>NC_057866.1:178147385-178476551 GCF_019393635.1 Dromiciops gliroides | reverse complement strand
ATGGAAATGGAAGTACCAAGCAATTAATTGTAGTGGTAGTAGTAGTAGTAGTAGTAGCAGGCTTCCACCAGTCTCGGACAACCACGAATCAGCACCTTGAAGAGCCACAGGCCACAGTGTGGCTGTGCAGTCCGATATAGGAGCCACAGCTCCTGCCACAACAAGGACATCGGAAAACTGCTCTCTCTGTTGCCCATCGATTACTGCGTCTCATTCGTTTTTCTTCCTCCCAAGCTTGAAGGCCCATCTCAGCTACGCGCAAGCTGCCCCTGAGTACTGAACTCCATCGGGCATGGTCCTTGGCCATCTCCTCCCAGCTGCAGATGTCTATTCCCAGAGCTCTCAAGTCTTGCTTGCATATATCTCTGTAGCGAAGCTGGGGGCGTCCAGCAGGTTTTTGGCCTGAGGCTAACTTGCCATAGAATAGGTCTTTAGGAATGCTTCCGTCTTGCATGTGGTGCACATGACCCAGCCAGTTCAGCTATCTTTGTTTCAGTAGCATGTAGATTCTTGGAAGTTCTGCACGTTGGAGCACTTCTGTGTTGGTGATCCTATCTGACCAAGATATGCCAAGGATGCACCAAAGGCAGCACATGTGGAAGCTGTTAAGCTTCTTCTCTTCTCTTGTGTATGTAGTCCATGTTTCGCTGCCATACAGTAAGGTACTCAGGATGTATGCTCTATAGACAGCAAATTTGGTTCATCTTGTCAGTTTACTCTTTGCTCAGACACTCTTGGCAAGCTTAGCCATGCTTGAAGTAGCTTTCCCAATCCTCTGATTGATCTCAGAATCAAGTGACAGATTGTCACTGACAATAGAGCCAAGATATGAGAATTGACTTACGACATCCAACTGGTAGCTACCGATGTGTATCAATGGAGGCAACATAGAACTCTGACACATGATTTTCGTCTTTTTAAGATTTAGGGTTAGGCCAAAGTCTGTGCAAACTTGAGAGAAGCAATCCATCAAGGTCTGCAATTCATGCTCTGAGTGACAGGCAAGTGGGGCATCTTCGGTGAAAAGCAGGTCTCTAAGGGTACTACCTCTCACTCTGGTTTTGGATCTCAGACATGAAACATTGAACAGGCCTCCGTCCAACCAGGAATGCAGATAGATGCCATCAGTTGAAGAACTAAAAGCATGACGCAACAGCATGGAGAAGAAAATTCCAAACAGCTTGGGAGCAAGCATGCATCCTTGCTTGACTCTTCTGTTTTTGCTGAATGCTTCAGAGGTGTTGCCTTTAAACTGTACAACACCCTGCATGTTGCAATGAAAGGAGCGAATGAGGCTATGGAGTTTAGGAGGGCAACCAATTCTCAAGAGAATTTTTAAAAGACTTTCTCTGTTAATCATATCAAATGCTTTGGTCAGGTCTATGAAGGCATTGAAGAGGGGTTTTCTTTGTTCTCTGCACTTTTCTTGCAGTTGGCGAAGCAAAAAAAATCCTATCAATAGTTGACCTCCCTGCTTGAAAGCCACATTGAAATTTGGGGTAAACACAGTCGGCAAGTTTACGCAGTCTTAGCAAGATGACCTTGGCAAACATTTTCCCAATGACACTGTGAAATTCCTCTGTAGTTGTTACAGTCACTCCTGTCTCCACTCTTATAAAGAGTAACTATACGGGCATCACACATATCCTGTGGCACTTCACCTTCTTTCCAACACAGGCACAACAATTCATGCAGGGGCTTTAATAGGACGTTTTTAGAGCATTTGATCAATTCAGCTGCAATACTGTCTACACCCAGAGCTTTTCCACATCTTAGGGAGCTAATTGCATCCTCAAGTTCCTCAAGTATGGGTACATTGTCCAACTTCTGTAGTACAGGGAAGGACTCCATGATGTTTAAAGCTGATTCTGTGATAGAATTTCTGATGGTGTACAACTCAGAAAAGGGCTCTACCCATCTTTCCATTTGCTTAACTCTGTCCGTAATGTACTCTCCAGTGCTGGACTTGAAGGGAGTTGTCTTGCTCTGAGTGGGTCCACAAGCTTTCTTGATGCCTTCCTACATTCCTCTGATGTTTCCTGTGTCAGTAGCAACCTGTATTTCCTCACTGAGCTCAACCCAATATTCATTTGCACACCACCTTGCAATTTGCTGAGCATTTCTTCTCGCAGCATGTAGTTTCTGAAGAGCAGTTTCATTCAGGGAGCGTTTGTATTCAATGAGTGCGCTGCACTTGGCCTCAATGATGGGATTCATTTCACTGCACTTGACTTCAAACCAGTCATTCGTTTTACTGGTACTCTTCCCAAAGACATCAAGAGCAAGTCTGTGGACACTCTCATGTATCTGTTTCCATTTTTCAGCAGCTGGTGTAGCAGAAGAAGACACGATCAATGCATTCTTGAGAGATCTCAAAACTTGATCCACCTTGCTGAGATTCATGGTTTTGCTAGTGTCAATATGAGATGGCCCTGTTGGTTTAAGGTGATGAAATGTTTTGGCTCGGAGCTGCACTTTACAACAAACTAACGAGTGATTAGTGTCACAGTCAGCACTGTGGTATGACTGCGTGATAAGAATGTACTTGAGAGCAGACTGCCTGGTTATTATTGAGTCCAACTGGTGCCAATGTTGTGATCTGGGATGTCTCCATGATACTTTGTGCTGTGGCTTGGACTTATAAAATGAGTTGGATATACATAAATCGTGGTAAGCGCAAAATTCCAACAGTCTTTGCCCATTTTCTTCAATCTTTCCAATGCTATATGGCCTAAGGCATGTTGGCCAGGACACATGGTCAGAGACAACTCTTGCATTAAAATCACCCAGAAGAATGATGAATTCACATCTGGGGATATCTCCCAGTGTTGCTTTCAACTTATCATAGAACTCATCTTTGGTCTGTTGTGAAGCTGTTAATGTTGGAGCATATACACTGATAAGGTTCACAGGGCCTTCAAATGTGTTCAGACAAAGTATGAGCCGTCTCTCAGTACCATCACCGATCAATTCAATCATTTTCAGTGACATGTTTTTCACAGCAAAGCCCACACCATGTTCTCGTGGTTCTGCCCAAGTTTTGCCCTTCCAGAAGAATGTGTAATCCTTTTCCTTCAGTCTTCCAGAGTCTGTGATTTGCGTTTCCTGCAAAGCCACGATGTCAACATTAATTAACTTGCTCTTATTCATAGAATTCTCCCTATTCAGGTTCTCTGAACAGGAATTCAACATGCTTTCAATGACATCCATGGACCTTCCTCATCCTTAAGACCTATCGCCCTGGTTTTAATATGTTTCCCTGATAGAGGTCCTATCCTAGTTGCTGGAGTCTTGCCTTTCTCCTTTTTTTGTATCTCATGGGTGCCATTTTGTTCTTTCTCTTTATTGCCCTGATAAGAACATCTCCTTTTTTGTTTGTTTGTTATTATTGTCATTGTTTATACTTTGAAAAAAAAATACTAAGGTTTATAGGACTTAGAGTCATAAGTGTAATTTGAGCTCATCAAGTCCAACTCCCTTATGTTACAGATGAATCTCAGGGAAAACAGGGAAAGTCACTATTCTTTCTTATTTGTCTTGAGAGATATTCAAAAACATGCAGGCAATTTGAGGCAAAGTTGATACTACAACCTAGGGCTCTTCACTCCTTTTCCAGGACTCTTTTTACTATTGTCCTATCTCTTTAGCATGGAAGAGATAAACTTTAAACTTTAAAACAAGTTTTCCATTGTATAGATAAGTTCATCAAGGCCTAGAGAACTTTTTTTTTTTTTAAGTGAGGCAATTGGGGTTAAGTGACTTGCCCAGGGCCACACAGCTAGTAAGTGTCAAGTGTCTGAGGCCGGATTTGAACTCAGGTACTCTTGATTCCAGGGCCGGTGCTTTATCCACTGCACCACCTAGCTGCCCTGGACTTAAATAATATTAAAAATGAGTTCTTGGGGCAGCTAGGTGGTGCAGTGGATAAAGCACCGGCCCTGGAATCAAGAGTACCTGAGTTCAAATCCGGCCTCAGACACTTGACACTTACTAGCTGTGTGGCCCTGGGCAAGTCACTTAACCCCAATTGCCTCGCTCAAAAAATATATATATATATATATTTTTAAGTCCTTTGACAACAGCAAAAAATGATGCCTACCTCTATTTTTATTCAAATTTCTCTTCATATTTTTTCCAATTTTCCAAATCTCTACAAGAGTCATATTTTCAAATGCAGTTATCCCTTCCACATCATTACTTTCCACATAACAATTTCTATATATTACAGGTAGACATAAGAAATTAAATGAAAATTTTAGGGAGTTTTGGAGAAGCCACAGATAGCATGCAAAGGCCAGTAGATGAAACAGAAAAAGTTTAGAACTCAGAGATGCAAAAAAATATATAGATAGATGTATAATATTGTATAATATCAATTATCTTTGAATGCCAGAGTAATTCAAACTTCTCTGGTATGAAAAGAGGGCCAAAAGAATTTATGTGAATTTTTCAGAGCCTATGAATGCCACACCCTTAACTCAAGTAGAAGTGATAACTATATTCATTCATTCATTCATTTATCTCTTTATCTATCTATTTATTAATTAATAAATTTATTTATTTATTCATTCATTCATTCATTTATTCACTGACTATATCAAAAATCAGTCTTTGTTCTAGTTCAAAATCAGGTTTCCTTCATTGATAGTCTGGCATTCTGGCTATTTGACAGAATTTTGCGCCACAGTTCTCTCATTTGTCTTATTTATTGATTTCTGTTCCAAAGCTATGAAACAAGTTCATACAGGTCTTTGGGGAAATGTGGTTTTTGTTAACATTTCCATGGGTTTTCTGAATGTCTGTGTCAGTATAAGTCCACCAAGACAGGAAATGTGTCTTTGATACCTCTCTGATTCAAACAAGTATGGTATCATACAATCCTGGCCAACAAGCATTTGTTTAGCAAGGTCAGAAACATTGTTCTGTGTCAGGCACTATGCTGAGTCTCTCAGTCCTAAGTCTTTTTTTTTCCTTTCTATCTGTAGTGCCTTATAGACAGTAGGTCTTTCATAATTTTTTTTTGTTGAATTAAATTGGTGTCAGTGGCCTTAATATCTCCAAGTTGAAGAGATAAAAATATCATTATTATAATAAATGTCACAAACATATATACACATATACATGTATGCATGTATACATATACACACATATACAACTATACATTTATAACTGCCTACCAAAGATAGATATACCTATACATATATGCGCATATGTGTATGTGTCTCATACACGCATGTATCTATGTGTCTCCATATATGTGTATGTACATGTGTACATATACATGCACATATATATACAATTCATACACACATGTGCATATCTATCATCTATCTATCCATCCATCCATCTATCCATCTATCTATCTGTGAGGAAGCTAGGTAGCTCAGTAGATAAAGCACTGGACATGGAGGCAAAAAGACCTTAGTTCACATCTGGCCTCAAACACTAGCTGGGTGATCCTTGGCAAGTCACTTAACCTCTGTTTTCCTTAATCCACTGAAGAAGGAAATCACAAACCATTTCAGTATTTTTTTACAAAAAAAAAAAAACAACAAAGACACCATGGTCATTGGGGTCATGAAGAATTAAATACACCTGAAAGACTGAACAACAAAAACAAAAACAACAACAATAAGAAGTTACTTTAAAGGTATAAAACCATGTATGCAGATAATCTCATTAGAGCCACACAATAGGGACTATATTTATTACCTTTACTTTACAGATGAAGAACTTGACCCTTTGAAAAGATAAATTAATTGCCTAGGATCACATAGCTGGTAAGTATCAGGATGAGGGAAAATGTTTAATGCAAGCTATTCTGACTCCCATTCTAATATTCTAGCCAGTGTTCCATGCTGTTTGCATCTGATGTCCTCTAGTGTGTCTTAAGATTAGCACAAATATGTTCATGACTTTATAAGGCTTTCAAGATTCTTAACAACTTGCATCTAACCTCTACTTTCAGCCTCAGAATATATTATTGCCCTTCCCACACTAAGTCTTTTAGCCAAACTGGCCTTCTCTCTGTTCCTCACACAGAAGAACTCCTATTTCCCTCACCCATTTCCATGGATTTGCACCCTGGCTGTACCCTACGCCTGGAGTCCACTTTCTCCTAACCTCTGCCTACCTTACAGAACCACCCATTCACTTTCAAAACAAGGTTTTCATATACACAATCAACATGATACTCCCCCTGATGCCCCCAAATGCTATTGCCATTCCTCAATAGTTAACATTTATTTTGCATTTTTTCTGTAAACACTTATAGTCAGTTACTCAGTCAATAAGCACTCATTAAGCACCTACATATTGTGCGAAATATTGGGGATACTGATAAAGATAAAAACATCATACCTGCCCTCCAGGAGCTCACATTCTAATGGAAGAGACAACATGCAAAAAATGAACAAACAAAAAACTCACCCTAGTATATTCAGGTATGATACATACAAGATAAATGGGCGATACACTAAAGGAGAATATGGTAGCAAGGATGGTCCAGGGAAGGGAGAGGACAGAGACAATGAAAATTTTTTTTGCAGTAGATGAGATTTTAGCTTTAGTCTTGAAGAAAGCCAGGAGGTAGAAGTGAAGAGGGAGACTATTTCAGGCATAGGGAACAGTCAGTGAAAATGCAAGGATTTAGGAGATTGAGTGTTATGGGTAAGGCCGTAATAGCAGGTAGTCCTACATTATTATCATAAAGGTGAGTAAAGCATAAGATTAGAAAGGGAAGCAGTTACCAATTTATGATACCTTTAAAGGGCAAACAGGAGGTTTTATATTGGATCCTAGAGGTAATAGGGAGCTACAGTTGCTTAACATGGGTGGGGGGGAGTGACATCGATAGATCTTCACTTTATAAATAGCATTTTGGCAACTTAGTGGAATATAGGAAGAGAATTGAAGCAATAAACAGCTGCAAGGCTTCTGCAGAAGTCTAGGTATAAGTAGTGAGGGCCTCAACTAGGCTGGCATCTGTGTGAGCAGAGAGAAAGGGAAACAGGACATGTTATGAATGTAGAGATGACAAGACCTGGCAAGAGTTTGTGCATGTGAAGTGACCTCAAGTGAGAAGTTGAGGATGCATGGTTTTGTAAGTTTGGTAGGTCCCTCAACAGTAATCTAGTCCTGGAATGTTAAGTATATGATTTTTACTTTTCTGTTTCTTATAATTTTTATGAGAATTCCAAGGATGTCAGTTTTTCCCCAAACCACTCTTCCTCCCTAACTGTACAAACTACCTTTCCTAGTAATGAGTCATCTGGTCTACTGTTACTACTTTTTATTCAAATCAAATGACTACCTTTGCAGTCCTCAAAGTACTAAACATAGATATGAAGATAGATGTCAGCTATTATTCCCATAACCACCTCTGTTCTTTCTTGTGTCTTTTAGTTAATTCAAAGTGTCAGAACCACCTTTCTAGAACTTAGATTCTTTTTTTTTTTTTCCGCAGGGCAATGAGGGTTAAGTGACTTGCCCAGGGTCACACAGCTAGTCAAGTGTCAAGTGTCTGAGGCCAGATTTGAACTCAGGTATTCCTGAATCCAGGGCCGGTGCTTTATTAAATATGCCACCTAGCTGCCCCCTAGAACTTGGATTCTTAATCAATGATCTATTGACTACCCTGAGGGATCTGTGGACAGACTTCAGGGGATCTATGGAATTGCATGGGAAAATAATTACATCTTTATTTTTAATAAACTCTAATTGAAATTGACCATGTCTTTCAATTATCCAGGTAACAAAACATTAATGGGTTCCTATGTTTCACCAGGTGCTCAAAGGAGAACCATGACCAAAAATAGTAAAGAAAGTTAGATCAATGTCTAATCTCAGGTTTCTAAGTTCATTCCATTATCTAATTTTTCTCAGTTGTTCCATATTACTTTTAGCCTAGAGCTTTACATATCTCAGTAGTCCATTCCTCTGTATATCACCAAGAGAAATAGTGATATTCTGTTCAAGCAGCCTAGAAACTAAAGCCCCTCAAAATCAACTTGCAAATGACAATATCATCACCATGATGTTAGCTTCCTACTTCAAATATTGTTATCCTATTATACTATCAATTATTTAATGGTTTTATAAAACTACTAATGTATTACTCCAGATTTCTATTAAAGAATTACAAGATGAAAATAAGAGCTGCCTTCTATTAAATGACCACTTTACAGAAGAACTCTAAATTTGTAGTAGTTCCTAGCCTCTTAAAACTTAATCAACTTGCTTAGTATTATTTTTCAGGTCGGATAATTCTTGCTTAGTTACAGGTTGGAGAAGATAACATTTAAGGTCTTTTCCAAATCAGAAATTCTGTGTATTATTCAGATGCCTCTGGTCTGTACTGAGAAAGAAGGAAGGCAAACTAGAATGTACATCCTTTCCCTCTCCACATAGAGGCAATATCAGTCCAGTAGTGTTGACATTGTTGCATGGGGGCTAGTAATGTGGTGTTTGTGTGTTTTTGTCATAATTGATGTTTTACAAATAGAAAAGCATAAAATTACTTTTTTGAGAGTTTTGTGTGATGGATAAGTGTCTATGTAATATCTTATATTTACATAGCACTAAATCTACTATAAATTGACTAGTGGGTAAGCAAGAATATAACCTACCTTGGAAAAATAACTACCTTCTATATTAAAACAAGGACAAAATAATGATATGCATAGGAATCCCATCTCACAGATTGGGTTCCCAGATTAACTACATGGGTTTAAGGTAGTTAGTGGGTCCACAATGAGAACTCTCACAGAAAAATGTTCTCTATTTAGTCCAAGGATACAATTAATTAAAAGTAAAACCATTTAATGAAATAGCACAGTAAGACTGGAAACAGAATATTCCCATCATAAACATTTTGCATTTTCCCACAAATTTGCTCATCATCAATAAGGGAGAGTAAAGAGATCTGAGGATTATGCAGGAGGGGCCCACACATGGTGAATGTGTATGGAGGCTCAACTAATAACTCCAAAGCTGAAGAAGCCTTATTTTCTTCTAGAGTTACATTGCTAATGAGTAGGGTGTCTCTGCTTGGGCCTGCTCTTTGCTGGACATGGAATCTGTTCCATTTGGTTCTGCTTCTCTTTTCTCTCAGTCTCTATTGGCTTATTGATCTGCTGGTCTTTGCATCTTTCTTCTGGATGTTCATACCTGCTATCTTCTGGCTTTATCTCTTCAGGATGACTCAAACCAATTAGATTTCACTATTAAAAAATGTAGATCTAGAAGCTTTCCCAGATAATGGAAGGCTGATGGTGCTTCAGTTATAGTCACCATATCCAGTAAACCAAGTCCAGGCAAATTAGCCATGGGAAAAGATTAGATTTTCATTTTTTGAGCACTATGCCAGGGTCAGAGATAAAATATTTCTGTTAGAAGTAATAATGGGGGGGCAGCTAGGTGGCACAGCGGATAGAGCACCAGCCCTGGAGTCAAGAGGGCCTGAGTTCAAATTTCAGCCTCAGACACTTGACACTTACTAGCTGTCTGACTTTGGGCAAGTCATTTGACCCCAATTGCCTCACCTCCCCCCAAAAAAAGTAACTATGGTTATAACTATCATTTCATACATTTATAAAATGTTTTACTGACTTTGCTGCTAATACATTTTAGCCAGAATTTAAGGAAGGTTATTGAGACAAGGCCAATGGTCTTACAAAAGTTATTATCAAAGATTACTTGTACTAGAGAACCAGCACTGAAAAATTAGAAATGAAAGTGGACCACAGAAGCAGTTTCTGACAATTAAAAAGCAGAGACACAGTTTCTGGGTAATTTAACCATTTTGTTAATAAGGCCATCAGATTATTAATAAAAAGTATTGTCATTTGGACATCTCTCATAGACCAAAGACAATCATGGCAGTGGGCTCACAGATTATATATCCTTCAAAATAGCAGGTGGTTCATCAAACAGCAATCAAATCTAATTGGTTAACATTATCAGAGGTGGGCAATATTAAAATGAAGGGCTACAACACATTACCCATAGCTTTAGGCTATAAATTTCAAAGAATATAAACCTTTTTTCAATAGGGGAAAGTGGTGATTGATCCCTGGATAGAGAGATTATCTTTACTTAGACTACACCCAGCCTTCAACTATCTAGACAAAATTATCTGTCTACACCCTAGCTTGAGTAGAACACAATGGGTTTCCCCCACTTTAGATTTAATTCCTTGAAAGGTTGTATGGAGTCTGACCAAAATCAGAAGAGTTAATGCAATCTCATTCAATAATGTCCTTCAGGAAAAAGGGACCCTTTAAAGTTAGGAATGTAGAAAAAGGGAAGAGCCTCCCAATCTCCATAAGATAGTGGCTATTAATAATTATTTCTCACAAGTGAGAATGGGAATAAATGAGGCCTGGATCACAGTCTATATTGGTATTCTCAAGATAGTTAAAATCATCAGAGAGAGTTGAAAAATATGCTGGGGAATTACTCCACAGATAATTTATAGAAATTCATATAGGAAAATCACACAGAATAAAAAGGTCTGTAGGAGTTGTGATATGCACTAGAGAATGGCACTCACCTGAGTTCATTCACAGATCCATTAAAAGGACACAATTGCCTACCTCACAAAATGAATCTTAAAAACCCTTGCTTAATTTTCTTGAATCCTAAACTCTCATGATCCTAAAGAGTATATTTCTGTCCAATAAGCATGAAATATACTGTATAGACTACACAGGACCCAATAAGATATACATGAATAATGAACCAGTTCTTCTCTGAAGGCAATGACCACTTGCAAAAACTACATTAAGCCATGTAAGCCATGAAAGAACCATTTATATAACAGTTTCTTAAACTGTGGGTTGTGTCACTACATAGGGTCATGTGTGGAGGTCACAAAAACACTTGGCAGGAAATGTTTGATTTTTATGTTATACCTATTTCATATACCTATATACCCAGGATCACATGAAAATTTCTCAGGAGAAAAGGGGTTACAAGTGGAAAAAGTTTAAGAAGCCCCGATTTATATTATATTGACATAATAAAGAATACCCTGAATTTCCAAAGTTCACTTAATATTCAGGAATAAATTTCAGGATCCTTTAAAAAGACATTTGTTAACCCCAATTGCCTCACTTAAAAATAAAATAAATAAATAAATAAATAAACAGACAAACAAACAAACAAATAAATAAATAAATGAATAAATAAATAAATAAATAAATAAGGGGCAGCTAGGTGGCGCAGTGGATAGAGCACCAGCCCTGGAATCAGGAGTACCTGAGTTCAAATGCAGCCTCAGACACTTAACACTTACTAGCTGTGTGACTCTAGGCAAGTCACTTAACCCCGATTGCCCCGCTTAAAAATAAAATAAAAAGAAATAAATAAAAAGAAATTTGTAATTAATGGAAAAGTCAAATTTCCCTCCCTCCCTCCTTCCCTCCCTCCCTCTCTTCCTTCCTCCCTCCCTCCCTCCCTCCCTCCCTTCCTTCCTTCCTTCCTTCCTTCCTTCCTTCCTTCCTTCCTTCCTTCCTTCCTTCCTTCCTTCCTTCCTTCCTTCCTTCTTTCCTTCCTTCCTTCCTTCTTTCCCTCATTCCTTCCTTCCTTCACTCCTTCCTTCCCTCATTCCTTCCTTCCTTCCTGAGAATTAAATGGTCTGGGGAGATCTTTCAAGAAAGAAGTACTGACATCTATCAGGAAAGCCAGGAAAGCATACACACACCTAGATAGTCTACTTCCTTATCCCAAAACTTTGGATAGTCATCTCTCTCATTCATCAATGCATTCAAGCTATCCAGAAGTCTTCATTATTTTTATGATGCTGTAACAATATTTCTTTTTGCTACTTTTGTTTTCCATGAATGTAGCTACCATTTATGAATAGATGTTTCATTGATGCATTTTATAAGGTTAGCTAGAAATCTAATTTGATTTTGATACCACTTGATGTTTTCTTACAGCAATCATCAAGTAATCATAGAAACAAAGAGCTAAGTACATAGGAATATGAAACATAGTGAATGATGACTTGTGTCAGATTTACAGGTTGAGACTTCAAAAACAGAATGTCAGCTATATCATTGAAATTTAGTCTACCTAGTCATGTGATCACGGTAATTAAAGTAAGAAGTTCTTATTCATTCTTAGTATTCTTAAGATATCAGAGCTTAAAGAGAACATTAAGGATATTCAGTCAAGTCCTCTCATGTTAACATATAAGTTTGGAGCTCGAACAATCCTAAGAAATGACACAGTATAATCCTCGCATTTTACCCATGAGAAAATTGGGGCCCAGAGAGGCTAGTGTAATGGAGCCAAGATTCAAATCTAGGTCCTCTGACTCTTTCCAGAACACCACATTTCCTATCTTAAAGCCCTTTACAAACTGTTTAAGATAAGACTTGAAGTCAAGTGAAATTCCTTTGCAAGCATTTTCCAGGGGCTATCTAAATTATTTCCACTTATTTATTTATTTTGGTTATGGAGATTGCTCCAATAGTACAGGGGCCATCACCTGAGCTGTAGAAATGTTTTTTCTTTCAGATTATTGGGCTGGTATGATATGTTTTAAATTGTTTCCCTGATTCCACCTCTCTCAACATAATTTGAAGGTGACTGACACCTATGGCCAAAAATTTAGTCTTTCTTTTCCAATCTATAAAATTGGAATAACAAATCTTGGATGTCTTATGGAAAATCCTCATGGCACACTAACAATGTGATTTCACAGGTAGTTTTCCACATGCCCTCAAATTATCACATATGTTATACTTTGTTATTTATGATATGATAATATGATGTAATATCCTATGGTAGCATTAATAATGATAGTATAGTAATATTACATATGATAACATAAATATATGTTTAAATGTTGTAAGCAATGTAGTACAATATTAGATCCTTAAGGACAGGGACTATTTTTCTTCTGTTGTGTCCTGTATTCCCTATATTTATCTAAGTACCTTGCTGATACAAGAGGCTTAATAAGTCTCTTACTGGGATAATCTGGATGGACTTCCCTCGTAGAGATTTAAGTTTCTTGTGGGAAGGAATTATTTTTCTTTGTCTTTCTATACTAGCACTTAACCACTGTACCTGGTGCCTAATAAATGCCTGTTGGTGTGTACTGAGTAGGATTCTATTAGATGGTGATTCAAATTGACAAAATGATGCCATTTAAGTAATAGGATATCGATTTTGCCTTTTTTTAAGCATAAGCCATAAATGAATACTGAACCCCCTTTTTAAGCATTAAGCAAAAATAAAAATTATTAGACAATGCAGGGGGGAAAATGACTGAGAAAAGAAACAATAAAATACAATTCTGCTAACTGTCTCTGACAAACACTTTGCCTAAAGGCTACAATTACCTAATTTCATTAACTGTAAAAGAAGTTATTTTAAAATAAGTTTTAACTCTCATTCCTCACAGGATTCAGACTTCTTTACTCCCTTTACACACTCTGACAAACATTAGTGAGACAATGTTGGGTCTGACACTTTGCAAGATTTTATTACACTAAGCAGACATGAAGGTTGAAAATATCATAAATATTAATCAGGGTTTAATGAACAGTGGGAGGCCTCCACACATCAACCTGTACTAGGGGAAACTTTGAATTAAACACACCACTTCCTACCCTATAAATCACTGGTGAAAACTTGAAGGTACTTGGATGCCACTGCTTATGCTGCTGGATCCCTAGTCACGAAACAGTCTAGGTGTAAAAATAGACATCATTTTATCACCCCACATAGAGCTTTTGCATTTTTAACCAGCCCATTTTTTTGTTCCTTTTAAATTTTAATTACTTCTGAAAGATTCAGAATTAATATCTCAGAAGAATCAAGGCCTTTTTTTTTCTGCAGAGAAAAATGGTACAGGTGAAATTGGTGCAAGCTTGTCTCAGGTTGTCTCATTACGAAAAAAAGAACAATAATCTAAAGGGACAACCTGCCTCGAGTTTGAGAGCTGAGTCCAACAGTCAATGATTGATTGACTTATTGCATTTATTAAATATGTCCATTGCTAGTTTTGCCTCAAGGCACATTTACTATGTATAACAGAAAAAGATAATACTTCCCTCCATAGTTGGTTATTTCATAGGCAATACCAACTATGTACTTGCATGCGCGCGCACACACATGCATACACACCCACACACACACACACACACACTCACACACAGCTTCAAAGAGTATAGAGATGAAGAAAAAGCTCACAAATGAAGGAAAACTCATTTAATACAGAGCAATCCTATAGTTATACTTACACAAAGATGTAGAATTAAGCTAGGAGGTTCAATCAATTGCTTTTTCATTGTTCAGTTAGGAATCATACAAGACATTGTGGTGTGCCATCTCAGGTTATCCCTTAAAGTGTGTTTCCCCATTATGACCTTCTTCTACCATATTTCTTAGAGGATGAGCATCAAAAGATAATGGAGAGGTTGAGGCTTTTGAAGATATGTTTAAGAAGTTTCATTTCTCAATGTGACTTTTTCATACTCCCATAATCCTATTCAACCTCCAAGAAGCCATACAGAACCTCTCATACTTTCCCAATAATGGATGCACTAATTTCCACATTGAGATTCTTATTATACCATCCCTCTATATTATCTCTTAAAGGCCCGTTCCCTATTATAATATGGAAGCATCCCCCACAAAATACACCTTTTAGGACATCTTTTAAGCTTTAAACCTCTTTCCCTCTGGATTCTAACTTCCTTTTATCTATTAGCAAGAAATGCAATTCTTTATTGTTTTCTATCACCCCTACATTCTCAAATTTATTCCATTACCATATGCCTATTAATCACTCCTGAGAACACTACAACAGTCTTTGCCAAGGAAGGTTTAAAGAACGAAGTGAAATTTTACTTTATTTGCATGGACTTGACCCCATTCCCTTCTTAAAGTTACCTAGTACAATCAAGTCCGTAGCTTGTATACCTACCCCTTGACTGTTATAAAAAATATGTTCCATTGGCAATATACTGAAATGTCTATTGCCTATACATGCATCACAGATGCATTTTTTGAGATTAAAGAATTTGAAGTAAAATTGCTCAAGAACCATTGCCATCTTCAAAGATATGATGTGTGTGGGGAAACCTTAAGAAGGTAAGTTGTTGCAAATGAGTAGAGAATATAACAAAATGAAGGAAAGAGAGAATGAATAAAAACACATTTATTAAATTCTACCGTGTGCCAGGCATCGAAGATTATAAATATAAAAGTTAACTATTGCTTCAAATATGGAGAGATGACTCATGTAGAATAGTGGTAGCCAGGGGAGGGATTTATGGCCTGGACATATTTTTTTAAAATGGCAAAAGGGGCTGCATATCAATCAATTGCCTCATCCCCCCCCCACCTCCACAAAAAAAAAATAGCAGTATTCATCTGATTAGAGCTTCTAGAACAAGACAAGGAAAGAGGCAGCAGTAGCAAGGCATTGAAGCTACATTTGCCATGTCAGGGCAGATAGCAAGACATCCATAGTAGATGTTGGGATGGAAAATAAACATGGTCTGGAGAAGGCTAGTTTTGTTCTCATCAAACAGGATAGCTCAACCTCACAGTTACAGTCCATGCATGATTGGATTAATGCTCCTAGAGAGGAACAATGGTCTCTGAATGCCAAGTCCAGAGGATGGTTCAATTTTTTCATAAAAACTCTATTGTTTCTTCATTTATTGCAGTAAGCAGCTAAAACACCTTTTAAATAAATGATCATTTCTTCATTAGCATAATACTTTTGCTAGTACAAAGCTTTACTGATTTGCCTACAAGGAAATCATTTTGATTATTCTATGCCATAGTAAAAATGTGTTATTGTTAACTCTTCTGCATTGCAAAATAACATACTGGTCATTAAACTTCTCAGTCATTTATTAGAATGAATGAGATGCACTTAGGTATTATTTTAATGTAAGAAAATCTATGGGAATAATCATAAATATTTAAATTCAGAAGTCTCCATTTCTCACTTTAGAATCCTTCAGTTAAACTGTATAGATGATAGAAACATGAGATATTTCAAATACCTTATGATAAAATGCAGATTGTGAGCATTTTTACATTTCTGCAAAGTGACCTATGTAACAATACCACCCTGAGGATTTTTGTTCTCACGAATTCTAGATGCTAGATCTAGAACTGAAATGGACCTCAGAGACCATCTTGACCAACACTCTCCTTTTAGAGATGAGGAAACTGAGGCCCAGGTGGGTTAAGTGACTTGCCCAAGACCACACAGGCAATGAACAAGAGAGAGAGTATTTGATTCCATGTCCTATGGCTCTGGAATCAGTACTATTTCCACTGCCTCTAGGCTTAGCATCAGTTGAAAAGGGATTTTATTTGAAGTGAAAACTGAAACAAAGTATGCCTAGAATCAGATTGACTAAAACCCAATTTGGATCTAATCTTATTCAGTCAATCTAGGCTCCTTTTCTCTCCCAGTAACAATTACTTGCTGTTAATACTATTAACCCACTGACTCAGCCTGTCAGGATTTCCAAATATATTAACACTGAGCAATAGAGACCTCTGACACCCTGCGGCTAGGATTCAGAAGAGCTCAGTTATGCTATTGGAAAAGACTGAAATGAAGCTATAATTAATCAAAACACCAAACAAATGACTTGTTCATTTGAACTGTTCTTCACTAGAAACGTAATAGAATCTCAAATAGTATTTTATAACACTCTTTTTTTTCCTTTTTTTCTTTTTTTTTGCCGGGCAATGAGAGTTAATTGACTTGCCCAGGGTCACACAGCTAGTAAGTGTCAAGTGTCTGAGGCTGAATTTGAACTCAGGTCCTCCTGAATCCAGGGCTGGTGCTTTATCCTCTGCACCACCTAGCTGCCCCCCCCCTTTTTAATATATATAAAATGCTCTTTTAAGAGTATAGAATTAAAACTGAGTTAGTGGAAGAAGATGATTGGGAGACAGATAAATCAAGTTCAAAGCATTAAATTTATGTAAGTGATTTATTTAGGGAATTAGGGCATAA
Source organism: Dromiciops gliroides (assembly GCF_019393635.1). Taxonomy (NCBI): domain Eukaryota; kingdom Metazoa; phylum Chordata; class Mammalia; order Microbiotheria; family Microbiotheriidae; genus Dromiciops; species Dromiciops gliroides. The sequence continues at coordinate 178,459,543 of NC_057866.1, read as the reverse complement.
TTGACAAAGGTGACAGACAACACAAAAGAGATCTCAAAATATAACAAATTCAAAACTGATAGTTGGAAGTCATGAACCTATATTCTTTTGAAATAAGCAATTCAGTTGAATTAAAATGGAAAATATTTGGATAATTATCAGGATAACAATAAATGCTAAATTAATTTAATGTTCTTAAGAATATGTGGAGCAAATGAAAAGAATGAAAGAATCACCGCAGGTAGATTGGTATGTGATTACCACCACCACCACCCCCACACACCCCTGCCTAGGGTTTTGTGACCTTTAGAAAGGTATGGTAGATAGTAAACTTTAGTGTCAGGAATACTGGGGTCCCATTCCTGACAAATATTAGTTGTATGATTCTGAATAAGCATTTAACCCTTCTCAGTTTTCTAACCTCTAGAAACTCTCATATTGTACACTTTACTGAAGGTGTCTAAATTTTGGACAAAGTTTCCTTACCCACAAGTTCTTTGTGGCAATCCAATAACATATCCAGGATTACCCATTTTAGTAACCCTTAATTGAGACACATGCTCTCCCTAGGCCAAGAGTTAAGAATAATGGCTGGCTTTGTTTCCCTACATGTAAAAAAGACCTATAAGAAAACAAAATATCTTCTGTCAATTTACTAGATAATTTACTTTTTGAGTATTTGACTTTGTACTCTGCTAATTATAATTGACAAGAAAATAAGAAAAGTGTGATTTAGAAGAAGTTGAATTTTAGATCTTCATTCTAATAAGGCTTGAGGGGACACAGAAGACAACTTGATGCAAAGGTCTCATATTGCCCTACTATCCTTACCCATAAAACATACATATTATATAATAGAATATATTATATAATACTATGATTTCTTGTTTAACTTTTCTCTTCCTTTTTTAGGTTTGGATTCATTCTTCACAAAGATGAAGCTGTACTCCAGAAAATTGATCTGGAAACTCTGTCATATATAAAGACAATTAGCTTAAAGGACTACAACTGTATTCCTCAATCTCTGGCTTACACTCACCTTGGAGGATACTATTTTATCAGTTGCAGCCCAGACAGTACTGGGGCTATTCCACCCCAGCTCATGGTGGACAGTGTAACAGACTCAGTCATTGGATACAATGGTGATGTTATGGGTACCCCATATGTTTCTCCAGATGGACACTATCTTGTAAGCATTGATGATGTGAAAGGCCTTATGAGGGTCCAATACATTACCATCAGAGGAGAAATCCAGGATGCATTTGATATTCACACTAACCTCCATATATCTGATGTGGCCTTCCAGCCCTCTTTTACTGAAGCCCACCAATACAATGTCTATGGCAGCTCAGGCATGCAAACAGATGTGCTCTTTGTAGAACTTGCCTCTGGAAAGGTTAAGATGATCAAGAGCCTCAAGGAGCCTTTAAAGGCAGAAGAATGGCCTTGGAACCGAAAAAACAGGTTAATCAAGGACAGTGGGCTCTTTGGCCAATACCTGATGACACCATCCAAGGAATCCCTATTTATCTTAGATGGACGCCTCAATAAGTTAAACTGTGAGATAACTGAAGTAGAGAAAGGAAACACAGTCATTTGGGTAGGAGATGCCTAAAGAACCAAGCTAGATAACTACTGAATGAATAGTTTTATAGTACATTGCACTTAACTCCATTCTTTCAATTTATGGTTTTTCTTTGGAAGTTTATATTCTAACCTGGTATAACTTAGATGATTTGCTGGCCCAGTGGAATGTGGATTTTAATATGGCAAAGCTACAAAAATGTCTTTGAAGACATATTGATTGCAATCAACATTAGAAATAGTGGAGAATTGTCCAACTTTTGCAAGTTCCATAGTTATACTATAAACTAATGATCTCAGAGAATTTTCAAGAATAAGTAGAAAACTATATCAAAACTACAAAAATTTCCAGTAACTTAAGCTACATTACATCTTAAGAGAGATTGAGGTTTTTTTATTATTATTTTTGTTTTTGTTTTTTACCTCTTTCAGTTCACTTCAAATCACAAATAAAGGTATGTGCAACCTTAGAATTCTGAAATGAAAACATTCTGTCCTGTCCACTGTTTATAATCTTTTTGTGCCTTGAAGGGAATGTCTCATGAGGAAAGGGAAGAATAGAAGTATGATAATTTAGTCTCATGTGGCTTTAAATGGATGATCCTAGGAAAGAAAAAAAAAACAAAAAACATTTAGTCCCTCTTAAGCCAAATCTTGCCTTCAGTCATTTGTTTGACCCTTGGTGAAAGACTCTTTGAAGGCATAAGTTGGCCCTGGGATGTGTGTAGGTAACAAAAGGTAGAATTTGAAGTGGAATGTACCACATAGCATGGAGGGGAGGTAAAACAAAGTGGGATGTGGGAAAAATGCTTGCAGTGTCTTCTGTACTCAAAATGTTTCTAATCTCTAGAGTATGGGTATATTTTTATTGCAGGTTTTGTTTGGTATGTCACCTGCTTACATACAGACCTTTTCCTTCATCAGTAGCCAGTAGATCATCATTTCTTCCTTTCCAGATAGCCCAGGGTTTGGATTATATGCATTTGCTTAGATAAAACTGTATATCATGAAATTAACACCAGTATGTATGAGCTGGCTAGAAAGCTGATTTTGTATTAGGCATTAGACAACTTAAAAATACAATTCAGAGAACAAAATTGTTATCCCATATATCAGTCATCTAAAGTAGTGAATATCCATTGCCTTTGATATTTTACCTGTATTTTCTCAAAGATTGTCTTTGGTTTGTTTTTTTTTGTTTGTTTGTTTTTTTGTTTCGTTTTATTTTGCTTTATCATTGGCTTAGCCTGTTCTTCCCCTACACAATTTATAACTGCTCAATCAATAGACTCTCTCCCTTTAATTGAAAAGCTAGAAACTCCTTTTCTTTAGGGCAATAGATGGAGACTATTATACTCTTTATTTCACTACTCTCCATTCTTTTGTATTCTCTCTGTCACTATATCTCTCTTCCCCTTCTTCTTTATTTTTTCACTCTATTTTTTCACTCTTTGTCTCTCTGTTTCTCTCTCTCAATGGTCAATATAGTCTCTCAATCTATCTCTGCCACTGTTTCTGTCACTCACTATCAGTTTCTATCATTTTCTGTCTGTCTCTGTCTCCCTCTCAGTAAAACAGAGGGCTGATTTATTATAATAATGTCCTTATTTACCATAATTGCATACATATTTAGGAAGTTTGTTTTTTTTCCTTTATACTTCGATAAAGAATGTATATGGGCTATTGGAATGACCTACATTTAGTAAAGGCAACCAGGAAAGGTCTTTTTTAAATACAAATTTTAATCTGGTTTAGATTGTGTAAAAATGCTTAGAAAACTGAAATTTTATAGCGTGTAATCTCTTGTGTGTATATAGTATCCTGAGCTACGTGGTACAATAGATCTCTCTTTAGCTTGAGGAAACTTCCTGGGAGATAGATTTAACAAACAACAACAATCTGCTTATGTTTCTAGTTACTGAATCTGCTTTCCCTTTTAACAGTTTCTCCCATTGTGAACATGAACCATGTAAGCTGTTATTTAATGATTTACAGTAGGTCTGTCTCATACACTCTTCTTCTGTAACTTACAACATGTGGATGTTCTGTCTGTAGAAAAAAACCTGCTTGATAAAAGGAGAATAAACAAACCCCTTACATTTTAAATCCTTGTGACGTCAGTCAATATTCTGATATATGTATGTCAATGTTTCTCCTACCAATAGTTCAAGAAGACTAGAAATCTTGGTTTGCTTGAAGGGGGAAGAATAAATAGTTGAGACATATTTGCTTTCATCAGACATTGGAAAACTCTGATTCTTCCTATGAACCATGATATTTACTTTGACATCTTATGACTAAGAACAATCTATCATCTCACTGGCCATTGTGCAGAAGTGTGCATTTTAATATAGGCAAAGCACTGACTATTTCATCCAAAAAAAGTTTAAAAGAAATGGCTTTCGCTGTGATATTTCTTCTTGCTATTGACCTGAAGTATAAATAAAATGTTTCAATGATCATGTGTTCCCCCAAAAAACACTTTCCCCAACACTTCTAACACTTAAATCTTGAGTGATAAATATATTTTCATTTCAACTGCAGCAGCAATTATATCATCTAAAATAATTCTACAAAATTTTCCTTCTATATAGTCCAGCAAAATATTTTTTTCCCTTTAAGATATAATTCTAAGAATGTTTTAGCACTTCTCTGCCTTCTGTGTTTCAAGAGAACACTGCTACATTTATTCTAGATTTATTTTTTTTTTCCTTTTCCACCAGACTTGTTGAAGATTTTCCCCTACCAATTAGCCACTGATTCATTGTCTGTTGCAAAACCAAGATGCTTACTGATATGCTTTTTTTTTTTCTTTAAGGCAACTTAAATATGGGAACAACCAAAGATTACCAAAGGTAAATATTATGTCCTTGAGATTTATAAAATTACAAAATCTTTAGAGTTAGAAAGGACCTTTTAAGTTACCTTTCAAGTCAAACTGCATACTCCACTCAGAAATTCTCTTGGTAGCATCCCTGACATGTCATCCAGGCTTTCTCTGAACATTTCTAATGATGAGGAACTCACTGACTCACAATGATGGGGACTCACTGACTCTCTTTTTAGATAGTTCCAATGATTATATAATACTTTCTTATAATCTTTCCCCCTATAACTGCCCCCACTTGTCTAAATTCTACACCTTACAAACTGTATTAATAAAATCAATCTCTCATCCAAATCAAAGTCCATCAAATATTTCATGGTAGCTATTGGTACATGGTAGCCACAAATACTCAGTCCTTGAATTTAAATAATCCTGGGTCCTTCAACAATTCCTCATCAGGGTACAGTTCTGAGTACCTTCCCTATTCCATTCCCCTACCTCTATATATGTCTTACTTTATCTATTCCCCCAAATCCATCCTTCAAAGTACTACATTGAGAATTAATTACAATATTCCAAATGTGATTTTTTGGGGGGAGGGGCAGTGAAATTGCCCACCTGATTCATTGAGTTTGGGTCTATTAAAATCTTTGAGTTTCACATGAACTCCTATTAAGTAATTCATCTCCCACCTGGTATTTATAGTGTTACTTTTCAGATCCTAAGCGCAAAATTTTACATTTTTTTCTGCTATATTTCATCCTACTGGATTTAGTTCATTTCTCGAACCTGCCCACAACTTTTTGGATCTTGATTGGCATCCAACATCCTCATTTTCTGTACAAGGCCTTTTGTCATGCACTGATTTAATAACTATACCTTCCTTTTCTTCATCCAAATCACAATAAAAAATGTTGAAAATAGGACCAAGAACAGGGCCCTGAACCATACTGCCAGAGAATAATCTTTACTCTAGGTTATCATGTCTATTAACAAACACCCTTACCTTATACCTGATTACCTAGTCAACAATTAGCCTACCTAATTATAATATTTCATATTTCTCACTCTTACCCAAAAGGTTTGTAAGAGAGAATTTCAATAAATGGTTAGATAAAATCTAATGCCTTATGAATGAAGCATTTCCTTGTTCTCATAACTATGTCTGAAAAAGAAATAAGATTAGTTTGGCATGGCTTATTCTTAATGAAATCCTACTGATTCTGAATGAACACAATTTTCTTTTCAAAATACATTCAAACCATTAACTTCATGACCCAGAGATTTCATAATCCATTCTGGAATGTTACCAAGGTTCAACATCAATCCCATACATCTTTAGTTTCTGGATGTATTCCTTTCTTTCTTTCCTTCTTTCTTTCTTTTTCTTTTCTTTCTTTCTTTCTCTTTCTTTTTTTTTTTTTGAGAACCAGGACATTTTCCTATTTCCTGATCTTTTAGCACATTCCCTACTCCTCAAAGATTACCAAGAGTCATTCAGTGATCAAACCTGATTATTCAATGTTATCTACAATATAATACATTTAGGCCAGAATTCATTAAAAACAGCTAGCTGTTTTTTTTTAAACATCTATCTGTAGTTTCCATTTTCTATTAAATATATTTAGGATCCTTCCATTTCTAGGATGAAGATCATTTGTTTTGATGAGAAGACAAAGAGAGCAGACTTTTTTTCCCCATGTATTTTGCATTTGTACCATTTGCCTATATTGGGAAGTATATGGGGAAACTACATCCTCCTTTCTTTCTCTTTCATATGTACATATGTGGGTATGCATGAATACATACACATACACACATTCATACACATAAACACTGCTTAGACCTTTCCTAATAGAATCGAATTCAGTCAAGATGACAAAAACATATTAAGGTGCACTATGGATAGTGTTGAATTTGGAGTCAGGAAGATGTAAGTTTGAATTCTTCATCAGACATATTAGCTTCTTGACCCTGGACAGCCTACTTCACCTCTCTTTGACTCAGGTTGCTAATCTGTACCATGGGGATAATAATAGCACCTACTCATGGTCTTGTTGTGCGTATCAAATAACTTAGCACATAAATCACTTTGCAAACATTTAAGTGCTATAAAAATGCTAGTTATTATTATTAAATACCTACTACATGAAAAGTACTAGAGATACAAAGGAAAATAAAGCAGTCTTGGCCTTCTAGTGAAGTAATCACAGCATGTACAAAAATAAACATATTATAAAAATAATTAAGAAAAGAGAGAGAACACTGTCCATTGACAGGATCAGAGAAATTTTCATGGAAGACCTGAACTCAACTCAGAAAGAAAACCTGAGGTTTCAAACAGAGATTATGAGAGCATATTCTAGACATAAGAAATCACTTTCCTGAAAACATAATTGTGAGAAATGGAATATAAAGTTTCAGGAATTTTTAATATGTATATTTATTTTATATTTATATTATTCATTTCATCTTTTTAAATATTTAGAGCTGGAAAAGAAGCATGAACATCATCTAGTCTACTTCTCTTCCTTTAGAGGTAGGGACACTGATGTTTAAAGGGGTTAAACAACTTGCCCAAGATTATTATGAGTGGGTAATCTGTGACAGAAACAAGATTCAAACCAATGTCCTCTGATTCCACATCCAGCTTTCTTTTCACTGTAACACACTTCCTCCCACACAACAAAACACTTATTAAATCATGGATTTAGTCAGAACTCAGTATTTGGCCTGTGAGGATTTGTTTCTATTTGTGTTAATACCATTGCTAGTCCAACGCCCTTATATTAAAGATAAGCAAACCGAGATAGACAGCTTAAGAGACTTTGCCTAGGTCTAAGAGAGCTAAATGAATGAATAGATAGATAGATAGATAGACAGACAGATAGATGACAGATAATGTGCTCTAAAACAAACCCATCAGTCTAGTTCATCTAGAAGATAGAGTTCATGATGAGAGAGGGGCAACTGTCAAAGTAGCATGATATAAACCTGAGAAGGTAGGTGGGAGTTATATTATAGAAGGCCTTGAATGACAGACTAAAGTTTAATATCTATATTAGAGGTAATGAGGGTCAGTAAAGACTTTTTGAAAGGGGGAGAGACTTCGTCACAGCTGTGCCTTAATAAGATTGCTTTAGCATCCAAGTTTAGGATGGAGTAGAAAGAACAAAGATTGGAAAGATGCAAGTAATTAGGTCAATTAAACTGAAGGTGATAAGTCCTTGAACTATGGATGTAATCTCATGAGAGGAGAGGATGGGACTGGTTTATATCAGATATTGTAGCAAGAGGATCAACAAGACTTGGCAACTAAGCGTATATAGAAGATGAAGGAAAGGAAGGAATAAAGAATGACTCCAATGTTAAGATCCTGGGTGACTGGGAGGATGATCTTGCCCAAAACATATATTGAGAAGATTAGAAGAGGTACAAGTTGGGATGCTGGAAGGGCCAAGGGTAAAAACTGAGTTCTGTTTTAGCCATGTTGGAATTTTGATGTCTCAGCTTCATTTAGGAAATTTTTATCAAACAGTTGAAAAGGTAATATTGGTATTCAAGAAAGAGATTGGGTTTGAATATATACATATGAGATTTACTTAGGGAAAATATGTGAACTTGTGTTGATTATCAAGAGAGTCCACGTAGAGATAGAAAAAGGCCTAACATTTTCCAAAAGTCTCAGCTCATTCTGAGTTTTTCTATTTATATTCCAGAACTTTGCACAGTGCTTTACACATAATATGTAATAAAATGCTTTTTCATAAATGATAGCATTTATGTTACATTTGTGACATGGTTTTATAATCAAATATAATCATTTCAATTCAAGTTAAATCAGATAAGTTAATGTGAAATGCCTTCTAAACCTTAAAGGAATTCTAGCCATAAAATTATCTTTATAATTATATCTAGAATTCAAATAAAAATTAGAATTATCATTACTATAATATTCTTGTCTTAAATGTTCAAGTTTAATGTATTTATTAAATATTTTCTGTACATTGACATGCAGACCTTAAGGTTATATATATTATTAAGTACCCTCATCTCAGTTATTTTGCATTTTAAGCAAATTCCCCACTACTATTCCTTTTTTTTGGTCCACTTTGTACTTCTTTCCCTCCATAATATCTGGCATTCTTATTCTTACCTTTGTATCTTCACCTTTTGATCATATCATCACAGTGCTGACCAAACTAGATGTTCTGAGGCCTTGAGATGTATAGCTTCTGCAAGTGGCTCAACTCTTTGCAAATGACAAGCATAGACTCTGGGGCTACTGAATCTATGTGAAATAAAAGATCTAAGTAGACTTGCATGTGCTCATCCAGAGTCAGTATCATAAGTAAGCTACTGTCAACAGAAATAATCATCACAATTACCCTACTCTGAGAGTCTGAGGGTCAATTTAAATGAGACACTACTTGGACACTTACTGGTTACTTCACTAGGTAGAAGTCATTAACCTAGGGCCATATTAACCAGCCTCAAAAATCCTATCTTGCTGGTGATCTGATGGTCACCATCCACGGCAATTCCTTCACCTGTACCTCCCCCCTCCAAACACACATTCTACCTCCTCTCAGTATCCAACTTTAGGATGGAGAACTGCAAGGATGATGCCAAGTGTACACTGTAGTTCAACAATGAGAAAGTCCATGGAGGACTGGGTACCTCATGAAATTTTTCTTCTGTACTATCTGATAGTTTCTTTCCATTGTCCAACCTGTGTAAATCATTTTTTACTCCAAGAGCAACGCCTCAAAAACAGGTCTAAGGGAAATGTATTTTGGCTTTATATACCTCAACAATCAGAGAGCCCTCATTTAGGAGTAGGGGTGCTGTTAGTTTATGCATATACCTAAAGACAGGTATGTATCCACTGAGGAAACTGATATTAATTCATTGCAGATTACCGAAGGAACAGACAGCAACCCATCATTTCCAGTAGCCAATAGCTAATCATTTTGGTCCCTTGAACCAATGTTCCAGAAATTTATAATTTTCCTTTAAGCTGGATATTTATGCATCTAGCTATTCATTAGCCATTCATTCATGAATTAATTCAGCACATTTTTGTTAAATATCTACCAGACACATAGCATTGGGAGGTGGTGGGGGGGTATTCCCCAAAATATCCCTACTTTCAAGAAATATAAAACCAAGTTGGAGAAATAAGACAATACACACACACACACTGTGAAATTATACTACAAGATAAATACCAAGACAATCATACAAAATAGTAGTATATGGTAAATATGATGATGACAATGACACAAATGTACACAGTGCTTTGAAGTTCACAAACCTTTTCCTACAATATGATTGTTGTTATTCACAACACTGTGGTAGGTACTATTATTACTTTAATTTTATGGATGAAGAAATTGAGGATTTCAGAGGTTAAGTGATATTTATAGACTGTCAAAGCTAGTAAATGCCTAAGACAGGAATCAAACACTGGCCTTTCTATCTCCAATACCAACCCAACTTCTTAAATTATAATCTCAGCATAACTGTACAGAAAAAATAAATAAATAACAATTTTATAAAGGGCTTCAAGGAGAAAGGAAGATGAACTAAACTGTTAATGGTAGGTAGAATTAAGTTAGCTGAAAAATGGGAGGAAAGACTTTAATGAACAAAATGCATGTAGGTTGGAATATGTGAGATGTAATTAAGGGACAGTGAATAGACCAGTTTGAGAAGCAATGGAGTTCTTCTTCTTGGTAGAGTAGGTTTGGGACAGATTGTGCATTACTTTAAATATAAAACTAAGCAATTTCTATTTTACCCTGGGTAAAGTTTGTTTGTTTTCAAAAGAGTAGAGACATAATCATAGAACAGTACAATTTTCAAGTTGGAAAATTTAAAATGAACTAATTTAATAGTTGAAAAAATTAATCCTCAAAAGTGGTAGAATGGTTTGTTGGAAATAACACTGATTTTGTAATCATTAATTCTAAGGAGTAAGAGCAAGTTTCTCTCTTGATTTTTTTTCTTTTTCTTTATAAAATGAAAGGATTAGAACAGTTGATCTCAAAGGTTCCTTCTAGCTCTAAAGTCATTCAATGATTTTGTCAAAGTCATACAATTAGTTATTGGAGGCCTCAGACACTTTCTAGTTATGTGACTCTAGGAAAACCACTTAACCCTGCTTAACTCTGTTTCCTCATGTGTAAAATGATTTGGAGAAGGAAATAGCAAACGATTCCATTATTTTTGCCAAGAAAATGCCAAATGGCATCAATATGATTCAGTCATGGTTGAAAAATGACTCAAAAGAAACAAAAACTTTAGGATAAAACTCACCTTTTCTGACTTCTGATAAGGGGCCTTTAATTCTGGCAAAGTTTGACTGGCTGGTTTAAATTATATGCCCTGGGGCTAGGAAATGTAGGGTTATGAAATGGTAGAATCTAATCAATATTGCTGAAACTTAACTGGACTTATAACAAAGCTCCTTTGAACATCTAGAAATGTCCATCCCAAGTAAAATATCACCTTAGCCCAACCTCATTTTGCAAATGAAGAAACCGAGGTCCAAAGGATTAGTTGTCTATGGTCATAGCTAATATGTGGCAGAGCCTGAATTTGAACCCACGTTTTCTGATTACCATTTCAGTATTTTTTTTACCATTTAACAGTGCCTTAATGAGATTAGTAAGAGGCTATTCTGAAAATCAAGCCAGAAGAGATGAGTAACAAATCATGGGGATGGTGGAAAAGATGACATTTTTTAAAAAAAATACAAATCTCAAGATCAGATGAGGAGCATGATGATCAGAAATAGGGAAGTCAGTGGAGAGTGAAGGAAAGGGCAGCTTGGTGAAAAATAATAAATTCGTTTTAGACAAAATGACTGGAGCATTTAACATAAAGGAGACAGCTGGAGATCACATCTGGAGCTCAGGAGGAAGATCAGTGTGGTGCATCCTGTTGATAAGATCATTTCCTGGTATCCCCTTCTGCCTGTTTAACATGTTATACACTTTCCTAATACATGGCATTATCAATTTTTAGTTTTCCATTCAAAAACACCTGAATAGTGACTTTTCTTTTGTAATAAAATACCTTAATCCCACTGAACATTGGTCACTTTCTTGTACATGGACCATTAAGGATTCCATGGCTATACAATATATGTAACATCTGATGACAACTTCTCATCCCAGGTACATGTTTAATGAATCCTTCTTTTAAGGGTGTTATAACTCTATATGGAAAGCACTACAGTTTTAAAATAAGACTTAAAGCTCATCATAGCTACAAAACTGAGTACTCTGGTTTAGAAGGTTGACTTCAGAAAATTTTAGGGAACTGGTGTCATAATTTGCCAAATCAATCTAGATCAATAAGTACAACATAATAATCCTAATATCCCTCAGCTTCCCTTCAAAATTATTCCCACCACAAATACCCAGAAATTATGGACCCAGAAATTTCATAACTTCAAAGAAACAGCACAAGTTTAGTGGCCTGCTATGTAGGCACTTGACCAGTTTTTTGGTTTGTTTGTCTTTGGGTTGGTTTTGTTTTGATTTTTTTTTTTGAAAGATAGTGGACAAATAACCTTAACTACATCAGGTCAGGGTGAGAAGCTTTTAAGTGTAAGAAATCAAAGGCTCATAAATTTAGGGCAGGAAAGAGCCTCAAAGATCCATTAGCCTATGCTAATGGTTTATAGATGAAGGTAACTAAGATCTAGAGAAGTTTAGTGACTGTCCTTAGTTCACACAGGTAACAAATGAGCAGGTCAAGTCCCAGAATCCATCTTCTCTGAATTTAGAAACAGTGATAATTCTACTATACCATATTGGCAAGCAAATCATGTAGGTTCACAGAATACAACTTCAGTTTTTCAAGATTAATCATCTCCAAAGTGTACTGATATGTGTATATGTACACACACATGCACACGTGCACACATACATGTACACATACTCATATATTCTATCAGTTACTGTTTGGTGCAACTTCTGGGATTTTAATCCAATTCTAGATGCCTAATTTTTTTTCTGAAGTTTCATTTGGCCATGGGCTGTGATTTTTATTGTGACCTTAATTTTTTTTTTAATTTCCAACAAATTGTACTTTTATTTTGATTATAAGTGAGATTTTTTCTGTTTTGGGGGGGGGAGTTGCTTTTTTTTTCCATATGTAACTTATAGAAAATCTGCATCACCTTAGGGTCATCTGAGTATGTGGATATATTGATTTAAATATACAATAAAATTTTAAGCAAAAAAAAATGGAGCATAACCCATAGGTCTGAAACCTGTCAGTGAAGTCTACCGGAAGCATGTAATATTCCCCCTTGTGGAATGGGCAGATGAAAGCGATTTCTTCCAATGACCATGAAGGTGGCTTAAGCCAGCACTTTGAAGCACTCGGATCTCAGTCAGACATCAAAGACATCAAAGCCAAGAACATCCACTATATCTGTGGTCATCTCTTGTTGTCCTGATTTTTTCTTGCTACTGGACTTTGATGACTCTGGAAGAGAAAGTGAGGGTGATAACAGCGGAATTCTGCCTGACTTAAATCTAATTCATGTACAAATCAAGACTTCACCCTGTGAAGTTTTCTTTGAAAATGAAGGACAAATACTAATTACAACTTCCTGTTTCTGGAATGAAGAAACACTGGCAATAAACATCCTTTTCCTTCAGTGTATGGCTATCCATGCTTTTCATCCCATGTAATCAATCTAGGGTACATGCTGAAATCTTACAATAAGGATTTCAGAAAACTTACATTTTAGTGAATAGGTATTTAGCTAACTCTTCCAAGATCCTCCATTGAAGAAAGGTAGCCAGAGCAGTCATCTCATTATTTCCCACAGGTTATGCTCCTCTAGACTTCATGCCAACTACCCCTTCTCTATTTATACCCATCAATATTTCACCTTCTTGCTATGTGTTTTCTCCCCTTACACTCTAGATTGTGAGTTCGTTCTTTTAGGACAGTGACTGTCTTTTGCCTCTCTTTGTATCCCCAATATTTAGCACAGTGCCCAGCACATAGTAGGTGCTTAATAAGTATTTATTCAATGACTGATTTGATCCACCTCTTTCCAAGGGCTTACAATTTCCAATTTGTTGAACAGAAAATAATTTTTCTACTAATTGCTTGCTCCTTTCCCTGCCCATCCCCAAGATGAGTATTGGGGTAGAACTTCATTTATTGCCCTCAAAGATCTCTGACCCAGGCGTATGATTTCTTTAGGGGTTTAGAAACAAAAACTGTTCTCTTTTTTCACTATTGAGGGTTATTCCTAGCAAATATTGGTTACAAAAAGACCATCACAAATAACAAATGGAGAGGTAAACCCATTTACCTAAACTAACAACCAACATAAATCAGACAAGTTTATAGAGATTAGAATAAACAAGAAAATACACAAGTTGCTGAGCTCTTTTGAAAAAAAAAAAGTTATATAAGATCTCAATTCAATCATGTGAGAGGCTCTGATTTCACCAAAAGGGAAATCCTCTCTGAAATATCTAAGGAAAGGTAGGGGGGCAGAGCCAAGATGGTGGAGGAAAGGCACTAAATTCACTGAGCTCCTGACACACTTACCCCACAAAACATCCATAAAACAACCATTATAATGGCAAAATGTATGGTACCTACTTTGCTGGGCTATTGTGAAGAAAATTCTTTGTCAAGTTTAAGGTACTATATACAGGTTAGGATGAACAGGATACTATGAGAAAAACCTGGAAAGACCTACATGAACTGAAGTAGAATGAAATGTACTATATATAAAATGATGATCTGCTGGGAAGGATGTGATTATTTTCAGCACTGCAATGATCCAATATAACTCTGAAAGACTTATGAAAATTGCAACCCATCTACAGAGAAAGAACTGATAGTATCTGAAAACAGATTGAAGCATAATTTTTTTTGATAGTTCCTTAATCTGAAGTTTTGTTTTTGTCTATTTTCTTTCACATTCTGGATAATGTGGACATTTTTTTCCATGACTACTCATGTATAACTTATATTGAATTGCTTGAGTTCTTGGGGGTGGGGGGTGGGAAGAAAGGGAGGAAGAGAAGTTGAAACACAAAGTTTTTTTAAAATTATGTCAAAATTTGTTTTTACATGTTATTTGGAAAATAAAATTCTAAACAGAAAAAAAGGAAATATCTGGAGAGATAAGTGAAAAATAAGGAACCTGTTGTGGACCTAGTTTCTCCTTCATGTCTATAGTCTCTGAAATATTTTTATTTTTCTTTTCTGGAGTCAATACCTATCTACATATATCTCTCTTCTGAGAGTCTGACATGACCTGCTCCCCTCATTTAGTTACCCAGCATCATGTCATACACAATCATTCCCCCCCATCAATTAGGAGTCACAATTTTTTCTAATTATGAAAGAGCATGCAAAATGACCAAAGTTTGTTGAAAGCCCTGTTTTATGTGATTATCTTTAATCAGTGATCAGCAAATTGGAGGATTATTCTTATGCTGAAACATTATCAATCCAATTTCCTTTGACTAATTTAACAGATAGCTTCTAGCCTCAGGAACTCTAAAAATTATAGAGTTAAAACATTCAATATCACCTTGTGTATAAGAGTAATCTGAAACACAAAATTCTATTTTTCCCTGAGATTAACAATAATTATCATGATGTCATAATTTATAATTGCCCTTTAGGGGAGGACATTGACTATCAACTAAATAGGCCAACTATTATAAAGAGAAAGTAAATGTAATGCAAACAAAGTATTTAAAAAGTTACGTAATGATCATGCTGGAAGGGACCTCAGAGTTCATTTACTGAAATTATCTTTGATCTATTTTTGATTAATGAAGAAATGCAACTGTCTTTGAACTATCTTTGAGATATTAAGAAACTTAGGCCTTGAGATGTGAAATGAATTGCAGGAGGGATTAGAGTCAGTACTCAAACCCCAAATTTGGGGTTCTAAGTCCAGTGATCTTCTACTACACTGAACTTCCCAGTCTCTCTGGAGAAATAATACAGTGTAGAGCCAAGAAGCTGAGGACTCTCTTTACTTCCCCAGTGAGCAACAAAAGGAAGAACTGTATTAACTCATTCAGAATAAATTTACAGCCATTAAGCAAGGCAGACAGCCTCCTTTAAATCTTCCCTTACCTCAAAATATGAGTTTTTCATGGATTTGTTTTCTTTTCTTACTGATGCATTATTTTGTGGAAGATGGAACCCATTTGTGTATTGGCTGAGAATGATTCAATTCCTTGAGATTCCATTGTTTCTTTTCATTTTTGACTAGAAGTATGGAGGTAGAAAGATCTATGAGTTTATTTGTACAGATTATACTCAGTGAAGAAAATCCCTGCATGGACACATATTGCCAACTTCTCTGCCATTTATAGTTTTAGAGATTTGCCAAGGGTACTAAGAGGTTAGTAATTTACCTATGGCACGTAGGTAAATCAAATCTTCCTAATATCAAGGTCAACTTTCTATCCATTAAGCCATGCTATTTTTCACTTAAAGTAATTATTCTATTCAAAATAATTACATGAGTATTTGATTTATAATTTCTTCCTGGCCTTTTGGTAGAGAATACACTGAATAGGTTCATGAGTGTCACAATATTTTAAATATTAGGTTCACTATAGGAAATATCTCCATATTGAACCCAATAGTTATGATATGCCAATGTTATGATGCCTATTATATTCATGTGAGGATCACCAAGAATTAAAAAAAAATCTGGATGATTCTAGATATGAGAAAACAGTATTGTTCCAGTAACTCTCATGAGCTCCCGTGGAGGCCAGGCTTATTGTTCCCTTTGGGAAGCATTTTAATCTGTTGTGCCAGTGACTTTCTACAAAGTGCAATTTTACTTGAGGAACTGTTAAACTTCCCCACAGAGAAATCTTTAGGTCAAGATGACTCTACAGTCTGAAGTGGGAGATGAGTGGGGAAAGCTGAAGTACCCTGAGGAGCTAAATTAGGTAGTGGGTGAGTAGAGCATTTGGCTTCTGCTTATATAGGTCATGGGCTGCTCATTTGTCTGTCCTTATTTGGATGCTTTCTGTTCCACATTCAAAAGAAAGGAAAATTGAAATAAAAATAATAAAAATAATAAGAGGCAGCATGAGTGTAATCCCTCTGCAGAAAGTTAGTATCATCACTGGGTTCTAAACCACTTAATAGCTGTGTGACTTTGGGAAAATCACTCAGTAATCAAAACAACTCGAAGACAGTAAATTATAAAGAGATAAAGCTTAGCTACATTTATGGAGGGAGCTTCTTACCTGGGAGATCCCTAAACTTATAAAATAATACATAGTACAAAAAAGCATCAGAAAAAAATGTAGCTTTTTTTTTAAAGAAAAAAAGAGCTAAATTTGATAAGATGATAAAGTCTAAGAAAGGTCATTTATTTAAAGTGAAAGAGTCTAATACCTTTTGTTAGTCTGGAGATAACTATCATGGTTGCACCATCAGAAATGAACTTCCAAAGGAAATGCTTCAAAGTAACTAAAATGATAAGTTTAGAGTGCCTACCCAGTGGCCATGTTGTTCTGCATGATAGCAGCCCCCTATATTTAGGAAGTTATCAGCCCAGCTAGGCTTTACCATGGATATCCTTTTACCAGCCAAATTTCCAAAGTCTACCCCTTAAGCATCTCTTGCTTTCACTATCATTGTTTCTGAAAAATCCTTTCCAATCCACTTCTCTCTAGCTTTGTAGACCAAAACACACTCCCCTGACCACCATTTCCCTGTTGTCTCCATTTACTGAAATATAAGCTTCTTGAGGACAAAGATTGTCTCTCTTAATTTTTTTTTTATCCAATGAGCCCAGCACATTGTTGTCAACTAATACCCAGGACCATATACATTCAATTTTCATCATTTATAGTAATATAATGTGACAATGAATATTGAACCATTGCTCCTATGGGAAAGAGAGTATTAGGTTCCTTGTAGCTTCTGCTTACAACATTTATTTTAGCACTTTCTACAGTGGCCTCACATATAGGTCTGTGAGTTTCTTCTTCCTTTTCTACATGTAACATATTTTTGATCCATTAACACTGATCTCATGGTCTATAGCATTCCAACTCATGCCTGCGTGGTGCTTATTAAATACATGCATTTTCTCTTATAAGGCACATCTATACAAAACTTCAACACTATGTTCAGGGAACATTTTATTTTTTTTCCCCACATTTTTTTGTTTTTTTGTTTTTTGCGGGGCAATGGGGTTAAGTGACTTGCCCAGGGTCACACAGCTAGTAAGTGTCAAGTGTCTGAGGCCAGATTTGAACTCAGATCTTCCTGAATCCAGGGCGGGTGCTTTATCCACTGCACCACCTAGTCGCCCCTCAGGGGACATTTTAAACAATGATATAACAAAAAAGCAGAAAACTGTGAAAAATGTGGCACTCAATAGACCATGAAAAGGACACTTGTTTATAATTTACATTAGTAAGAGCTGAACAAGAAGGAAGAGCATGACCTTGTTCCACCTCAGATAAGAAAATGCCTATAGGGTTATTCAAATTTTTGACCACTCTGGGCATGTCCACAAACATCAAACCACCAAGAGTTATATGTTAAATATATTTTAACGAGGAGGCAAATTCACTAATATGGAATTCATGAATAATGAAGATTAATTGTAGTTATGTGAAACCTTAAGAATTTTATGAATGAGAAAATTAAGGCCCAGAAATGTTAACTATTTTGTACATTTTTCCAGTGTATACCTGCATATTATCAGTGGTTTGGCTAATATTTATGAATGTTAACTAAAAATGGCTCATCATGGACCCTATAAGTGAGGAATTATGTAGAAAATTCTGAGACTCTGTCCAGGGGCTTGAACCTCAGACAAAAGCACACTTCTTGTGCCTAGAGGTTGGAAGGCAGAGGTCACCTGCCATTACATTTTCCTTCTCCTACTGTCAGTAGTCAAATAATCTTAGAGTCCCACCCCCACCACTTCCCCCTTTCCCACCCCAACCCTTTATACTTTCGAGTGGAAACAGATTTCCAAATGCTAATTGAGACAGAGGTCAGTCACTACTTTGGTTGGTTCTGCTACTATTCCTTGATCATTCTCCTAGTTCCCTAGTTCCCCCAAGCAAATTTATTATTACCAGATATCTGAAGAAGCCTACATCTTGTACCTGGGAGGAAGAATCTTCTTAAAACCATTAAGCATCCCAGGCAAGGAACAGCTATTTTATATTCTATAGAATGATATCTTTCCCATAGGCAATCATTACACATATAGTATTATGATATATCTATGATAGGGATGCACCTAGGACCATGTGCATATTCATGGATTACTTTCGGTTAATAGAGACTGCAAATATTGTCCTCAAATTATCTCTATGACATACTATGGCTATTCATAACACTATCACTCTTTGAAAGGGGGCAGAGGTCATTCAAAGGTTATTTTATTTACAATATCATCTCTGCCCTCTCCTCCTGGTTCACAGACATTTTTTAAAGTTAGCATTGATTTGCTGTTATTTTTCTACCAGGTATCTAATAACATTGCCCTGTTGGGATTCACATTCCTCTTCCAATTTTGCATTGCCCTCACTTGGTATTAAGGAAATGACTTCAATGGAGTGCTTTATTAAATTATTGGGGAGCTAGCCTGGGTTTAGGTAAATTATTGCTGCTTATAAATTAATGGCTATTGAACCCATTTCGGCAGTAAGCATTTATTATTAAAGCATATTAAATATTAGTAAAGAATTGGCCACGTGGCATTTCCCTGACTTTCTCACTAGTCACAGGCTTATAGGCCTAAACAATTACATACCCAGCATATTGAGCCAAAAGGGAGAGGAGAGGGCAGATGATGAATTCAAGAGAGTGAGTGACAGCAAGCAAGAGAGCAAGTCCCTTGTGTAGACGACTTTTCCCCCTTCTGATAGAGGCGGCTACTTGCACACTGATCAAAGGTCATTGGCTACCATCATTCAGTTACATTGATGGGCACGACTTGAGGGTGATTCATATTAAAATGAGCTCTGCTGTGATGACATCAAGGTCTAATGGGAGATTGACTGAAGGCAAAGGCACATTCAGATAGGTGTGGTTATAATTCCCTCACTTTACTGGCCTAGACACAAGAAGGCTTATCTCCAATCCTTGCACTTCCCTTGACCTCCCTCAAACATTGACTTCTGAAGTGGGGAGAGTTAGAGAAACCTGACTAGAAGTGGGTCCCCGGGTCCCCCCCCAAAATCCATTATTAATCATTATTTTCTCACAGGATTAACCTTATCCTACAGCTAGGGAATGACAGTGACTTACACTTAAAAATTACATTAAAGCAAAAAAAAAGCATATATATATATATATATTTTTATATATATATATATATAATATTAATGAAGCAATGGTAGAAAGATAAATATTTTGAGAGAAGCTTCATCTCTTTTGGGTCATTGTAGTATATCATTTAATGCACTTTAACTGGGTAAATGTACCTTTATCTGTTTTTAATTTTTAGGTAGAAAGCAGAAAGGAAGATTAGCTATGAATGTCTATATATGCCAGATGTCTTAGTCACTTTTTCAAGAATAATCCAATGCTATATTGCCTTGGCCAGAGGAAGACTAAATCTAATTCTTCTCAGGGCCTTTCAGAAAGGGCTAGTAAAACATCATAGCATCATAGATTGAGAGCCTCAGAATATATTAGAAATGATCTAATGATTCCTTTCATTTTATAGATAGAGAATCTAAGGCAGAGGAGGATAAGTGACTTGCCCAAGTCAAAATGGTCAAGATGAGGGTAACTAGAACTGTGAAGGATCTCAGGAAAATTCTACATGAGGTTCATTTTAAAGAAATAGGAGTGTTTAGTAAACAAAACAAAAAACAATAATAAGGACAAGGGATATATAATTACAAGCTTTAAGTTTTTAAAAGTTCTATTCAGTGGAAAAAGAAACAAAACCCTGTATTTCTGCAATGCTTTGAGTTTAACAAGGTACCTTTCTTAAACTTTGTTTTCGAAGTAATTCTATAAGAGCTATAGAAAAAGTATCATTACTTCAGTTTTTCACATGTGCAAATAGGCTCTGAGACATTATATGGCATACTCATTATGGGAGAGAAAGAGAAACAATGAGAGAGAGAGAGAGAGTGGGGGAGGGATGTAGAAAATACTTGAGGTGGGATTCAAACCTTAAAATTAAGGGAACATAATCAGTGATGACTTGAACCAATGGCAGAGATGAGAACCCTCAAACCAAAGGGTTACAGTAGACCTTGAGGGAGGGTTAATATGTACCATGCTAGGACTTTAGGCTTCAGGCATCAGAGTAGTAACTGCTACAATGAGTAATAGGTTCCCCCTCTTCACTATAAGACAACAAACAAATGTTAAATGGCTATATGTCAGGGATATCACCAAAAAATAAAATAAAATAAAAAATACAATGTCTAAGGTTTGGGTTATAGATTAGTATTTCTTAATCTTAGGTATCTTCCTTTAAAAAAAAGCATAAATTAACTCTTCTACTGTGCTTCCAGTTGTAGTAGCTACTATTTACTTTGAAGCACATTTAGAATCTGCCTGCTGAGGCTTTCCTTCTTCCCTTAGTCATATCCATATCTATGAACCATCCACTTTAAGTTGGAATAATTTTGAATTCCTGGACACAACCCTTGAACTTTATATAAAAACAAAACAAAACAAACAAACAAACAAAAACCCTAGTTTCATACTGGTAATTCTTTCCTCTATTTTATTATCTCTATTCTGCATATAACAGATACTTACAAATATAGAGAATTCTATTTTTTTTCCCTTTCTGGTGTTTTTTTTGGTGGGGAGGGGGCAGTGCAGGCATAGTCAGCACTGATGACAAAGCAGGAGGAGCCCAGAAATCTGCTTGGTCCTTTTGATAAAAACATAACTAGCTTAAGAAAGAGGCAGCAGGGTAGGGAGGGCAGGGGTGGGGGGAAGATTATAAAAATCTAAAGTTCTAAATGTTGGAGTCCTCAGGAAGGGCCACTCTCCAGGGGTCACTAACAGTAGGATATGAAAAACAATACTTTTCCTCATAGGTTCCCAATTTTATGGAATGGCCATTGGTCTTTTTTTTTCCCCTTGGAGGTATGTTTTCTCATTTTCACCAAATGAGGAAGGGCAAAACAACAAATTTGTTATTCTTTCATAGTAGGGCTCTAGTTAAGTCCAATGCAAGATTGAAAATGCAGAGGAGCAAAGGACAATCTGCCCCCAACCATCCAGTATTGAAGATGGAAGCACAAGCATTCTCCCAAGTCTAATTATTAATGATAATCTCAACAATAGCTCATCCTCCTACAGATTTTTATGGTTATTATGTGATTTACTTAATCTCATTTAAGTCTTGCAATGACCCATGAGACGGAAAGTGTATTAATATCATGGTAAGTCAGAGCCACAGAAATAAGCTAAAGATTAGGAAGCTGAGTGCAGGCATGCTGGGAAGTTGATCCTTTGTCAAACTCAACCTGCTTTCCTGAAACTCAAGTCTTTTTACTCCAGAGGTTCCTTATCCTGTCCCCATGCTGCCACTTTCACATCGTGAGAAACAAATGCTTTCTTGATAAAGAGAAGGAGATGTTTCTTCAGCTCTCGAGTTATTTATCTACATGTTCTGGGCAGAGATTATATCTCATTTATGATAAGCTCAACACTTAGAGATATTAAAGTGTCCAAATGAGAAAATCATTGTTGGACTCCTGAGTTAAAACTACTCCTCCCTCACCCTTACTATGTTGGAGGTATTCTAATCTGTTGAAAAACTACTCTTAAATCCAGATAACTGGTTTTCTATCATTGTATTATAAATGTTTTATATTAATAAAAACACATTATATAGTTCCTTTTCTTCAAAGTAGCACATACAAAATTCCATTTTACAAGTGAGAAGACAGAGGCTCAGAAATGTTAAATGATTGTCACAAATCATATAAGAAGATGGGTGCAAAGTCAGTGCTAAAATCTAGGTCTTCTGACTCAGTTCTCTGGTTTTTCCACCATTTCATGCTACCTCTAAAAAAGTTCTAGAGAAGGAACAAATTATTGTGAAATATAAACTTCTCATTTTATTTCTATTAACATAAACAATATGTAATATTATGTTCATATTCTAATTCACTGTGTGGTTGATCTAACAGAAAGAATTTTTTTAGTCCAATCAATAACAATTTTAATTAAGAACCATTCCTGGTGCTTCTATCAATAAAAATGATACATTCCTAAGGTGATTTTCTGAATGAAAATATTGGTACTAGATGAATTAGTGTGAATGGATTACAATTTTTATAACTATATTAGTGTATTTTAATTCAGAATGAAAAAGAAATAGCCCATTGCTTTTAATCTCTTTTCTTTCATGTGCATGAATCAAAGGGAGATTATGGTAATAGAAACTTCATTTGACTTCCATTTCACTGAAAGAAAACATGCTTTGTGGATGTCCCAATAGGAAAAAATTGCCAGCCCCATCCTACCCAAATCTCTTAAAACTGACCTTTTAAAATGTCTTTTATTGGGGTGTTGATGGCAGAGAGAAGCCAGGAAGTTGCCTGAGCTCTCCCAATTTTTTCCTTGGAAACGACATTAAATAAAGCATCTAAATGGATTCTGGAGCTACAGAACCTAAGAAAAAGATGGAAAGATGGAATGAAACAATCTTCTGGTTTAATATAACCAGAAGGACTTCAGAAAAGATCAGTCTCACCTGGGTAAAAGGGGAGTGCATCCATAAGCATTTTGAAAGAAACAACTTAAATATTGAAGGACCACAGTTAAGATTATGCAGGCCCTAGGAGCTTTAACAATAAAGGATTGTTGGACTTGGAACATCATATTCCAGAAGGTAAAGGAGCTTGGATTGCAAGCAAGAGTCAACTACCCAGCAAAACTGATCATAATCTTTCAGGGAGAAAGATGGGCATTCAATGAAATTGTGGACTTTCCAACTTTCCTGATGAAAGGACCAGAGCTGAACAGAAAATTCAGTCCCTAAGTATAAAACCCAAGAGAAGCATAAAAAGGTAAAACAGAAAAAAAAAAACTCCCCCCCCCAAAAAAAAACCATGTTATTCAATAAGGTTAAATGGTTTACATCCATATGTGGGAAGATGGAACTTGGTAACTATTGAGAACTGTGTCTCTGCTAGGGCAGATAGAAAGAGTATAGATAGAGTGTGTGTTTAAGTTAATTTTGATGTGATGATATATTAAAAAAAAACTTAAGGGGTGAAAAAAAGGATTATATTGGGAGAAAAGGAATAGGAATAGTAGGCAGAATGGGGTAAATTATATCACAGGAATAGCACCAAAAGACCTATTACAGTAGAGGAAGAGAAGGAAGGGGGTAAACATTATTTGAACCTTACTCTCATCAGATTTCACTGAAAGTAAAAATAATATACAGGGTTGGGTATAGAAATTAATCTTACCCTATAGGGATGTAAGAGGGAAAGGGGGAAGAAAGGGGGCCACTAATAAAAGGAGGAGAAAGGGGAAAGAAATGAGAGGGGCAGCTAATAGAAGGGAGGTCAGATTGAGGGAGGCAGTGATCAGAAGCAAAACTCTGGTGAGGTGAGACAAGGTGAAAGGAGAGAGGAAAGTATAAACAGGTGAAAAAATAGAATGGAGGGAAATAGATTTAGTAATCATAACTGTGAATGTGAATGGGATGAACTCTCCCATAAAACAGAAACAGATAACAGAGTGACCATCAACATTCCTATATATGACCAACAAAGCCCAACAGCAAAAGATAGAAAGATAAATTCCATTTAAAATAACTGTAGACAATATAAAATATTTGGGAGTCTATTTGCCAAGACAAACTCAGGAACTATATGAACACTATTACAAAACATTTTTCACACAAATAAAATTAGATCTAAATAATTGGGAAAATAACAATTGTTCATGGGTAGGCTAAGTTAATATAATAAAAATGATAATTCTACCTAAATTAATTTACTTATTCATTGCAACACCAATAAAACTACCAAATATTATTTTGTGGAGCTAGAAAAAATAATAACAAAGTCCATCCAGAAGAAGAAAAAGTCAAGAATATCATGGGAATTCTTGGAAAAAATTCAAAGGAAGGTGGCCTAGCCATGCCAGATCTAAAATTATATTACAAAGCAGCAGTCATCAAAATTATTTGGTACAGGCTAAGAAATAGATCAGTGGATCAGTGGAATAGGTTATGTACACAAGGCAGAGTAGTAAATGACTATAGTAATCTACTGTTTGATAAATCCAAAGACTTCAGCTTCTCAGATAAAAAACTCACAATTTGACAAAAAACTGCTGGTAAAATGGAAAAATACTATGGCAGAAACTAGGCATAGATGAATACATTATAACATATACCAAATAAGGTGAAAATGGGTACATAATTTATACATAAAGGGTGATACCACAGGCAAATTAGGAGAGGAAGGATTAGTTTCTATGGGAAAGGGTCAATATATGACCAAAAAGAGTTAGAGAACATTATGAAATGAAAAATGAATCAATTTGATTACATTACTTTTTTTAAAACCTGCATTAAATAAAACCAATGCAACAAAGATTATAGGGAAAGCAGAAAGTTAAGAAACAATTTTTACAGTTTTTGATAAAGGACTTATTTCTAAAATATATAGAGAACTGAATCAAATTTATAAGAATACAAGTCATACCCCAATTGAGAAATGGTCAAAGGATATGAACAGGCAGTTTTCAGATGAAGAAATTTATTTATAGATAAATTTATTTATGAATTTATTTATTTAGCTATTTATAGTCACATGAAAAAATGCTCTAAATTGTTATTGAACAAAGAAATGCAAATTAAAACAACTCTGCAGTACCACCTCACACCTATCAAATTGGTTAATATGACAAAAAAGGAAAATGATAAATGTTGGAGAAGGTGTGGCACAACTGGAACACTAATACTTTGCTGGTGGCATTGTGCACTGATCCAACCATTCTGGAAAACAATTTGGACC
This sequence comes from Dromiciops gliroides, assembly GCF_019393635.1. Lineage (NCBI taxonomy): Eukaryota > Metazoa > Chordata > Mammalia > Microbiotheria > Microbiotheriidae > Dromiciops > Dromiciops gliroides. Next base: position 178,434,124 of record NC_057866.1, on the reverse strand, counting down.
TATGTCCAAAGACCTATAAAACTGTGCAAATCCTTTGACCCAGAAATAACACTGCTGGGTCTTTATCTCAAAGAGATCACAAAAAAGTGAAAAGGGCCCACATGTACACAGATATTTACAGCAGCCCTCTTTTTTTGGTGGCACAAAATTGGAAATTGAGGGGATACCCATCAATTGGGGAATGGCTGAACAAGCTATGGTATATGCATGTAATGGAATACTCTTGTGCTATAAAAAATGATTAACAGGTGAATTCCAAGAAAACTTGGAAGGCTTACATGAACTGATACTGATTGAAGTGATCAGAACCAGCAGAACATTGTGCACAATGACAGCAACATTGTGTGATGATGAACTATGAGGGACTTGGCTCTTCTCAGCAATGCAATGATCCAGGGCAATTCCAAAAGACATAATGAAAAATGCTCTCCACATCCAGAAAAAGAACTATGGAGTCACTTTATTTGTTGTTATTTTTTTCTTTCTTGTGTTTTTTCTCTTTTGTTCTAATTCTTTTGTTAAACAACATTACTAATAGGAAAATATGTAAAACATGATTGTACATATATAACCTATATCTGATTGCTTGCTGTCTTGGGGATTGGGGAGGATGGGAGGGAGGGATAATAATTTGGAACTCAAAATCTTACAAAATGAATGTTGAAAACAATCTTTACATGTAATTGGAAAAAAAATGCCACCACAAGCTAAAAAAGAACTGTTGCTTTTTTACATGACCTCATTTTGTAATATAGTCTTTTCACCAAGATCCCTAGTCAGAGAGCCAAACTTTCTTAAAAAAAAAAAAAAGGAAATACAAAATAGTCCCATGATACTATCAAGCCTATCAACTGACTGGCTGTATATACAATGTTCCACCTCTAATGTTGTCCTCCAGTTCATCAGTTTCCCATCTTGTTTTCATTGAATATTCTTCATAACTCCTTGCATGTAAAAAATTCAAATGTTTGGAGCCAAGAACAGTTTGTTTGTTTTAAGCGATCCTTTCTTAAGAGTTGCTTTATATACATATACATATAATATATAAGTATGTATATGTGTGTATTTATCATGTAAAATACATCCAATACATGCATATAGGCGTGTGATCCCCTTCTTTTTGCCTTCTCCTTCACTCAATGCTGTGACATATAATTCCCTTTTAACTCAAGTAATTAAGAATTTATTTTTGAGAAAGGTGAAAAAGACACCTGAAAAGTGAGGAAAAGGAAAACTGATATGTGAAGATCTATTCCATTTATATATTTTAAGCCAGATTTCTACAGAGAGACAGTAACAGATGATATCCCATGTCTGAGAAATGGTTTTCGCTGAATAGCTTCCAGATTTAGGTAACTAACCTGTTCTAGGTCACAATTTATCTTCGTTATCTTGTTGTAATCTTCAGAAAAATAGCCTGGCTTGGATTTTATCTTGTTTTTGTATGTTTTGTTTCCTAACCAATCCCCCACCACAAATGCCATTAGCATCATTATGAGACTTCAAGACCTCCAGAAAGACAAACTAGAAAAGAATAGACTAGAAAAGGAAAGTGAAGCTGAAGACTTTGTTACCCCTTAAAATTCTTTGTTGAGTATAATGTCCTTGAGCCACACAAAGCTCTTGGTGGCTCACTTAAATTAGAGAATGTTTAGGTGATCAGCATTTCCAGACAATCTACTTCCAGAGGGCAGTCAGGTGATTCATTTGCCACATGTTTAGAGCTGGTCCTCTAGCAATTCCTATGTCCAATATTATGAACTACAGAGCACATACAAAGCAAAACTATGAAGAAAAATTAGAGGTTGTTTCTTTCCATAAACTCACTCCCTGAAGGATAAAGACAAGTTATTTAGGTCCTTATGATCATTTATTGGCCACACAGAAGCAAGACAGAGCCAAGTTAACCCCTCAACAAAGCTTAAAAATTAGGTGTCCTCATGATTTGCTATTCTCCAGAGGCTTTGTGTTGCTACTGTAAGCCACAAAACCTAATTTAACAGAATTTTCTGGAAATGGAAATGTATTCCCTCAGAAAATGTCCCATTTAAGAGGGTTCTTCAATTTGTTCTGTTGGGTGTTGCTCCTAGAGGGTTACCTATATGGACAATCCAAGGAAATAGAAATTGCTGGAAGGCAAATTCTGAGAAGGTGACCAGTGAATCTAGGGGTAAATTGTAGTCATGCCACAGAGAACAATTGTGACCATATTCTCATTTGTGCTTAGCATATTGATGAGACCCAAGCCAGACATGTGGCAGAACTGCCACAATATCAAGGTAATTTTACATCAAAACCTATATTTTGCACTGAATTTCTCATTTTAATACAAAATAGATTAAAAAAATGTTGGGGGCAGATAGGTGGCACAGTGGATAAACCACTGGCCCTGGATTCAGGAGGATCTGAGTTCAAATTTAATCTCAGACACTTGACATTTAACTAGCTGTATGAGCCTCGGCAAATCACTTAACCCTCATTGCCCTACCCCCCCCAAATTCTAAAATCAAAACAAAACAAAACAAAAAATGTTTGATTATATGCAGCTATTCCCTGTACTTGCAAATAACACTGTGTTCAAGTTATATGTACCATATTCTTTTTAACTTTTATTGTTATTTCCTATTCCACATTCTTACCCTTACTCCATCTCCCTCTCAAACTCATTGAGAAAGCAAGTACATCTATTATACAAATACAATTATGCAAAACATCAAGCAAAATATATATTAAGCATTACAGGGTAATATTTCTGAAGTACTTTTTAAAGTCCGCAGTTTTCTCTCCTCTCCCCCTTTGTGTGTATGTGTATGTGTGTGTGTGTGTATCATGTATGTTTTTTAAATTATTTTGTATCCATTATATTTCACAGATAAACAAGCTAAATGAGGATAAGTATCTTGCCTTGAGGTAGGATTTTAATTCAAGTCTTCCTTCATTCAAATCTAGCACTTCTATATGCCATACCATTCTTCATCTCTACAAAAGAGTTCCTAACCCATCAAAAGGGATGAGGAAGCTTACAGAAGCAGGAGTGGTAACTTCTAGAATAATAAATAGTGTACCTGCCAATGCTCCAAACTCAACAAAGATCTTAGCATGACATTCTAATCTCTGTCTCAAGAGCTTTTTTCTAGTCCTAAATCAGATGAGACTCTTGTCATATTGTTTTTCTTGCTCTTACACTTATGAAAAGACCTGGAGAAAATGAAGTCTTTAATTAAAAAAAAAAAAACAAAGGAGATAATTTAAAGGATGGATGATGGGAGAGATGTTATGACATAATGGAAAAAGCACTAGTTTGGTAGCGAAAAAACAAGGATGAGAAAACACAAGACATGTAGAAGGGAAGGTAAATAATCTTATTTGGCTGGTACATGGAGTATATGGAAGAGAACAGCATGGAATAGGATTGGAAATGAGACAAGACTCTGGAGTGTGGACAATTTGAATGCCAATCTGTAGAATTCGGACTTGACTTGCTAATTGATGGGGCATTTTATAAAGAGGAATGATGACTCTCTCTCTTCATATATATGAATGTGTGTATGTATATGTATGTATATATGTATATCTATGTATATGTAAATGTGTATGTATGTGTATATATATGCATAGGTGTATATTTGTGTAGATAGATAGATAGATAGATAGATAGATAGATAGATAGATAGATAGATAGATAGATAGATTCATAAGCTAAATTAACTTGGTTGCAGTATTCAGGATGAATTGAATTGAAGATAAATGGTGTGAGGGGAATTATTAAATATATTTCAAGGTTATTTTAATAGTTCAGAATTTTGGTGCTATAGTCATACTAGGATACTGACAATGGAAATAGAGGAGCAATGAAGGAAAGAAAGGAAGGAAAGAAGGAAAGAAAGTAGGAAGGAAGGAAAGAAGGAAGGAAGGAAGAAAAAGCTTTTATTATTTTATTATTTATTATTTTAAGCTCCCCTTATGTGTCAGACATTAATCTAAGCACTTTACAAATATCTCATGAAAATGAGAGAAGAAATAGAAGAGGTGAAAGAAGAGAAGAGAGGAAAAGACAGGAGAGAAGAGGAGAACAAATACATGAGAGACTGAAGAAGTAGAATTGATAAGTCTTTTCCACCAGATATGACAAGGGTTGGTTTTTTTTAATTATAAAAGCATTTTATTATTTTCCAGTTACATGTAGAGATAGTTTTCAACATTTGTTTTTATAAGATTTCCAGTTTCAAATTTTTCTCCCTCCCTCCCCTCCCTCTCCCATCCCCAAGACAGCAAGTAATCTGATATAGGTTAAATATGTACAATAACATTAAACATATTTCTGCATTAGTCATGTTATAAAGAAGAATCAGAGCAAAAAGGAAAAACCTCAAAAAAAGAAAACCAACAGCACAAAAAATAAAAGAAATAGTATGGTTCAATCCGCATCCATATTCCACAGTTCTTTTTTTTTTTCTGGATTTGGAGAGCCTTTTCCATCATGAGCCCTTTGGAACTATCTTGTACCATTGTATTGCTGAGAAGAATCAAGCCTATCACAGTTGATCAACACATAATGTTGATGATACTGTGTACAATGTTCTCCTGGTTCTGCTCATCTCACTCATCATCAGTTCATGCAAGTCCTTCCAGGTTTCTCTGAAGTCTGCCTGCTCATTGTTTCTTACAGCACAATAGAATTCCATTACATTCATATACCACAACTTGTTCAGCCATTCCCCAATTGATGGGCAGCCCCTCAATTTCCAATTCCTTGCCACCATAAAAAGAGCAGTTATAAATATTTTTGTACATGTGGGTCCTTTTCCATTTTTTATGATCTTTTTGGGGAAAAGATCCAATAGTGGTATTGCTTGGTCAAAGGGTATGCACAGCTTTATAGCCCTTTGGGCAAAATTCCAAATTTCTTTCCAGAATGGTTGGATCGGTTCACAGTTCCACCAAAAATGCATTAGTGTTTCAATTTTTCCACAGCTTCTCCAACATTTATTATTTTCATTTTTTATGACAAGGAGTTTTGAAGAGAAATGTTATAGTAACTAGATGACAAAGAAATTTTGAGGAAGCATGTATATGTTTGGTCATCTTTGTTTTCTGATTTGGAGAATCAAACATTTTTATAGATGCTTTTCATTTATTTTTTTTTTTTTGGTGGGGCAATGAGGGTTAAGTGACTTGCCCGAAATCACACAGCTACTGAGTGTCAAGTGTCTGAGGCCAGATTTGAACTCAGGTCCTTCTGAATCCAGGGCTGGTGCTTTATCCATTGTGCCACCTAGCTGCTCCTATATCAGATATTCTTTATACACACACACACACACACACATATATATATATATATATATATACATATATATATATATACATACATATACATACACACACAATATATATATATGCATACATACATACAAAAAAACCCATATGTGGGGGTATGTGTCTTAACCTTCTTGTGTGTCATGGACTCTTTTGGCAGTCTAGTGAAGTCTATGGACTGCTTCTCAAAAATGCTTTTTCAAAAAATACAAAATGTTTTTCAAATGCATAAAAAAGGAAACTAATTTTTTCATTTTTTTCTAAAACAAGTCAAGTCCTTAGACCTCCAGTTGAAGTATCTTTTCTCTAAAGTATGCTCATCAAGTTGTTCTGAGGATTAAAAGAAGAAAAAATAATCAAACTTTTCCCACCAAAACTATGACAAATTCAAGGACTTTATAGGCCAGGAGTCAGGAGATATAAAAGAAATTAACGACAGAGATCATTCAACATTTAACAAGATAAGTTTATGTATTAAAAACTTTAAAAGATACTCAGAGGGCAGCTAGGTGGCACAGTGGATAGAGCACCAGCCCTGGATTCAGGAGGACCTGAGTTCAAGTCCCACCTCATACACTTAACACTTACTAGCCGTGTGACCCTGGGCAAGTCACTTAACCCCAATTGCCTTACCAAAAAAATAAAAACAAAAACAAAACAAAAGATACTCAGCAAGAATTTAGCAATGGATGATAGTAGATGCAGTCTCTATGGTCTCCATATAGAAATTCTCCAGTTCAGAAGAGTATATTGGGTCAGATGAGAGTCTTGACTCTCAACTGAGCACAAACCCCAACCAGAAAAGGTTTTTAGTAAGAATTTTATTGTCATTTGGCAGAAGAAAGAGTCAGACAAAGTTGAGGATCCCTCCCTCAGCCTTTTGGAGTTTTATATTATATTGAGATCAAACAAGGGAATATGGACAAGCAGCTAGGCATTTTCCAGAAAAGGGTAGTTTCCAAGTAAAGTTTCCAGTTGATGTGTATATCAGAAGGTAAGTAAAAACATTCAATAAAACACTATCAGAGAAAACAAAACACATGCTTTTGGAGTAGACCCAATTCCTGAGTGGACCCCAAAAAAGCCCCAAACATTCTTTTCATCCATTTCTGGCTTTCCTGGAGGGTGTCTTGAAATCATACATCACATTCTAGTTTAAACAATAACTAGATTCACACAATATAATAGTTGAGAAGCTGTTTTTTCCTTAGAATATATTAAAGTTTTACCACAAAGCGAAACATTCATCATATCAGAGTGGCCCTGAATTCTTGTGGGCTGGCCCTTTTTAAAATATATATAGGGAAAGTGCATTAACGTTTCCAGTCCTACTCCTTTAACCACTCAAATCTTGGGGATGGCTTCCTTACATTTTATGGAAAAATTAGCTCCCCCCCAAAAAACAAAAACAAAACAAAACAAAAAAATCTGTTGGGAGCAGCTCAGTGATACGGTGGATAAAGCACCAGCCCTGGATTCAGGAGGACCCGAGTTCAGATCTAGCCTCAGACACTTGACACTTACTAGCTGTGTGACACTGGGCAAGTCCCTTAACCCTCATTGCGCACCCAAAAAAAAAAAAAAGAAAAAAGAAAAAGAAAGAAAGAAAGGAAAGAAAAAAGAAAAGAGGGAAATAAAAAGAAAAACATGCCAGCCAAAGTAGCAGGGTCCAAATTATATAATGCTTCTAACAGAGAGTGGTTAGAGATATTGTTGTTGGACTTATTAAAGGATGTAAGTTTTTATACTAGATGATATTTCCCTTTTAGCAGGAGAAAGTTTCATTTTTCATCAAGTCACATGACCCATTTTCCAAGACCATTGCCTGATGAGCTAAATCAGAGTTAGGCACATTATTATTTTCCTCATTCCAAATAGTTGCAAGGTAATGAAATGTCAAATGATAATTATGATATTGCTAAGGATAGCTAAGCAGAAAGTCTTCTGATGCATCCTTTATGCCTATCAAAATATTACCTATTCTTCATGTCCCAACTCAGATTTTTTTTCTTCTCCCTGAAGCTTTATTTGACAGGTCTACTTGAAAGTCATCTGTCATTTGAACTGTCATACTTGTTGCCGGCATTATTCCTATAGCATTTATTTAAAACATGAAATCAGAATTATAGCATAGGTCTGCTATCTCCTATCCTATGTTATTTGCCCTTTGTTATTCACTGTCTTATAGGTATTGCCTAATACATCTTTTTATATATTTATATTACACATCATGATTAAAAACTGGAAGGTTCTGTACAGTACACATAGTCAAAACATGAAGTTACTTGTCTTGAATTACATGGTAACAGTAAGCCACATACACTCATATGTGAGTATACACATTCTATATTATGGTTTTCCCTTTGTTTTCAAAGAGGACCAATAGAACCAGGAGAGTAATGTCTTGACTTTCAAATGAGTTGAATTTATATAAGGCAGGGCTGTGCAAAGTCATTGGTCTCACTCTCTTCTCCAGGGTCATCTGAATCGAGTGGAACATTTTGGACAAGTTAAATTGGAGATGACCCCAGATGTAGTTGGAGACCTTGGTCTATTTAAGTTAAGGTCTTTCCCAAGTTTCAGTTTGTCTGAGGTAATACCTATTCAGTGATTTGTCTATGTAAGAAATGAGGCAAAAATGGCTCAGTTTGCCTACTGAAAAAAGTTATTTGGTGGAATTATGCTATTGCTTGGTCAGGAATACATTCTGTTATAAGCTTTCTTCATTAACCATTTATATTTAGATCAAGAAATTCAAACTTATTAATTATGCTACTTTTTATAAATTTCTTTTTTTCTCAGGCACTTGGAAGAAAATACTTACTGGTGAGGGAATCCTGTCACATTGAACAATGGTACATGAGAATAATTTTCCATATAAGAAGGCAGAAGTAATAATGTTTCTTCCCACTGGAAGTCAGTCACTAAGGCTGAGGATAGGACTATTCTTCCTCTTTTATTTCTCAAAAGAAATGTGTATCACTGATTGGCCAAAGTGGTACATATAGGAAAGGATGGTAACTAGGAAAATAGGTAGGGAAAAAAACAGAGAACATTTGTAGTTGGAGGGGCAGAGCCTAAAAGAATTGGAGAGAAATGGAGAGAGCCCAGGAAATGTGAATGAGTAGGATAGAAGTAGAGTGCACAGAAAGAGTAGATGAAGAAATCTCTGTCCTGATAGAATATGCATCATCTTCCTGCTTAATAGATACTATTCCCAAATTAGAACTCATTGCTCTTTGTTGGTGAATGTTAACATGTGAAAGGATAAGCAAACAGATTTATGATTCCTCTTATTAGCAAGTATGGTATAGCAAATAAGGTACTGAACATAGAGTTAGGGAAGATTTAGATTCAATTCCTTTCTGAAATGCTAACTAGTTGTGTGACCATGGTAAATTCACAGCCTCTCCAGGCCTAGTTTCTTCATCAACAAAGAGTGGGTGATGGAATAAATGGCCACCGTGGTCCATTTTAGCTCTGTCACACTTAAAATAGCTGCTCGATTTGAAAGCAGAGGTTGTTCTCATCTTTCAAATGTTTGCAGTCCAAAGGTACTAGCAAATGAAGCCTGAAGCAGCAGGAGCAAGTGCAAATCTATTTTGTTTTCTTTTTATTTCCTCCCTGAAATACAATTAGGAAAGCAGAAGTGTGCTAGGGGAAAAACAAATAACACCGCTCCCCCACCCCAAAAAAATGACCTTAGCTGAGGACTCTGCTATTGTCATTTTCTCAAAATCTTCTACACTAACACATTTCAGAAGGCAGATCTTTCCTGAGGTTCCCAACACCATACCTCATGCCCTGGGACTTCAGATTTGATTGGGTTTTCATGTCTTCCATTATATATTACTATGCCACTTCTCTATGCTCTTGATTTGATCTTGTTAGACATTCAGCAACCACCTACTGCCTGTCAGCTTCTCAGAGAACCAAGGATAATGGCTCAGTGGAAGGCCCTTGTGTGACTACTTGTAACTGTGGCAATTGGCTTAGAGATAAAGATTGGAGTGGAAGCTTAGTTAAGGGAAGAAATATGATCCCTACTTGGGCCTAACTTGGCTTAAATTATACATTTCCATGTAAACATGAAAAACCTGGGGATTTCAGTGGAGCACCAGATCACAAACAGGCTGACTTTGAATAAATACTTTTGATGATCTTGACAATGCTAAAAAAAAAAAAAATAGGATATGAGTAGGTGCTACAGATACAAAACAAGGTGATTCAGAAACTATGGGGAAAAAAGATAACTGGTCAAAAAATAGAAAAAAAAAGCACTGTTCTAACAATCATACAAAATATTTCAAATCATGAATAAGAGAAATACCAATTAAAACAATTCATTCTGAGGTTTTACCTCCCAGTGAACAAATTGGCAAAGAAAATTAAAGAAGAAAAAATAACAGAAGTAATAAATGTTGCTGGGGTCATGTCAAGACAGGCAAATTAATATACTTTTAGTGCAACTGTGAATTGCTTGAACAGTTCTAGGAAACAATTTGTAATTTTGTGAGAAAAGTCACTAAAGTATTCATAGCCACAGTGATCCCACTAGTGGATATCTATGCCAAGGAGGTCAATGACAGAAAGAAATAGTAAAAGGACACTATGACAGGAAAACAAAACAACAAAACAAAAACAAAAAGGCTTCCTTTCTCATGGATGGCTAAGCAAATTGCAGCTTTTGAATGTAATCAAATGGTATCATATCACACACAAACGTGCACACAATAAAAGGATTATTTTTTTAAAAAACTCTGAAAATTATGCTATTAATCATTTCAGAATGAAGTCAGAGGAAACAAGAAATCAATATACCCACCAATTACAGTAATGTAAACGAAAGCAACATTTAAAGAACTGAGAACTCAGACTAATTCAATAACCAATCTGTACTTCACAAGGATGATGGAAAAACCAACAACCTTCCCTCTTCCTCTTCTCAGCAGGGAAAGGGTAACAATGGGCACAGAAAGAACCATATACTATAAAACAGTTAATGTATAATTTTTCTTACATCTAGCTATACTTTTTTTTTGTGTGTGTGTGAGGCATCTGGGGTTAAGTTACTTGCCCAGGGTCACAGAGCTAATAAGTGTTAAGTGTCTGAGATCAGATTTGAAATCAGGTCCTCCTGACTCCAGGGCTGGTGCTTTATCTACTGCACCACCTAGCTTCCCCAAGCTATACTTTTTGTTCTGAGGGCCCTATCAACAATTTACTACATAAAGTAAACACAACCTAACCTGATGGTCATGCAGAATGTAAAAAGGTGGGGGAGGGGAGGAGTAGGATACAAAATTTATCATGAATTCATGTGAGGCATCAACACAAAACTAGAAAGGGGGGGGAAGGGAGGGATGTAGCAAAGTACTTGGAATTGTGTTTAAAGAAATCATAGTCGGGGGCAGCTAGGTGGCGCAGTGGATAAAGCACCGGCCCTGGATTCAGGAGTTCCTGAGTTCAAATCCGGCCTCAGACACTTGACACTTACTAGCTGTTTGACCCTGGGCAAGTCACTTAACCCCCATTACCCCGCAAAAACAAAACAAACAAACAAAAAAAATCATAGTCAATGTAAAATAATTTAATTTTATAGGTACCACATGGCAAATTTTTTAGTACTTAAAAGCTAGGTAAAAAAATCAAGCAGTCATTTATAGCAGTAAAAAACATCTAGGAGACTTTAATATTCAAACTTTAGAGTTCACTATGTCCAACAAAAATAATTAAGAAGGAAAATGTACTTTAATGAAGTGTTGGCTAAATTACATATACATATTAAAAATTCACCAATTTACAGCACCTTTACCAAAAGTGATCATGTGGTGGTTCATAAAGAAATCTTAAAACAAATGTTTAAAACAGCACATATGTTATAAAAGCACATTCTTTAATGGCCATAAGATAATAAATTTAACAATAAAATAAAAATGTGAATGAATACAAATCTAAATATAAACTAATGAAATGCCAATAAGTATTAATCAAAGAAGATAATATATACACAATAGTTATGCTGAAGATAATGTAATAATGAAATAAAATACAAAATTTTTAAAAGGCAATTAATAAATGCTTGGAGGAAAATTTATATTTCTTTAAAAAATAAAAACTAAGTTTGAAAACATAGGAAAAAGAAAACAATTGAACTGTGTATATGATTTAAAAGACAAAAATAAACAAATTATCAACCTTACAACAATAACAAAAGAAGAAAGATAGCTACCATAGGACATAAAGACATTTGAAAAGAAAAAGATCATAGTACTGTTAAATTATCTTTAACATAATAAATAAACAGAGCAGCTAGGTGGTACAGTGGATAAAGCACTGGCCCTGGATTCAGGAGGACCTGAGTTCAAATTTGGCCCCATACACTTGACACTTACTAGCTATGTGACCCTGGGCAAGTCACTTAACCCTCATTGCCCCACAAAAAAACCAAAACAAAACAATAATAAAAATAATAATAAATAAACCACTAGATTATCTGATGAAGAAAATAAGAAAAAATCAAATTAACAAAGAATAATAAACTGTTTGAATTCACAATCAAAGAAATAATAATAAAAAATTACCAATGATTTCTATACACAATTATATGCCAGAAAAACTGAAACTTCAAAGAAAATGTTAATCACCAAAAATACAAAATATTTGACATAGGAAAAACAAATTGAGCAAGCCATAGACAAATTGGTAACATGTGAGAATTAATTGTCTATGTGTCTCTGAATTGCCTCTGTATGAGTATGTTATGGGGATAGCAAAATAGAATTTAATTTAACCAAACTTTATAATAATATGTTTTAACTGTTTTCTCAGAAAAGACAAATTCAATTCTGCCAAACTGTTTTTAAATGTGAATCTAAGAATCAAATAAGTGAGAATTAAAGGATAAAAATGATTTATAGGGGATTTCCACTAATCAATAATAATGAAAAAATAAATTAAATTATCAAAATAACATTATAGAAATAAAATCAGAAAATGATAGATTTTCAAGTTGAATTTGTTTGAGGGATTCAAGGTTCATTCAACCTTAGGAACAACAATAATGAATTATATAAGTAACAAAGATAAAAAAGATAATTGCATATATATACATAAAGCCTTTGACAAAAAAATCAGCATTTATTTATATTAAAAATCCCTAAAAACACATATAATGGAGATTCTTTTCTTTAAGATAGTCAGAAGTAGGGCAGCTAGGTGGCACAGTGAATAAAGCACTGGCCTTGGACTCAGGAGGACCTGAGTTCAAATCCAGCCTCAGACCCTTGACACTAGCTGTGTGATCCTGGGCAAGTCACTTAACCCTCATTGCCAAAAAAAAAAAAAAAGATTCAGCTCAAGTGACTTCTTTGGGCAGCTAGGTGGCACAGTGGATAGAGCACCAGCCCTGGAGTCAGGAGTACCTGAGTTCAAACCCTGCCTCAGGCACTTCACACTTATTACCTGTGTGACCTTGGGCAAGTAACTTAACCCCAATTGCCTCACCAAAAAAAAAGATAGTCAGAAGTTTAGATCTAGATCCAGATCTAGATATATAAAACCAAAAGTGTGTGTGTGTGTGTGTGTGTGTATGTATGACCAAGATTAACATTATTTATGATAGACAAATATTAGAATTAGTCACAGTATAGCAGGAGGGTAAACATGTATTCTTCATACACTCTTATTTTATATAGTTATAGAAATGTCAGAAAAGGAAATGATAAACCACTCCTGTGCCTTTGCCAAGAAAATGCCACATGGGGTCATGAAGAGTCAGACATGACTGCAAAATGACTTTACAACAGAAATGCTAGCTAAATCAATGAGACAAGAGGGCAACATCAAAGGTTTTGACAAAGAGAATACAAACCTATGCTCATTTTTAGATCATGATGGTTTATTTAGAGATCAGTAAATAAATATTCAAATGATTAAGAACTATAAGATTTCTTGCTTAAAAAAACAAATCCCCCCAAATCATATGCAAATTCTATAAAATAAAAAGGGAGAAACAATAATAAAATTACATTGAAAATCATTATGTGAGATTAAAATTGGATATTAGATCATAAATCTCCCCTACTTAACCTTTCCCTTAATTTATCTCCCAGACTAGTAAATGGAAGAAGCTTCTGGTTTTCTAGATAGAGCTTTTATTTTATGGTAGTCACAAGGTGATGTTGATTAGAAGGATAGGAAAGTAGAAATACAATACAAATTGTCTTAAGTCTAGGCTTAGTCTATATTCTGTATAAAACTCACCAAAACCCCAGGCCGCCTTTGGGGAGAGAGACCGAATCAAGCACGTGCTGTTAACCGAGAGCCGGGCCGAGTCAAACTCCAGTCCGCGTCTGTCTGTGCAGCGCAGCCAGGAGACCAGCGGAGCAGGAAAAAAGCCCCACTTCCATTCTCTCCTTGCCTTTTAAGCTCGCACCCCGGAAGTCGAGTGCTCAGCAGGCAATCTGGTGTGCATCGCAGGCGGACTGGTGTGCGTAGCTCATGCTGTTGGTCTCCTCCCCAAAAGGGTGGTCCTAAAAAAAAACTGGCGTCTCTCCATTATCTAACCGACTGTTAAAACTTTTTACCACAATTACAATATATGAATAAACATATATGAATATTATATAAATACAAAATCACAAATAATATAATATATAATAAAATATTATAAATATAATAAATATTATAAACATAATAAATTATATTACATATAATATAATGTTGGTATAATATAGTATAAATTTAATATAAATAATATAATATAAATACTTTATATGATAATATAATTACTATAAAAATAAGACTTAAATGACTCCTAAATGTACCACATATATGTATATATGTATATATATATATAGAGAGAGAGAGAGAGAGAGTATGTATGTGTGTATAAATACATATATAACTCCTGTACCCTTCCCAGCATACCCCTTCCCCACATTTCCAGATTAAATATTTTTATTTATATTTTTCTATTCCAATCTCTATCCCACCCTTGCCCCCTCCCCTCCCACTTCTTCAAGGCAGTAAATAATCTAATATGGGTTATACATATATGATCATGGAAAACATTACCATATTTGTCACTTAACGAAAGATTGTGAAAAATAGCATTTCCCCAATCTGTTCCATCCACATCAGTTCTTGTTCTGGAGGTGGATAGTATGTTTCATTAATATTCCTCTGGGATTGACTTGGATCATTACATTGCTGACAATAGTCAAGTCATTCACAGTTCTTCATCATCTCTTGGTTCTGCTCACTGCACTATACATCATTTCATATATGTCTTTCCAAGTTTTTTTGAAGCCCTCATTTTTTTCAAATAATTTATAAAATATTGGGATTAATTGTTCTTTAAAAGTTTGGTAGAAATTAATTTGTGAATCCATTTGGTCATAGAGATTTTTCAACTCATTCAACTTCTTCAAAAAAAAAACTTGGTGTATACATGTTAAGTATTGATATGACTTTGTCCAAGCTATCCCTCAGCAAAATATAGTTTCCCTCCACATCTCCCCCAACTAGATCTATTTTTGCCTCTGTTCTGTCTGAAATCATAATTGCTACCCCTGATTTCCCTGCTCCAGCCAAAGCATAGTAGATCCTGCTCCAACTCTCTATATTCACCCCGTGTGTACCACGGTGACTCAAAGTGTTCACATTTATAATTATGATAACTGTCTATAACTCTCCATGCTATATTTCATCTGCTCATCCTTCCCATTCTGACCCCCCACCCTCTCTTTTCCCACAAGTGCATTATATATGATCATGGCCTTCTCCAATATCCCTACCCCTGTATCAGTTCCCCCTCCCCCCTCCATTATCACTGTCCCTTTCTGAACTTCCCTATAGGGCATGATAGATTTCTATATCAAAGTGAACATATTTGTTGTTCCCTCTTTGTGCCAACATTGATGAGAGTAAGTTTTAATCTTTGCCCATGTCCCCTGTCTTCCCCTTCATTATGATAATTCATTCATTCGTTTATTCATTCATCTATCTATAAATCTACCCATCAATCTGTCTGTTTATCCATTCATTCATTCATTTATTTATTTTTATGCCTATTTTTGTATGTGTGTGTGTTCACACCATTCAGTTTCTCCATTCCTACTTCTTCCATGCAATTTCTTTTTAGCCCTTTATTTTATTTTCTATGGTGCTATCTAATCATTGTCATCTTATGATCACACCCTCTGTTTACATATACTCTTTCTAATCCTTCTTACATTACATTTTTAGACATGAATATTATACCTCAAATATCACCTTATGACCACAATCTCTTTACATATACTCCTAATTGAATTTAAAATACTTTTACAATAAAGTTATTGAGAATTACAAATATTATTTTATCATGCAGGACTAGAAATAGTGTAACCTTATTAAATTTCTTACAGTTTTTCTTTCTTGTTTCTTTTTGACCTTTTTATGTTTCACTTGAACCTTGTATTTGGAAGTCAAATTTCCCATTCAACTCTGACCTTTTAATCAAAAATGCTTTAAGTTCCTCTATTTTGTTAAATATCTATCCCCGCCCTAAAAAATATTAAATTTTTTTGAGTATGTAATTCTTGGTTGTAAACCTAACCCGTTTGCCTTCTGGTATATTATATTCCAAGCCCTGTGATTCTTTAATTTGGAAGTTGCCAAATCCTGTGTAATTCTGACTGTTGCTCCATGGTATATGAGTTGTTTCTTTTTGGCTGCTTGCAATACCTTTTCTTTGATCTGAGTTTTGAAATTTGGCTATGATGTTCCTGGGAGTTTTCCTTTTGGGATTTCTTTCAGGAAGTGATCAGTGGATTCTTTCACTATCTATTTTGCCCTCTGGTTCTAATATTTCAGGGCAATTTTCTTTGATAATTTATTGAAAAATATTGTCCATGCTTTTTTTTTTGGGGTCATATCTTTCAGGTAGTCCAATAATTCTTATATTATCTTTCCTGGATCTATTCTCTAGGTCAGTTGTTTTTTCAGTGAGAAATTTTACATCTTCTTCTTCTTCTTTTGCTTTTTTTGATTTGGTTTACTGCATCTTGGTGTCTTATAGAGTCACTAGTTTCCACTTGTTCAATTTTAATCTTTTATTATTATTTTCTTCATTTACTTTTTGTAATTCCTCTTCTATTTGGCCAAATCTGTTACTTAGGGAATTATTTTTGCCAGTAATTTTTTGTATTTTTACATTATTATTTTATATTTCTTTTCATGGTTCTGCTGCATCTCTTCCAATCTTTCCTCAACCTCTCTAATTCAATTTTCAAAGTCCTTTTTAAGCTCTTTCAGGAATTTATTTTGGGCCTTAGGCCAATTTGAACTTCTCTTTGAAAGTTCACCTGTAGTCATTTTGTTACTGTCCTCTTCTATATTTGTGTCTTGAGATTCTCTTTTATTGAAGTAGGTGTCAATGCTCAAACATTTTTCATCGTTGTTTTTTTAATTGTTTTTTTCTCACTGGATTTAGAATAATAAAGACTGGGATTTAAATCCTACCTCAAATAATGACAGTTTTTATAAGCATGAGCAAAACATTTTACCTTTCTTGACTCCATTTCCTTATCTGTAAAACAGAGGAATTAGACTGTTCTTTTAAGGTACTTTCTATCACTAAATATATAATCTTATAAACAATCTTATAATAATCATTATATACATTCCTTGGGTATATATTATATGCAATTATACCCATTTTTCAATTATTTACTAATTTGAAAATATGTAACTTTACTCAGTATTTTTTAAGCAAGTACTCTAAGACTTATTCTTTTGGCTCTCAGTCACAAGATATATTGCTCCATGACTTCAAAAAGGATTGTCCTTCTGACCGTTTCTACTGTTATCTTTTCAAAATCTTTCTCCAAATCCCTTAATGTAACTGTTCTCAGGGGCTTTCCCTCTTTCTCCCACTTTTTGCTCCCTCTAATATCTCCTTTTACTATGCCACTTATTTATACAGTTTCAACTATCACTTGTATACAGATAAACTCTAAATACCTTTCTCTATAATTAACCACCAAGACTATAGATCCACTACAAAATACATTTTTGGGATCTGGGTGTCTTGCCATTACCTCATATTTAGCTCTTGCACACAGTAGATATTTCATAATTGAATTGATTGAACTCAATTTGATTAAGCTTCCTTTGCATTTGTGCTTCTCTTGTGTGCATATACTTTAAAATTCATTTGCCCAAACACCATTTTGTCAGTAGAATATTGTGCATGTCAAAGGTGTTAACATGCTTTACAGGATTATACATCGTTGTCATGTTACAAATCCTTTTCACAGAATTAATGATTTCTTCAAGAATTGGCTTGAAAACACTTAGGATGCAAATTTATTTCACATCACATTTATACAATTCTTGTTTTCATTGCTTATGAGTTCTTTATTTCTATTTCCAAGTTAGGGTTTTTATTCCTAGGACTATATTTTTAAAAAATCCAGAAATAAATATATCACTAACTTCATTCTAATTTCTAAATTTAAACCAGGTTTGTAAAACTTAATGTAGACTTTTATTTATATTTAAGCAATGATATTGAGGAAACCTGACAATTACAGTTAAACTATTCTAGTCAAACATTAATTTAGTAAGAAGCTTGTCTGTGATTTTGGGATAATTACTTTGCAATTACTTAACTTAGAGAAAACTAAATCCTTAGGCTTAAATGTAATATTTAATCCTGAAGAATAGATGAGCATGTGAACTCTTAGAAGACTATAAAACAATCAGATGTCCTCGATAGTTTCAACATTTACCTACCTTGAGGCAAGGAAATAGACCATATAATCTCTCAAGGTCCCTTCGAACTCATTTTCCTATTATACTGTTGTCTCCTGTGCCTGAGTCCAACCTGAGAAGTATATTAGGTATCAAACATTCATTTTTTTTCTGACCACCAGGGTCCCATTTAACATATTACTGATATATGACAGGTGTTAATGTTCTTCTTTAAATGCCTAATGCCCTATTTGGGAATATTTAAGCACTCAAAAGAATCTGTTTCAGCCAACAAGCAAAAATCTTACAGAAGCTCCTCATGCATAGGGTGTTACTTTATATAAAAAATTAGGATAAAGAGACAGCAAAAAAGATGTAATGAAAATTTGGAAAGTGTACTTCTTTATCAATTGTCAGCCTGGTGTAGTATAGAGAGAACTGGACTAGTAGCCAACAAAACCTGGGTTCAAGTCCTATAGTATATTAGTTCCATAACCATGGACATATTTAATCTTTCTGTTCCCCCATGATGTTCTCTAACACTGTGAGGTACAAACAAGTTGTTAAACTACACAGTAAGGTTCTCTAAAGTGATTAAATCAGATCTGTATGGGGATAGGGGAATTGTCTTTTTAAAATATTGTTATGATGCAGATTTTTACATTTAGGAAAGGGAGAGTAAAACCAAGTTAGATGGTGTGCTACTGGGGTCAGCTAGGTGGTGAAATGAATAAAGCATGGGCCCTGGATTCAGAAGGACCTGGGTTCAAATCTTGCCTCAGACACTTGACTCTTACTAGCTGTGTGACCCTGGGCAAGTCACAACCCTCATTGCCCCACAAAAAGAAGAAACAAAAAAAAACCCCAACCTATCATAGATGGTGTGCTACATTGTAACACAAAAACAATAAGAGACATGACTCCTTCTAGAAAGATAGAATATATTCAAATTAGCCCATCTGAGAGAAGTTGCAAAACATTGTGAAACATTATTTTCATTTAGTACATTTATTTTAAAATTTAATTAATATGGCACTTCCATCTTCTCAGAACCGGCTTTTAGCTTCCATTGGGCCAGATTTTTCACCCTTGAAGTTGCCTCAGTTGCTCAGATTGGCCTTTTAAAAAAAAAGTCATACTCTAATTGAGATTTTTATTTTCCCCTAACACAACCCTCTATTTTTTATCTATGTCTAATCTTTTCTTCCCCTGACTCAGCAGGCTTGAATGCTCCTGATTGAACATTTTTAAATTGTTTGACTCTTAGAATCTTCACAATGGAAGTACACCTAGGCTAATCTCTACCTAAAGCATGAATTCTCTCTACAATATGCTTAATATGCAGGTTATTCTAGCCTTTGAAAACTTTCACTGACAAGAAGTTCATTTGTGTAATGCAAAAAATAGGGATTTTAAAAACCTGGTTTAGACTCTTTTCTGTGCTACTTATTATCTGCATGACTTTGGCCAAGTCATTTCCCCTCCTCTGTATGTCAGTTTTCTAATCTGTTAAACAAAGTAGTTGGTTTATATGTAACATCTAATTCCCCTTCTAGCCCTCAAATTTGATCTTAATGTCTCAAGAAGCAAACGATTCTACATTTTATTTTTTTTATTTTTTTTTTTAACGAAAAGAGTCTTTATTAGGAGAGAGTAAAGTATGGCCAAGGAACAGATCACCTTGGTGGCTATCCCACTGGAGTAAGAGAAGATTGGTCTTTATTTTTTTTTTAATTAAAAGTTTTTATTAGCAAAGAGGAAAGTATGGGTGGGGAACAGAACCATTCTGCATTTAGCTCTACATGAAGCTCTAATTATAAGCAATTTTCTATACAGAGATAAGACTAGCTTCCCTATAACTCCCTATTCCCCTTTGGTTTGAGTTTTATTTGTTGGGCCCAAGAAGATGATCCTTAAATATTTAAACAAAAGCATCATGCCAACAAAGCTGATCTTTATATGATGTGTCTTTCCAAATTACCTGACGATCCTGGTTATGATACTTTGAATAAATTCTAATTTGTTAACGTCCTTCCTAAGATGTTATGGCCATGACTAAAGAATTATACACCCATGTGGTCTGGCCAAGTCAAAGTGCTGCCTATTTATTGCCCCTTTCCTTGTGGATACTTTCTATCATTTTGGCTTAAGATAAATATTTGGATTACATTAAAGTTGTGGCATCCTAAAATCCTAGATCTTTTCCATTTGCTAAGGCTGCATTTCCTCAATTGTATT
Organism: Dromiciops gliroides; assembly: GCF_019393635.1. Lineage (NCBI taxonomy): Eukaryota > Metazoa > Chordata > Mammalia > Microbiotheria > Microbiotheriidae > Dromiciops > Dromiciops gliroides. The sequence goes on along the minus strand of NC_057866.1, from coordinate 178,413,829 downwards.
GGTATCATTACTCTATTTAACCCAGGTACAGGACTTTATATTTCATCCTTATCATACTTTGCTCGTTATTATAGGCTGGTGGAAAATTTTTAGAGTTCAATTTTACCATTTCATTTTGAATGATACTTCCTAACTTCCTGTCGCCTGTAAATTTGGTAAGTATGCAATCTTTATCTTCACTAAAATCACTAACAAAGTTGTTCAATAGAAAACAAAAAAAAGGTTCAGGACAGAACCCAGTATCAAAGCACTAGAGAACTTCCAAGGTGACATTGCTCCATTAATGAACACTTATTAAGTCAAATAATTCAACTAATTTTTCCTGAAGTCTTACGCACACATCAGACTCTTTCTAGAATTTCACATTTTATCTAGCAAGAACTATAAAAAAGATGAATTCACTTTTGTTCAAAGTTTCTGATAGTTTTTAGTACACCAACCCATTCTTCTTTCTGTAAGAATCTGGTCTAGATGACAGATCTCCAGCCTCCTCTTGAATTATTGGAAAGACCTGTATTTATCCAATGTTCTTCTTTTAACACAGAAACACCTTAGCAGATGCTCTGATAATGGAATTGCTGTATTTGGCCTCTGTGTCCAATTTGTTATTAGGAAGTTCCTATCAATTGCACCATATGGGTTATAGGATTTTTCATGCATCCCCATAAGGATGTTATCCCTGACATCCCCCACTACCTTTTTATCTTCACCCAAATACTCTACCATGCTTCTCTTCCATGTTCAGGTCTGTGCATTTCCATACAGTTATATATCTTTTTGTCATATATTGCTACTCTGCCTCCCCTTTCTGCTGAGCTGTTTCTTTTGAACAAGGCATGCCCATTTTTTTCATATTTTAATCATGGATCCCTTCCAAATCCCCCAAAAAAGCTATGGAAAACTATGTTGTTATATTTACCTCCTATAATAAACAACAATAAAGTTTACTTTATTTCTAATACTTCATGCTTTGTTCTTTCTCCCTTCCTCCCCCGTGTGTGTATACACACATATATGTATACATGTGTATACACATATGCCTATTCATGAATGGATAAATAAAACATTATTAAGCACTTGTTATGTGTGAAACACTGTGCTAAGCTACTGGGAATATAAATAGAAAAATAAGGCAGTCCTTGCTCTCTAGTAGCTCACATTCTAATGGGGAAGATTATATGTGTGTATACATACACACACACACATATATAGTGATATATATAATATATTTTCATATATATAGTGATATATTATAATATATACACACACATACATGCATACATACATCTATGCATATATTGGTTGCAAGTAAGATGGAAAAGTCCAATGGTACTTATGGTGTGGTAGCAACCCAGAAGTTAATAACTCTTCTTTAATGTTAGTATTTAATATCACTATTCCCAGTTTGTATTATATACATACAGAAATAAGTGTGTATATGTACACATATAAACAATATTTTTGTATACACATAAATGTCTATAAATATATACATATACATAAACATATACATATACATATACATATACATATACATATACATATACATATACATAATATGTTAACTGGCATTTATATAGTACTTTCCAGATATCCTTTAAAAATATTTTCAGTTTTTAATTCTGAATTCTCTCTCTCCTATCCACTGTCTACCCACTGATAAGGTAAGAAATATGATACTCATTTTATATATACATATATTACCTTATCTGCACTTCATATTTCTAGGAAGAGCCAGGTGGCACAGTGGATAGATTGCTAAGTCTACAATCGAGAATAACCAAGTTCAAATGAAGGTTTAGATATTTGTTAGTTGTGTGACCCTGGGCAAGACACTTAACTTTTCTTTACCTCAGTTTTCTCAACTGCAAAATGGGGATAAAAATAGCAACTATCTCCTAGTGTTGTTGTGAGAATCAAACGAAGTAATATTTATAAAGTGTTTAGCACAACTCCTGACATGTACTAAGTGATATATAAAGGATATTATTATTTTCAACTCTGTAAGGTAAGGTATTTCCTACATTCCTACAGATGAAAAATAAAAGATTGAGAGAGATTAAGTGAAATGCCTAGGGTCACACAGTTGGTAGGTATTTTAGGAAAAATTTGAACTCGGCTCTTGATGTTTCCAGTCCAGCTTTCAAGCCACAACACTACCTAGAATCTAATGCCAATATATAAGCAATATAATATAATTAGCTGGTAATGTCAAAATATATATAGAGTCTATGAATATATTTATCATTTTAGTCCTTTCATACATTTATTTCTTTCTGTGATATCCTGAATATCTCCACAAATACCTGATTTTACCCTCTTACATTATACTTATTACTCTCCCTGCTATAAAATTTAGCAGTTCCATCTGAACATTTCTTCCCTTCAACTTCCAATTTCATTTAGAGTCCTCTTGATCAGATAAACATGACTCCAGGCAAATATATTCTTCTCAGGCATCATTAGATGAAATCCATTCTAGGTTAAGAACCTCTTATCTTTCTATCTTAAAACATCATCCAGAGAATTTAATTGAATTCTGTGACACCACCATCATAGTCAGGCTTTTACTTCTTTCATACTACTCTGTATTTAAATATCAGTCTTCAATAGGAAATATTGATAAAAAAAACACTTGGACATATGTATCTTGCGCTTATTTTCTGGGACTTCAGAGTTCATTGGAAGGAGGAATTCTGATGTTATTTATTTATTTATTAACTCAGAAGTCAGTAATGGCAGGCTGATTTGATAAAGCTTTAAAAACTATTATATTGCAGCTAAATGTCCCAGGAAGACAGTCCACTACCCAATTAACCAATAGTAGAATTCAATGAATACACATAATAAAAGCAATAGGTTCTCTCAACAGCAATCTATAACTAGCCCCTGCTGGAACTAGTTTCCTTGGACAATTTCTCTCTCTTCTTGCCTGTTTACTTTTCCACTACAAATCACAGCTGCTTCTTTTTTTTTTTCCTGCTCTACTGCTGCCCTCTTGTTCCAGAAGTTTGAAATATTTTTCCAATGTGCCTATTTTCTTTTATTCAACTAGATACTGTTAGCAAAGTATGATTCTATATACATACATAAGTGTGAATTTGTATGGTAATTTTATCTATATAAAATTGCTACCTATCTTTAAAAGTCACTACTTATATCTCTGCTTCTCCCAATCCCATGCCCAGTGTTTTTACCCTGATTTAAATGGTTCTTAATTTTTATTTTTTCTTTTTAAATAATAAACATTGTTATTAATAGTTTTAAGTTCCAATTTTTATCCCTCTTTTTCCTTCTTCCCCTCCTCCCTCCCTGAGGTGGCAATCAGATATGGGTTATACATGTATGATTATGTAAAACATTACTGTATTTGTCATTTTGTACAAGAAAACTTGATTTAAAAAAATGAAAGAGTGAAAAATAGCATGCTTCAGTCTTTTAGAGCAGTATCAGTTCTTTCTTTGGAGGTGAATAGTATGTTTCATCAATAGACCTTTGGGTTTGTCTTAGATCATTGTATTGTTGTGAATAGTCAAGTAATTCACAGTTCTTTATCAAACAATATTGCTGTCTTTGTGTACAATGTTCTCTTGGTTTTGCTCACTTCACTATACTTCAGTTCATACATGTCTTTCCATGCCTTTCTGAAGTCATCCTGCGTGTCATTTCTTATAGCACAATAATATTCCAGCACCATCATATACCACAGTTTGTTTAGCCCTTCTGCAATTGATGGGCATTCCTTTTATTTGAAATACCTAGCCCCCATGAAAAGAGATGTTATAAATATTTTTGTACAAATAGGTCTTTTTCTCTTTTGGGGGATGTCTTTGGGATATAAACCTAGCAGTGGTATTGCTGGATCAAAGGGTATGTACTGTTGTATAGTTCCAAATTGATCTCCAGAATGGTTATATCTTTTCACAACTCCACCAGCATTGGATTAGCATCCTAGCTTTCCCACATCTCCAACATACAACATTTTCCATTTTCGTTATATTTGCCATTCTGATAGGTATGAGGTGATACCTCACAGTTGTTTTAATTTGCATTTTTCTGATCAGTAATGATCTAGTGCATTTTTTCATATGATTATAGATATCTTTGATTTCTTTGAGAACTGCCTCTTCATATCCTTTGACCATTTATCAGTTGGGGAATGACTTCTATTTTTATAAATTTGACACAGTTCTCTATATATTTGAGAAATGAGGCCTTTATCAAAGATATTGGTAATTCTTTCCCAGTTTTCTACTTCCCTTGTAATCTTGGTTAAATTAATTTTGTTTGTGCAAAGCTTTTTAATTTTATATAATCACAATGATCAAATTCACATTTAATTTTATTCTCTATATCTTCTTTGGTCATAAATTCTTCCCCTGCCCATAAATCTGACAGATAAACAATTCCATGCTCCCTTAATTTGCTTATGGTATCATCCTTTATGTGTAAATCATGTGCCCATTTTGACCTTATTTTAGTATGAGGTGTGAGATGTTTGTCTAAACCTAGTTTCTGCCATACTGTTTTCCAGTTTTCCCAGAAGTTTTTGGCAAATAATGATTTTTTGTTCCAAAAGCTTGGATACATACAGTAGATTACTATAGTCATTTACTACAGTGTCATTTCTATCTATTCTTTTCCACTGATCTACCTCTCTATTTCTTAGCCAGTACCAGATTGTTTTGATAATTATTGCTTTATAATATGGTTTGAGATTCTGTACTGCCAGACCACTTTCTTGAATATTTTTTGATTGATTCCAATGATATCCTTGAACTTTTGTTTTTCCAGATGAATTCTATTATTTTGTTCTAGCTCTATAAAGTATTTTTGATAGTTTGATTGGTATAGCACTAAACAAATAAATTAACTTAGGTAGGATTGCCATTTTTATTATATTTGCTCTGCCCACCCATGAGCAATGAATATTTTTCCAATTGTTTAGATCTGACTACAAAAGTGTTTTGTATTTCTGGTCATATAATTGCTGTGTTTATCATGGTAGGTAGACTACCAAGTATTTTATATTGGCATCAGTTATTTTAAATGTAATTTATCTATCTGTTGTTGCTGGACTTTATTGGTAATACATAGAAATGCTGATAATTTATGTGGGTTTATTTTGTATCCTGCAACTCTTCTAAAGTTGTTAATAATTTCAGGTAGTTTTTTAGTTGATTCTGTACGATTTTCTAAGTATAACATCATATCATCTGCAAAAAGTAATAGTTTTTTCCCCGTTATCTATTCTTTTTTTTATTTATTTTTTATTTTTTTATTTTTTAATGTATAAGGTATTTTATTTTTTCCGTTACATGTAAAGATAGTTCTCAACTTTTGTTTATACAAGCTTTACAATTTCAGATTTTTCTCCCTCCATCCCCTCCCTCCCCACTCCCCTAGACAGCAGGTAATCTGATATAGGTTATGTCTATATATCTCTATACATATAGATATAGATATAGATATATACACACACACATATATATACACATAATAACATTAATCCTATTTTTGCATTAATCCTGTTACAAGAGAAAAAATCAGAGCAGTGATGCAAAACCTCAAAATAGAAAAAAAAAAAACAACAGCACCCAAAACAAAAAAAATAATATGGTTCAATCAGCATCTATACTCCACAGTTCTTTCTTTTTTTTTCTTGGATTTGGAGATCCTCTTCTATCATGAGTTCCCTGGAACTCTTCTGTACCATTGCATTGGTGAGAAGAATATAGTCCATCACAGTAGGTCAACACTCAATGTTGATGATACCGTGTACAATGCTCTTCTGGTTCTGCTCATCTCACTCATCATCAGCTCACGTGAGACCCTCCAGGTTTCTCTGAACTCTTCCTGCTCATCATTTCTTACAGCACAATAGTATTCTATTGTATTCATATACCACAACTTGTCCAGCCATTCCCCAATTGATGGGCACCCCCTCAACTTCCAATTCCTTGCTACCACGTAAAGAGCAGCTATAAATATTTTTGTACATGTGGGTCCCTTTCCCCCTTCCATGATTTCTTTGGGCAAAAGACCTAAAAGTGGAATTGCTGGGTCAAAGGGTATGCACAGCTTTATTGCCCTTTGGGCATAATTCCAAATTGCTCTCCAGAATGGTTGGATCAGCTCACAGCTCCACCAACAATGCATTAGTGTTCCAATTTTCCCACAGCCTCTCCAACATTTATTATCTTCCTTTTTTGTCATTTTAGCCAATCTGATAGGTGTCAGGTGGTACCTCAGAGTTGTTTTAATTTGCATCTCTCTAATCATTAGAGATTTAGAGCATTTTTTCATATGGGAATAGATAGCTTTGGTTTCTTCATCAGAAAACTGCCTGTTCATATCCTTTGACCATTTCTCAATTGGGGAATGACTTGGATTCTTATAAATTTGATTTAATTCCCTATATATTTTAGAGATGAGGCCTTTATCAGAAGCACTGGCCTCAAAAATTGTTTCCCAGCTTTCTGCCTCCCTTCCAATTTTGGATGCATTGCTTCTGTTTGTACAAAAAATTTTTAATTTAATATAATCAAAATCATCCATTTTGCATTTTATAATATACTCTATCTCTTGTTTGGTCAAAAACTGTTCTCCTTTCCAAAGATCTGATAGGTACACTATTCCTTTCTCTCCTAATTTACCTATGGTATCACCTCTTATGTCTAAATCATGTATCCATTTTGACCTTATTTTAGTATAAGGTGTAAGATGTTGGTCTATGCCTAATTTCTGCCATACTATCTTCCAGTTTTCCCAGCAGTTTTTGTCAAATACTGAGTTCCTATCCCAGAAGCTGGAGTCTTTGGGTTTATCAAACACTACATTACTAGTGTCATTTACTACTGCATTTCCTGAGCCTAGCCTATTCCATTGATCTACCACTCTATTTTTTAGCCAGTACCAGATAGTTTTGATGACTGCTGCTTTATAGTAAAGCTCCAGGTTTGGTACCGCTAACCCACCTTCCTGTGAATTTTTTTTCATTATTTCACTGGATATTCTTGAATTTTTGTTTTTCCAGATGAATTTTGTTATTATTTTTTCTAGCTGTATAAAATAATTTTTAGGTAGTCTGATTGGTATGGCACTGAATAAGTAAATTAATTTAGGCAGTATTGTCATTTTTACTATATTAGCTCTGCCTATCCATGAGCAATTGATATCTTTCCAATTATTTAGATCTGATTTGATTTGTGTGAAGAGTGTTTGGTAGTTGTGTTCATAGAGTTCCTGGGTTTGTCTTGGCAAGTAGACTCCCAAGTATTTTATATTATCTACCGTTACTTTAAATGGAATTTCTCTTTCTATCTCTTGCTGCTGGACTTTGTTGGTCATGTATAGAAATGCTGATGATTTATGTGGATTTATTTTATATCCTGCTACTTTGCTAAAGTTGTTAATTGTTTCAAGTAATTTTTGAGTTGATTCTCTAGGATTCCTTAAGTATACCATCATATCATCTGCAAAGAGTGATAGTTTTGTTTCCTCCTTGCCTATTCTAATTCCTTTAATTCCTTTCTCTTCTCTGATTGCTAAAGCTAACATTTCTAGGCCGTTATCTATTCTAACTCCTTTCATTTCTTTTTCTTCTTGTATTGCTATAGCTAACATTTCTTGTACAATATTAAATAATGAAGGTGATAATGGGCATCCTTGCTTCACCTCTGATTATATTGGGAAGGGCTTTTAGGTTATGCTCATTAATAATAATGCTTGCTGATGGGTATAGATAAATAATACTTGTCATTTTAAGGTAAGTTCCATTTATTCCTATGCTCTCTAGTGTTTTTAATAGGAATGGGTGCTGTATTTTGTCAAAGGCCTTTTCTGCATCCATTGAGACAATCATGATTTTTCTTGCTTTTGTTATTGATATGGTCAATTATGCTGAGAGTTTTCCTAATATTGAACCAGCCCTGCATTCATGGTATAAATCCCACCTGGTCATAGTGTATTATCCTTGTGATATATTTCTGTAATCTTTTTGCTAGTATTTTATTTAAAATTTTTGCATGAATATTCATTAGCAAGAGTGGTCTATAATTTTCTTTTTCTGTTTTGGCTCTTCCTGGTTTGGGTATCAGCACCATATTTGTCTCATAAAAGGAGTTTGGTAGGACTCCACTTATTTTTTCAAATAATTTATATAGCATTGGGATCAATTGTTCTTTAAATGTTTGGTAGAATTCACTTGTGAATCCATCAGGTCCTGGGGATTTTTTCTTAGGAAGTTTATTTATGGCTTGCTCATTTTCTTTTTCTGAAATTGGGTTATTTAATAGTTTATTCTTCTGCTAATATGGGTAATTTATATTTTTGTAGATATTCATCCATTTCATTTTGATTGTCAAATTTATTGGCATATAACTGGGCATAATAATTGCCTTAATTTTCACTTCATTGGTGATGAGTTCATCCCTTTTACTTTTGATACTACTAATTTAGTTTTCTTCTTTCTTTTTTTTGATCAAATCAACCATTGATTTATCTATTTTATTGTTTTTCATAAAACCAGCTTCTAGTTTTATTTATTAATTCAATAGTTTTCTGACTTTCAATTTTATTAATCTCTCCTTTGATTTTCAAGCTTTCCAATTTGGTGTTTAGTTGGGGATTTTTAATTTGTTCATTTTTAAGTTTTTTTAGTTGCATGCCCAAATCATTGATCCATTTTTTTCTCTATTTTATTGATGTAAGTAGTTAGGGATATAAATTTTGCCTAAGAACTGTTTTGGCTGCATCTCATAAATTCTGATACATCATCTCATCATTGTCATTTTCTTTAATGAAAATATCAATTGTTTCTATCATTTGTTCTTTGTCCTATTTTTTTAGGATCAGATTATTTAATTTCCAATTGTTTTTTACTTTCTCTTTCAATTGTTCATTTTGGAATGTAATTTTTATTGCATCATAATCTGTAAAGCACGTGTTTACTATTACTGCTTTGGTTGTAAGGTTTTTATGCCCTAATACAAGGTCAATGTTCATGTAGGTTTCATATACTGCTGGGAATAAAGTATATTCCTTTCTATTCCCATTCAATTTTCTCCAGATAGCTTGTATGAGATTTAAAATTGGATACTAGAGCATTAACCTCCCCTTTTAACCTTTCCCTTATTTATCTCCCAGACCAATAATTTAAAGAAGCCTCTGGTCTCTAGTTAGAGCTTTTATTGTTTGGAAATTACACGGTGATGTTGATTAGAGAGATAGGAAAGTAGAAATACAAACAAATAGTCTTAAATCTAAGCTTAGTCTATATTCCGTATAAAACTCACCAAGAACCCATATAGGGCTCACCAAAAACCCAAGACCACCTTTGAAGCTGAGAGCCGCATCAAGCACATGCTGTTACGTTGAACCAGGCTGAGTAGAACCTCAGTCAGCGTCTGTGTGTGCAGCGCCAGTCAGCGGACAAGGAGAGCGGACCAAAAGACCTCACTTCTGTTCTCTCCTTGCCTTTTAAGCTCGCACCCCAGAAGTGGAGTGCCTAACAGACGGACCTGGCGGTTTGTCACAGTCTCCTCCCCGAAAGGGTGGCCATTCAGTTTCACTGACAGTTAAAAACTTTCACTTTTTACAACACTTGTCATATCTAATTTTTCAAGAATTTTATTCATTTCCTTAACTTCTTTCTTCTTTCTTTTTTGGCTACATTTATCCAGTTCTGAGAGTAGAAGGTTAATGTCCCTTGCTAGGCGAGTTTTGTTATCTTTTTCTTCCTGTAACTCATTCAACTTCAAAAATTTAGATTCTATACCATTTGGTGCATATATGTTAATTATTGATATGACTTCACTGTCTATGGTACCTTTCAGCAAGATATAATTACCTTCTTTATCTCTTTTAATTAGATCTATTTTTGCTTTTGCTTTGTGTGAAATCATTATTGCTACCTCTGCTTTCTTTGCTTCAACTGAAGCATAATACATTCTATTCCAGCCCCTTACAACTACCCTGTGTGTATCTCTGCTTTAAATGCGTTTCTTGTGAACAACATATTGTAGGATTTTGGTTTTTAATCCATTCTACTATCCCTTTCTGTTTAATAGGTGAGTTCATCCCATTCACATTTATAGTTATGATGACTAACTCTTTATTTATCTCCATGCTATTTTTCACTTGTTTATCCCCTCCCTCTGACCCTCCACCCTCTCCCTTCTCATAAGTGTTTTACTTATGATCACTGTCTTCCTCAATATTCTCTCCTTTGTATCACTCCCCCTCCCCCTTCTACTATCATTGTTCCTTTTTAAACTTCCTTATAGGGTAAGATAGATTTCTATTTTCAACTATATTTGTTATTCCCTCTTTGAGCCAACTTTGATGAGAGTAAGGTTCAATCTTTTCCCATGTCCCCATCTTCTCTGTTATGATAGTTCTTTTATGCCTCTTTTTGTGTGTGTGTGTGTGTGTGTGTGTGTGTGTGTGTGTGTGTGTGTCGGGGGGGGCAATTCACTCCCATTCAATTTTTCCCCTCCTTCTTCCATGAAATTTCTTATTACCCCTTTATTTTGTTTTCTAGAGTGTAACTCCATCAATGTCCCCTCATGACCACACCCTCTTGGTTGTAAACCTAACTCCTTTGCCTTCTGGTATATTATATTCCAAGCCCTGTGATTCTTTAATGTGGAATCTGCCAAATTCTGTGTAATTCTGACTGTAGCTCCACAGTATTTGGATTGTTTCTTTTTGGCTGCTTGCAATACTTTTTCTTTGATCTGTAAGCTTTGAAATTTGGCTATGATGTTCTGGGGAGTTTTCATTTTGGGATCTCTTTCAGGTAGTGATCTGTGGATTCTTTCAATTTTTATTTTGCCCTCTGGTTTTAATATTTCAGGGCAGTTTTTTTTGATACTTTCTTGAAAGATATTGTCCAGGCTTTTTTTTTTTTTTTTGGTCATGGCTTTCAGGTTGTGCAACAATTCTTATACTATCTCTCCTGGATCTATTTTCTAAGTCATTTGTTTTACCATTGAGAAATTTCACATTTTCTTCTTTTTTTAACGTTTTTATTTTTTAAAAACTGTATCTTGGTGTGTCACATAGTCATTAGTTTCCATTTGTTCAATTTTAGTTTTTAAAGAATTATTTTCTTCAGTGACCTTTTGTATTTCCTTTTCCATTTGGCTAATTCTGTTTTTTAGGGAATTATTTTCCTCAGTAAATTTTTGTATTTCTTTTTCATTGTTCTCTTGCATTATTTTTATTTCTTTCCCCAATTTATGATCTACTTCTCTAATTTGATTTTTAAAGTCCTTTTTAAGCTCTTCCAGGAATTTTTGGGGGCCCTAAGACCAATTTGCATTCTTCTTTGATGCTTCACCTGTAGCCATTTTGTTACTATTGTCTTTCTCCATGTTTGTGCCTTGATTTTCCCTATCATCATAGTAACTGTCAATAGTAAAGCTTTTTTTTTTTTTTGCTCATTTTTGTACCTTTTTTGTGCCTTGATGTTTTTATTCAAGCTGGGCTCTATTCCTAAACTGTCCCAAGGTTTGTGGGGAGGTTCTGAGTCTTACTGGTAGTTTTCACTGGGCTTCAGGGCTTAGCTGCTTGTTTTTTGCTGGTTTGCTAAAGTTAATCTTTCTGGTGGCTAGACCTGGAGAAGTGATCTTGTTGTTGGTGGGCCCAGGGGTGGTGCTTTCCTGCTGGGTTACTCTGTTAGCTGGGCCTCTCTGTTAGCAGTTTCTGGAGGAGTAATTTTGTTTACAATCAGCCTAAGTGTGTATGGGGGGGGGGGAGGGGGAGGGAGAATAAGGGGGGGCGGGTCCTGTTGCTGGGTTGCTATGGTAATCAGTCACTTGGCTAACAGGTCTTGGAAAGGTTATTTTGTTGCAATGGGCTGAGTCCCTGCTGCTGGTTTCTCCCGGAAACAGTCTCTCAGCTGGGAGTTTGCTGGGGTGGGAACTTGCTATTGACCTGCTTGGGTGGGGCTTCACTACTAGCCAGCAGTGGGGTCAAATCCTCCTTAATGGTTTGTTCTAGCTTTGGGATACCTCTCATGAGGGTCCTTGCTATGCTGCTCAGACTGCTCTCCTGCCCAGGGAGCAGCTTGTTTGCAGGTGGGTGGAGCCTCATTGATGGAATGCCCCAGGCTCAGAGCCCTGCCTCAGGTACCCTACTATGAGCCCAGATGGTGGTGCTGCTGCTGCTCCTGGACCTCACTTTCCTCCCACCCAGGTAAGACAGACCTTTCCTGCCGGCCTGGTAGGCTGTTTCCCTGCTCCTGGGATGATTCAGAGGCAGTTTTATGTTGGTTTGGAGGGGAAATCTGAGACAGCTTCAGTGGGTTGCTTCCACGCTTGGCGATCTTGGCACAGGAAGTCGTATTTTTTCTAAAGAAATTTTTTTTCATCTGTTTTTTTTCTGTAGGAACAACTACAAATATTGTTTAGAGGATTTTTAAAGTTTCTGAATTAGTATTCCTTTGAACATTTCAAAATCATTAAAACAAAAACAAAACAAAAAAACCCATGGAGTATACTTGAAAGTGGTGGGTTGTAGGTTCTTATCATGGCTCTAAGGCAATCTCTATGTTAGGCAAGTCACTTGACTTCTCAGGAGAATATCTGTAAAATGGGTATATTTAAATAGAAAACCTCTCTCTATTTTTTTTAATACTCTGAGAATCTCCGATTTTGTAATATATTATAGAATGATTATGTGTGTTGGATTATGGATGCAGTCATCACACTTAGGATAGGTTTATTTTCTGGAGGAGAATGAAGCCAGGTTTTGAGTGGAAAGACAATATATCATCCAGATAAACTGGACTTTGCCCTGTGTATCACCCAAGGAGGATATTTCATTGCCTATTTCTGAGTTTTCTATATCACATGAGTGGTATGCACTCTCTAAGCACTTGCACCTCATCACTTCTTTTAAGAATCAAATCAAGCAGCACTTTCTACACAAAACCTTTCATGCTGCCTTCAGTTGTTAGTATCTTCCTTCACTAATTACCCTGTATTTCATGACTTTCTATTTTTGTATTATTCTTTCTCTGTATATATTCACATGCTACCAACCACAATAGAATATAAACTCTTTGAGGATAAGCTTCCTTCCTTCTTTCCACTCCTTTCCTTTCTTTTTCTCTCTCTTCCTTCCTTCTTTCCTTTTTTTCTTTCCTTCCTTGCTTCCTTCTCATATTTTTTTTTTTTGCATTTCCAGTGCTTAGCACAATGTCTCAAACATAGTATGTGATGAATAAATGCTTCCTGACTGAATGAAAGGGCACTCAATGAATTTCGGTTAGAAGCCCTGGGCTCAAATTCTGATTCTCCTACTTGCTACTTGTATGGACAATTGGACTCAGTTTTCTCACCCATAAAACTCCCTTAAGTTTCTTCTCCCTCTTTGTGCTATGTTGAAAGAATGGAAAGAAATTGATCTATAAAATGATAAAGAAGATATCAAAATACTGTAGAGTAACAAAAGTTGAGGCAAGAAAGATTTGACAAATGTATGAGAGATGCTGAGATTCTAGGCTAAGAAATGTGAATTTCTAGTTATGACATAAGGTAAATTCTCAAATGAGGGATTAAACATGCAAAAACAAAGAAACTATGTTTTAGGCTTGTTTGGTTTTTAAATGCTACAAATGGAAAATAGGACGAAATCCTTGGAGATGATGCTTTTTCATTAATACAGTGAGAAGTTAAGGAAAGATAGGTTATAAACCTATAATATATTAACAGTGACAGGATGAACTAAAGGCAAAAAGACAAATTATTATAGATGTGTATATATTGAGAAGAAAACAGGTTAGAAGAAAACAGGTCAATAATTAATAAAACACCCACAGAATTAATGTACAGAGATAACAAAAGAAAACAAATACTCTGAGATACATAATGTGAAAACATGATAATGTTTATCTTTAAGAAGAAAAATTAATAAAAGACATGGATGGCTAGAAATTAATGAGCATATCACAGAATTACTTATTGACCAAAGGGGAATACTTGAAAAATGTTTACCTGTTGACATCAGCAGAGCTGGGAGCTATGTATAAAAAATGACTTTTAAATTTATTTTAAACTATTTTAGAAAGCCATAGAAAACATGATCTGAGGTAAACAACCAAGGAAACAATTTTTAATGACTTATCATAGTCAATACATCTCTCTATATATTGATAAAAAACCTGTTGCACAAAGACTGTACTTAAGATAAAAAACCTCTATAATAAATCCCCTCTCTTCATCTACTTTAATAGGAAAAAAATATGTAATGTTTCTACCCACTATGCCACTCCAAAGTGACCCCTTTTTCACTGAACTATGCTCAAATAACGAGTATTCACTTAAAGATTTTAGTTAATAGTAATTAACTGAAAGAAGGAAAACAATTTTTGGATGTCAGAGAAAGGAGGTGAAGGAGACCGTAAAAGATAAGGTAATGACAAAAAGGAGGGTGGTTAAAATGTAGGGTAATGAAGGGTACTCAACCCCTGAACCTTTCTAGAATTATTAGCTGCTTCATCTGATTGTGAAGCACTTTCATCAGTTTTGGAGGACAACTTCTCATTCTCAGAGTTGAGATAGAATTTATAAAGACTTTTCTTTAATCTCTTGTGGTACTAAGGAGACTAATTAGCATAGTACAAAGGTATAAGGTTAGCATAGTTTCTATCCATGTTGTATACCATATTTTTCCACTTTACATATATTGTATTTGTCCATTTGTGGCTCTCATATTAAGAGTCAGAGTGTCATGGAGTTAGATCTGGAAGGAAACTAAGAGGTCATTAGGAATAACTATGATATTTTACAGATGAGGAAAACAAGATCTGTCAAGGTTAAGTAACTTGCCAAAGGTAACACAGGTAATATCTATCAGAGGCAATGTTTAAACACAGGTACTGTGAAACCAGAGTCAATGTTCTTTAAGTCATAAGGTACTGATTTAAAGTAGTATCTTAAGGCAAAATCCCACGAATCAAATCTCTATATTTCTCTGTGTAGAGGTTAAACAACTCTTTTTCCTGGAAATTAACATTGCCAAAATGTTACATCAACATAATTATCCTCCCTTCATGACTCTAGGTGGTTCTGGATTGTGGTAAGATAATGGAATTTGGCAGAGTGATTGGGATGGGCCACACCTGGACTGTCCTGAGTGATGAATGCTACTGATTTCAGCAGGAGAAACCACTCTCCACAGGCAGTTTGAAGGACCTCCCCTTTTGGGGGACGGAGAGTAAATGCTCACTGAGGGGAGCTCAGTTTCTTTCAGGAGTCACTTTCTTTCTGGTGGTGCAAGCTGCAGGAGCGGGCAGAAAAAGTGTTTTTTTTTTTTTTCCTGGCAGTTTGTCCTGTGGGTCCTGGCTACAAAGCTGTTTCCCATTGAAGCTATGGACCCCAGGTGGTGAGTTAACATACGAGCCCTGCTCTTTTGACTTGGCTGAACTGGAAGTGAGTTTGGGGATTGTATAGACTTAGGTTAGAGTTAGGGGGATTATCGATTTTTCTTTTCCCTATTCCCTTGTTTATGATTTTATTAATTTCACCTTTGCTGTTTATTTTATTCCCATTAAAAAAACCTGATTCATTTCTGGAAAAGAGGCTATTAGGCTCCTTTCTTATTGGCCTGGGAGAACTATCTAAAAAGTCAGTTCAGAGGGGAGGGAGCTTTGGGCCTAGAGGTCCCTCATTATTCCCATGACCCCAATATTACAGCGAGCCACTCAATTAACTCTCCCTATATCAAATTTGGCCCCAACAGTATACAAAGTCAACCATATTCTAGGGCTAGATATTTCCAGTTATGGAAATTGTATTATATAGTGGAAATAATATTCTATTTGGAGCCTGGGGGCTTGGATCACAATTTTACTGTTTACTTGATGTGTGGCTTTAGATAACTTGCTTAGTCTTCTGGAAAGAACTGTAACTAGGCTGGGACAAATGGAGCTTGCTGCTTGTTTTGGCTAAATTTTCAAGGCATTAAATGTTTACTACTTGTGGCTGATTAGGGTGAGGGTGGCTGATCCAGAAGACGTAAGACCACCAACAATCTGGGCTTCTCCTTTACGAAGAAAAAGTGATTTGCCCACCAATACCCATTCTATAGGATCTAGGGAAATTGGAGTCATTTTGTTGTTGTTTAGTTGTTTCCAACTGTCCATGACCTGGCTGACCCAGGTACATAAAGTTTTCTTGGCAAAGATATTGGAATGGTTTGCAATTTCCTTCCCCAGTGGATTAATGCAAACAGAAGTTAGGTGACTTGCCCAGGTAGTAAGCATCTGAGTCCAGATTTGTGCTCAGATCTTCCTGATTCCAGACCCAGTTCTCAATACACTGAGCCATCTAAATATCCTGCCTTGCACTTGGACTTTTTGATTCCAACACCTTTGGCAATTTCCAGCAAATATGACTCCAAAAGATGCAATAAAACAAATGGATCAATGGGTGGCCCCAAAACTTCAAAACTACATATTAGAGTTTAGCTAAGTACTAGATCAAGGAGATGGAGGAAGAATGTAAATAAAGTGTGGCTACCTTGCCATAAAATCTAGGACTGAGGGGCAGCTAGGTGGCGCAGTGGATAGAGCACTGGCCCTGGATTCAGGAGGACTTGAGTTCAAATCCAGCCTCAGACATATAACACTTACTAGCTATGTGACCCTGGGCAAGTCACTTAACCCCAATTGCCTCACCAAAAAAAAAAAAAAATTTTTAAAT
Source organism: Dromiciops gliroides (assembly GCF_019393635.1). Lineage (NCBI taxonomy): Eukaryota > Metazoa > Chordata > Mammalia > Microbiotheria > Microbiotheriidae > Dromiciops > Dromiciops gliroides. The sequence goes on along the minus strand of NC_057866.1, from coordinate 178,397,117 downwards.
TAAAAAAAAAAATCTAGGACTAGAAATTGGGGCTTTAACATTTCTCCCTATTCCCATAGCATCTTGATTCAAGGAGTCTGTATGTTCTATGACTATATATACATATATATGTGTGTGTATGTGTACACGTATATATATTGTGTATACATGTGTGTATGTATGTACACATATATACATATACATATATGTGTGTATATATGTGTGTGTGTGTGTATATATATATATATATATATATATATAAAATCTTTTTATTTATTTGGTTTCTTTGCTAAAAATAAGGTAAAAAGCTATTATACCCCCATATGGATAAACTTTAAAGATCATCTTTTTTTCATGTCCCTCAGTGGATAAATCTTTTTTTTCTTCAACACCTTTGGTTTGTCCATCTATTTGAATATACATATACTGAACATCTCAGGTGACTGAATTCACTGATTGCTGAGTCAATCCGCCCATTTTTATGACAACTCTACTTATTATGAAATTTTATTATTAAGGTTGAATTTCCAACTATGCAATTAACAGGGTAGTGGGAATAAGTTGCAGACAAGGCAGTTTGGACTAGATAAGAAAAAAAAACAGTTCTCTTCCTTAATGTATGTCTTTAGAGAGAACCTCTTGACTAAAAGTAGGAAGGGAAAAGACAGTAGAAAATATGAACTTGGGATCACAGTCAGTGACAGTAAAATAGTGACTCCTACCTGGTCCTAAAAATATTAGGACTGGAAGACAGGTCACACAGGTACTACCATTTGCAAGGTGACAAGAGGCAAAGTTCTCACCTGAAGTCTCATTATTAATGGGACAGCTAAGAGAAGGGAAAGGAGTAGAGGCTCTTAGGCATAATGCTACTAGAGGCTATGTTGTTGGCCTTGGATTTTTTCCTTTGTGTTGTCACTACAGGGTGTGTGAGGGGTGAGATAGTCATAGTTGCTGTCAACAGTACAGGTCATAATTTGTATGATGATTAAGCTCACAAGCATGGCACATACTGGCATGGGGTGCATACGAGGAATAAGCTATAATATAAGATGTCCAGAATTACAAAAGGAAAGCAGAAGATAGGGAGAAATTTTGCAACAAGTATCTCAGATAAAGGCCTCATTTCTCGAATATATAGAGAACTGAGTCAAATTTATAAAAGTACAAGTCATTCCCCATTTGATAAAGGGTCTCTGAACAACTTTTAGAGAAATAAAAAAAAAAATCTATGTTACATGAAAAAAGCTCTAAATCACTATTTATCAGAGAAATACAAATTAAAACAACTCTGAGGTAGCACCTCACACCTATCAGAGTGACTAATGTGACAAAAAAGGAAAATGTTGTATGTCAGAGGGGATGTGCACTATTGGTGGATTTGCAAGCTGATTCAGCCATTCTAGAGAGCAACTTGGAACTGTGCCCAAAGGGCTATAAAGCAATACCACTGTTAAGTCAATATCCCAAAGACATATAAAAAAAGGGGGAAAAAGACAGATTTGTATGAAAATATTTACAGCAGTTCTTTTTGTGGTGGCTAATTAGAAATTAAAGGGATGCCTACCAATTGGGGAATAGTCAAACAAGTTGTGATATGTGATTTTAATGGAATATTATTGTGCTATAAGAAATGACAAGCAGGATGATTTCAGAAAAATCTGGAAAGTGATGTATAGTGAAGTGAATAGAATCAGGAGAACGCTGTACACAGTAGCAGTAATATTGTTCGATGAAAAACTGTGCTGAACTTTGTTCAGCAATACAATGATCCAAGACAATCCCAAAGGACTAAAGATGAAGCATATTATCTGCCTTTCAAGAAGGAACTGATATTCATTGAATATAGAATGAAGTATGCTATTTTTCACTTTTTTCATTGTTTTTTTCTTTTATTTGAGTTGCCTTATGCAAAATGACTATTATGGAAATGTTTTATGTAACTATATTTGCATAACATCTGATTGATTATACCTCAGGGAGGGGGATGGGGGGAAAGGCGGGGAGGGCTAGAATTTGAAATCAAAACGTTAAATAAAAATGTTAAAAATTGGAAAACAAAAAGTGTACCTCTCTTCTACTGTTTACCAAGTAACTAATCTATTAGAGTACAAATTGTTGAAACCAAACTAATTGTTCAGAAGTGCCTCAAATTACATATTCCCAAAGCAGCTCTAAGGCCAAAGGGATTAAATATGACTAATTTCAGGGATTTAGGGGACTTTTTTATAACCAAAAATAAGTTTGAGCTTCATAAGGCAGTATCTATTCATTGTGATATCACAAGACCCTAAATGTTTAAACTACCTTTGCTATTTATAACACTTTTCTTACAGAGGAAAGGAAACAGTATTGTTTTGTTTTGTTTTTGGTGGGTGTTGTTTCAAATGAAAAGTCTAAATGCCAAAGGAGAAAATTACTTATTTTTCCTTTGCATACTATTAAAATGAAAATAAAGTTAGCAAGAACTAAATGTTTCTGCAAAGTAGAAATTAAATTTAGAGCTAATTCCCCCAGTTTACTATAGAAGAAAGAAAGTAGATTGGATAAAAGATAACATGTATACATGGATCCATCCTACAAAAATAATGGATTGAATCAATAGGTTCTTTTCATGTCTAACAATGATGTACATGTTTTCATTGAAAGATATCTCTGCATTTAGCTCTAGGTCAGGTGCTGAGGGGAAGTAAAAAAAAAAAGATAACTTTTCTGTCCCTCTACAATATTGTGATATGTTTAGGTAAATTGGATTAAACTACATTGAAACAAGAGTAGATGTTATGCAAGACAGTATTATATAAAAATAAATAAATAAATGCATGTGGTCGGGTGGAAGATACAAACATGTACTGGGAGCAAAAAAATCCCAAGTCCTTGTGGATGCTCTGCCACTACTTTGCTAAATGACATGAGATGATTCATTTAACCTATCAATCCTCAATGAGTTTATATGCAAAATGAAAAGGGTTCATGAATATAATCTTGGTTTCTAAGACCTGCTCTAAAATTCCAGAATTCTGTAGGTGCAGAAGAATTATAGAAGAAAGGTAATTAATGAGTGGAGCAGTCATTTTAAAAAATAAGTACATTGGGGCAGCTGGGTGGCACAGTGCTGGATAGAACACCAGCCCTGGATTCAGGAGGACCTGAGTTCGAATATGGCCTCAGACACTTGACATTTACTAGCTGTGTGACCCTGGGCAAGTCACTTAACCCCAATTGCCCCGCCAAAAAAAAAAAAAGTACATTAATTAAAACTTCATAGATGTGGCAAGATCTTAACCCTGGACCTGAAAAATACTGGTAGGATTTACACAAGTAGTGAAGGAATAACAATCTAGGTTAGAGGATGAAAACTGAGATGATAATAAAGAGCCTCATTAATTAGAATACAGAGTGAATGTTAGAGTGGTATTCAAGATAGGTAATATAGAACAAGACTGTGGAATATTGTCATGCATATTGAGAAATTTAAGTTTACTTTGGTTGTTTATATTGTTGCTGTTTGTCCTTTGTTCTCAATGAGAACCATGACATAAGGGTGATGTCATGACTTGCACTGAATTGGATTTAAGTGAGGGAAGGCAGTACAAGGTCAACTACCTCTCTTTCCTCCAAAGCCATCTGGATCCAGTGACAAGATATACATCAGGACAACTGGATATGGCCCTGGATGTTAATTGGGGTTAAGTGACTTGTCCAGGGTCACACAGCTAGTAAGTGTCTAAGGTCAAATTTGAACTCAGAATTAATGAATAAAATCTTTATAGGGGGGCAGCTAGGTGGCACAGTGGATAAAGCACTGACCCTGGATTCAGGAGGAACTGAGTTCAAATCCAGCTTCAGACTCTTGACACTAACTAGCTGTGAGACCCTGGACAAGTCGCTTAACCCTCATTGCTCCTCCAAAAAAAAATGCTTTATGTAGCACTTACTATAGTAAAACATGCTAAGTGCTGCATGCATGTAGTGAGTACAAATAGAAAGGTAAAACAATTCCTCATTTCAAGGAACTCACATTCTAGTGGGAAGATGACACATATGAAAGGTTTCAAATTTAAGTCAAATGTAAAGGTCCCATGTCCTTCAAGTGCAGTGGCAAAGCAGATGTTATGCTTCCTCTTTAATGTAATTTCCACTGATAATGGAAGTATAGAGTCATTAAGGATATGTAAGAAGGGAAGTGAAAGTATAAAACAAATCTTTTAAAAAATAGGTAGAGGTAGAAGAGAGGAGAACTTGGAGCCAGATAGTAGCTTAAAAGTTTAACTGTAATTGCAGCAACATTTTGAATTTTAATTGTTCTGTCTTAAGATAACTACATAGAGAGCCAATTCATCACCTGACATGTGTAGGAAAATACAAACATACAAAAACAAACGTCTTCAGTTCATTTCCGTTGTAAGTTTACAACATATTTTTCATCCATATAAATCCTCTTTCCTTCTTTCCCTCTCCTCCCCTCTCCTCCCCTGTGCTCCACTCCACTTCCCTTCCTTTCTTTTTTTACCCCTGAGGTTTTCTTCATTTTCTCACTCAAGTAGCATGTTCTAAGGTTCTAAGTAAACAAAACAAACCAAAACCTGTTATCTCTTTTCATCTACAAAGCTGGGTTCATTGTATCACACTGAAGATCAGGAAGTGATAAGAACAAAAAAACACAACACAACACAAAACAACAACAACAACAAAACAAACAAACAAAAACAACCTACATGGCCTTCTAAATGAAATGGTATCATTATTTGGTAAAGAAATATCACATTATTTTTATTTTTACCTACTTACTTTTAAAAAGAAATTCTGACTAGTCTATTTGCACCTTAGCTTGCTGTCAACATCTTTCTAATTGATGAAGTCATTGAGCAACTTAAAATGTAAAATGTCTTTTATAACTTATTTTAGAATGTACCTGTAACAGATGGATGAAGAGCTGAAACACTTTTAGAGGTGTAGTCACATAATAACTAGATATATAGTTTTGTCATTTGCTTTTCTCCCCTTAATTCACAAAGTACAACTTTCTCAGCAGTGTATTTCATTAAGATGGATTTAAATACAACCCAGTTTGCCACATAGAATTTGTTGCTACTTTTATGTTTCCAAAATGTACCTTCTACAAGGTTTTCCCCCCAGAACTGCAAATGCTGTCATAACAAAACACTTGTCATTTGGATTTCCTGAAACGATAGCTTTTTGCCAGATTCTGCTGTTTCTAAAAATGATTGCCTTTTCAGGAGTTCTCACAAATAGATTTATTAGCCTTCAAACTGAATAAACAATGGAGAGCCTGCTATGCAGATAGACCCCAGAAGCTGTTAGGATATATTTCCAACTTTTATGGCAACATTCGTTACTTTTATGCTTTTATGTTCTACTCTCTCTTGAATTGATGAATTAAAGTTTGCTTAAAAATGTAATAATAATGATAATAGTAATAAGAGTAAAAACAGAACCAAACAGGGCAATTTCTTTCTTTTATTAAAAAAAACCCCTATTCAACTTTTAGTTTATATTTATGAATATGAAATAGTCTTGTAATTGTGGTTCTATAGGAAGAATAGGATTATTTCTTATAAATCAATAGAATGGATAGCGATCCTCTTTGTAATTCATTCTTTCTAACTTTTCACCAATGTAAAAATAAAATTTGATAAAGATAGAGTATTTAAGGTTATAGGTCATAGGATTATAGCTTCAAAGATGGAAGGGATCTTTGTGGTTTTCCATTTTAACTTCTTGACTTTCAAGATGAGGAAACTGAGACCAAGAGCAGTGAAGTGATTTGTCAGGCTCATGCATCTAGTAGTATCAGAAGCAGGATTTGAACCCCAGTCCTCCTCAATCCAAATTCAGCACTGTGCACATGCCTTTCTGGAATTCAGTACTTTTGGAGGGAGGGAGTGAAGGTCAAATTTGATGAAACAAAGTATTTTTTAAACATAAGGGAAAAATTTGTATGGAGCATTTTTCCCTCGGTATAGAATTTATCCATTTTCATAGTAAAAAAGAAAAGCTATATTAACTGGCAGAAATGATGAGATTTCACAGTAGATAAAATGTGCAGACACCATGGTTTTAAAAGTATCAGGTCATGAGACTATTTATGTAAGTAGATTTCCACACTTTTACACATACATTAGATATGAAATAATATGGGAGTCAGAGGAGCTAACATGGAATTTTCTACACCATATACTTTAGTATCCATATGCTCTATATACTGTCTACTCCTTGTACTGTCTAGTATGCTGCTTCAAGTACTGCCCAGAGGAAATTTCTTTCCTCTGAAGAATCAAACCACTACCTAAACACTGAATACACTTTATTTCTCTGGAAAACACTTTCTCTGTATCTTGTAATTTCTGGTTCTCTTCAAGACCCAGGTCAAGCATGAACATGGACAACTAGGTGGGGCAGTAGATAGAGCACTATCCCTGATGTTGGAAGGACCTGAGTTCATATATGACCTTAGACACTTACTAGCTATGTCACCATGCGCAAGTCACTTCAATTGCCTTAAAATCTGGGGCCGTCTCCAATCGTCTTGATGTATATTTTGCAACTGGACCCAGATGGCTCTGAAGAGAAAGTGCGGTTGGGAACTTTGCACAGCCCTTCTTTACTTAAATCTAATTCACTGCAAGTCATGACATCACCCTAATGTCATGATCCTCTTGAAGAATGCAGGACAAACAACAAGAAGCATGAATGTATGCAAGATCTTTTTTGATTCTTCCAAATGTTAGAACTATTCTCCCCAAAATTAGTGAAATCAAGTCAACAAGAGCTTGTTAAATATTGACTATTTGCCAGGTATCACCTTAAGCACTGGGAATACATAAACAAAGAAAAGAAAGGTAGCCACTGTTCTTAAATAGCATTCATTCAAATGAATGAAAAGATATAAAAGAAAGCTGACAAGTATTTATATGGGATTATGGGAGGAGGACAGAGAAAGAGGATGGAGAAAGAAATTTAGAAACTCAAAGGAGGAAAATAGAAGTAAGCATGGCTGCCTGGGGCACTTCCTTAGAATGCAGGGGCCAGGTGAAAATGGCCAATAAGAGGATTGGGTTGAAAAGATGTATTAATCTTCCAGGATGAGAATGCTGATGGAAAATGGTGGTGGTGGAAGAAGTGTAGAGTTAGGAGCAGAGCTAGGAGGAGAGTGAAAGAGTAGTACAATTACTTTATATTTAGTTTGTATATTTTATGCATATCCCTTTGTTTACATGTTGTTTTTGTCTTAACCCAAGAGCTTATAATAATTCCTGGCATCCCGCAAAAACTTAATAAGTGCTTTTTAAGTTGAATTTATTTGTAAAATTTTATCCCCAGAAGAGATTTTCACATTTTCAGAACACCAGTTTTCATTTTTTAGGACAATTAACATTGTCCTATTATTCTTGTAGGGAAAATGATGCCTGACTGTAATGATTATGTCAGATGGATTGGTTTTATTTTGGGGGAAATAATTGAAATAGTAAATCACTGAAAAAGAGAATTGATTTGCCTCTTTTGTCTATTACTTCCTATATTCAGTGATCTTGTGATAAACTGCCACACCTGAGAGGAAATAAACAGGCTATAAGTATAAAACTTACATTCTGACCACAAGGGGGAGTCCTCTATGATAGGGTAGCATGGCTGACTTGCTATGGTGAGTTTCCAATCAAATATAGTCAATTTTACCATTGTAATTAGACCATTGCACTTGCATAGACTAATGTCTTTCTCCACCACACTATCATCTACAGGATGGGTTTATTTGCAGTGCCTGTGCTTAATTGGTAACAGAAGACACACTGATGAAAAAAATGATCCTATAAAAACAAGTATTTACTACTAGCCCAAGGAATTTCTGAACTCATTATTTCTTTCACAAAAGGAATAAAAATGTAAGACTGAGATATCTTTTCATACTTTTAAAAAGTTTGGAAAAGTCACACACTACTACTCCTCTTCCAATCCACCTGCCACACACACACACACACACACACACACACACACACACAGGCAAACTTTTTCCTTTTGACTCAGTCACCAGTTTAGCTCAGCTGAAGACATAGATGTCACCTCTAATTCTTGAATGCTCACTCTTTTCTTGCTCTTAGCTATCTATATATGTAAACATTAAGTAAAACACATTAAACAGTGTGGGTTTTATTTTTGGCCAACAAGATTATCACATTTTAAAGATTTAAAAGTGAAAATGAACTATTAAGAAAAACTGAAATTTCTGGGGCCCCAAATGATTTTATTTAACATAACTAGGACAGATTGAATTATGTGTGTCTTTCTGTGTGTTGAGAAGTGGGTGAAACTGAAGATAGATAGATAGTGTTAAGGCTAAAATTCTAGCTAAACTGTCTAAAATATCTAATGAGTGGTCGCCAATAAATTATAAGCTTTAGCAAGAGTTAGACTTTTAAGCATTTATTAAGGAGAATAAGAATTTGGTAAAGAGAGAGAGAAAGGCTTACATTCATCAATCTATTAAAGGGATAGTGCATTTCTAGCTCTCCTCTCTGCCAGAGTCCACAGGAAAGTCAAAGTGCCAGGCTCCCCCTTCTTCCTCCCACAAGCAAAGGTCACTTCCTGACGCCAAAGAAAAGATGCATGGTCTTGGCCTCAAAGACCTTCACCTCATGGGCGGAGCTCTTCTATGGTAAGTCTCAGCAGGTGTTGTCATTCCAATCGTTACAATAGATAGCTAGATAGCTAGATATGTAGATGTAGACAGACATCTACATCTATGTCTATCTATACCCACCTATCTATCTATTTATCTATTTATTTATCTGTCTGTCTTTCTATCTACACACACACACACACACACACACACACGACATTCAGACATTCACCTCCCTCTTAGGAAGAGGGAGAGGAAAGGTAGATTATGTCATTCTCTTTTCTACCATTTATGCTTGATCAGAAATGCAGAGTTTGCTCATTGTTTGTGCTCAGATTGTGCCCATCGTCTTTAGGTCAAGACCATCTTTGTACTCATGTTGGCAGGACCCCCATACACTCCAAAGGCTTCTATGGTATCTTCCTCCTTTTCCTTCCCATAAACTTCCTTACAATCAAAGTAAGGACAGATCCCAGAGCATGAGAATATGGGCAAACAAGCCATCTAGCATATAAATATCTTCTTGCAAAGATTTTCTGCCTCCTGTAGGAATAGTCAAATGCAGTTTTGTCCATCCTATTGAGATTTATTGAAAGATATTCTTTATCAGTCATGGGGGCTATAAATTAAATGAGACTTTGCCAGATGTGGCTCTATAATAATAATAACTAGATCCTATGTAGTATTTTAAAATTTGAAAAGTACTTTATGCATGTTAACTTAAGGACACTGACAGTCATCCTGAGAGGTATGTGCTATTATAAACTCAGGTCTTACTGACCCTCCATCTATATTCTATCCATGGTTTCATTAGGTGTCTGGACTATATAGAATACTATAGTCTCACATTATTAATGGGGAAAGTGGGTGTTATGCCAAATCTAATAATCTAGATTCAAGTGAAATAGTTAACAAGTAATTAAATCAGCTGGATTTGATGGAACTATCTTATTATCCAAGGGAGTTTTATGAAACCCTTCAGTTGAACTCCAAACTGAACCCAGATGGATAGCAGATTAGTCCCTACTTAGTGACTTCTTTTCCCTCAGGATAGTAAGTCCCTATCTTATGGTGATATCTGGGCATCCTCATCCTAGCCAGACCCTTTTTTGGAATCCTGTAGTCCTATCATGATGTTTTGATATTTCCTCCATACTTGTTATAACTGAAATTGTTAAACTGCCTTTTCTCCTATATCATACTATTGAAACTGATAACACTCTGTAACCAATGGACAAAAAACCACAAACGAACAAAAAAACCCCCACAACACCCCTTATATACCCTCAGAAAAATGGAAATCTTTGAGAACTTTCATTTGTAAAATTCTCCACGTGTCATGCTTGCTTGTTATTGGGATGAAATAAATCTGTGCTTAGTTTTCCTACCAGTCCTCTGATCTGGTTATGTTCAGGTGCTCACTTGTCAGAGAAGCGGGAATTGTCTTCTCTGATCTGTTTAGGTATGTTCCTGGTTCCTTTCAGGTGCTCACTTCTTGTAGGAGAGGTGGAGATTGCCTTCTGTGATCTGTCTCTGTGAGTTATGGTTCTGTTTATCGTGTAGGAAGATAGGTACGAAAACTATATTCAATTTTCAACATGGGCAACAAACTTGATAAAAGTTAGTGGAAGATTGAAATACAACAGATGTATGGTTATACTTGAGGGGTGGTGTGGGAGTAGAGGCAGGGAGAGGACTGGTGCTAATCATGGTTTTTGCCAAGTTTTCCCTTTTTATATAAAAAGGTGTTATGGGGAAATAGGTGGGGGGTTTGGGATAGGGGTTGGGGTTTGGGGTCCTTAGAAATTCCTCTTTAAAGAATTACACCCTCTTGCTCACAAATCCAATAGAATAAGATAGTAGTTTATTTAGGGACTGGGGAAGGGAAATCAAGAGAGAAATCCTTGGACTTCTCATGGGGAGAAGGTATAGCACAGAGGCATGGCTTTGAGATATCAATCTCCTTGAGCAGGAGACAGGCAGGTACTTTTATAGAGGACTGATGGGGGTGATCATCTGATTGTGGAAAGTTCCCTTATTGAGGAAGGACCATCCCCCACTGGTGGTGGCTGGGGGAGTTGCCTGAGGGGTGGCTTCAGATCTCTCAAGCCATCTCTCTCCTTCTCCTGCCACAAAGGCAGCAGCCACACCTAATATTATCTCCTTGGGGGTGGGGGAGACCAGAATGAAGGGTGGTGGTCCCAGAGCTAGCTCAGTCCAGATATCCGGTGCCACTTATAGCTTTAGGTAAGTCTGTCCTTTGGTTTAGTTTTTCAAGGAGAAGGTTCTTTGATGTACCCAGAAGTTCTGAGGTACTAGGCACATAACAGAGGTACCATTTCTGTCTTAACAATGTTGCCAGTTTTTGTTATTATTAGTGTTGTTCCTTGAGGTTTTAAAGCAAAGATTGTTTAGATAAATTGGCTAGTATAGGATTAAAAGGCTTATCTTTCTTATCTCCACCTTGAATACAGAAACCTGTTTTCTAAAATCCCAGGAACTAAGGTGCAACCCAAAACAAAACAAAGTAAAATAAAGAAGAAAACATACTAATTAATCTGAGCTTAGATGATGCTTACCACAAATTTAGAAAACAGGGAAAGAGATCACAACGAATTTAGAAACAGGGAGAGAGTTCAGTGTAGAACAAATTTAGAGAAATTACAAGAAATTGTATAAGTAAACAGAAGAAGGGGGGAGTACAAATACTGGTATCATAAATAGTTTTCTTTGTCTTCTAAATAACTGTTTCTATTTCCCAAGGAAATAGCCTAAAGGCTTTCTCTTCAATAGAAGACCAGAAAACTTGTTCAAAAGACTTTCCTCCTTTCCCTTAGGACACTAGAAATACATGCTGACCTAGATAGGAGGGGAAAACTCCAGGATCTTAATGTTAGGGAGAAAGTGCATCAATTTACCTTTGTGACTTATAATAGAAGTGTATGTATGCATACCTATTCTAACAAGCAATATAATTTTGTTTACAGCTTTCATTCTTAATGAATTGTAATGGTTCTATTGATAATCTTCTATTTGTATTTTACACTGCTTGCTTGTACATAGATTGTAAACTTCAGAGCAGGGACTGTCTTTTGCCTTTCTTTATATCCTCAACCCTTATTAAGTGTCTGGCATATAGTAGGAAGTTAACAAAAGTTTATTGATCAAATAACTGTGTAACCTTGAGCAAATCACTTAAGCTCGCTTTAAGTGTTGTTTTTTTCATAGTTACAAAGATCCTAAATTATAAATATAACTTTGAATACATTATGGATTAGATTATACAAAAGCAATATTATGGAATACATTCAGGAAAAATTTGGTTAGCAATAATAATAGTATCAAACTGATTCATTTAAATTCAAACTCTTTACTTAGTGCTATGGAATGTTGACAATAATAACTTAACAAAGACTTTTATGCACAAATTGTGCAACTTATCCTTTATGTATATTAAGGGAATGGATGCAATGGAAAGTAATACCAAAGAAAACAAAGCTGAGAAAAATGATAAAACTAAACTAACTATACACAGAAGAAAGTAAGGCTTGTGAAAGCATTATTTAAGGGGTGGATTGATTCTGAAGCTATCTGAAAGAGGAGAAGATACAGGAGGATTGGCAAAATCCTTAATGGTATTAGTGCACGAGAAGGCAATGGAGAGGACATCAATAACTACCAATCTATATTACTACTTTCTTACCTATATAAATCTATATCAGAGTTTTCTAGATTTGTCAAGGGCATCTTTCACAATATGCGAAGGGAACAAGAAGGCTTTTGCAAACAGCATTCTATAAGAGATCATAACCTTATAGTTACACAATTGAAAGAAAAGATTAGAGAACACAAGTACCGCTATATTTATTGTTAACTATACATACACATGCATGAAGCTTATATAGCTTTGTGTGCATACATATGTGTGTATGTATGTATACATACACATGTATAGATACATGCATACATATATGGGGGGGAAAAGGGGTGGGGGGGCAAAGAGGACCAAGATGACCTCTAAGGACCCTTTCTGCTCTAACTCTATGATGGGGTGATCCTATATGCATGAGAGATGATTTTATGGAGAACAGCCTTTATGGCTGCATTTTTCCTTTAAAAATCAAATATACATATACACATATACAATTCACACAAATGTGTATATATGTGTATGAATATGTATAAGTGTATTTCTATATACACATACATGAATAAGCATATTAACTTAGACTTACATATCTGGTGTTCCAAAAATCTTGGTGCAGATATAAGCTATTAAAGCTTATATATGTATGTACATGTAAATATGCATGTATGTAAATATTCCATATGTATGGTGCATAATATAATGTATATATCATATTATAGATATGAGTATATTGTGTGATGGCAGTGTCAGAAGAGAAAATGAAGTATAAATGGGAAATGGTGTGAAAATGAAATCAACAAGCCTTGGAAACCAATGGTATATGGGACATTGAGAGAAAGTAAATAATCAAGAATGACTCCAAAATTTTAAGCCTGGATAACTGGGAAGATGGTGGGTACCCTCTATAGTAATTAGCAAATTAGGAAAGGGAGAAGGTTTGGAAGGAAAGTTAATAAGGTTAATTGTGGACATGTTGAGTTTATGTTGTCTATAGGATCTACAATTCTAAATAGTTGGAGATATGAGATAGATCAGGGGAAGGTTAAGATTAGATAAGCAGATGTTAGCATAGAGATGATAACTGAATCCAAGATAGCAGATTAGATCACTATATGATAAAGTACAGAGAAAGAAGATGAGAGAGCCCAAGAATATGGAATAATCACTGGATAAGCTGAGATTCCAACATGTTCTCTTTCTCCATTAAAGCACTCATTCTACTTCACTGTGCTATTTTTTTCATGATAGTCTTATTTAGAAATGTACGTGGCATGACCATAACTAATGATAACAATAACACAGAATGAGAAATGATGAATAGATTTTGAGCTGGGAGGGATCATAGATTCATGGAAGTTTTAGGTAACTTTTAGCAAACAAAGGGACTCAAAATTATAACTATATGAGAATGGATACCATTTTAGTTTCATTGAAAAGTTAAATTCTATATGGGAATACACATATTCTTACTAAACTATATGAAGTCTTAGTTTAGAAAATGGTAATGTTTTTATTAGAGTTTAGCTTTAGAATAATGAGTAACACAAAGTGTTCTATTGTGCTTTATAATAATTGTTTGGTTACTGCTTACATATTGTATTGCATATTTGTGTGTCATATCTATAACATTGTTTTATGAGGCTAGTGATCATCATAATTATCTTTATATTTAATTTAGTGCCTAACATATTTCTTTGTGCCTAGTAGGTGTTAATTGTAGTGGAATGAATGTTTGATTATAGTATATCATAGAAAAAAGACTGGAGTTGTCATTTTAAATCCAAGTTTTTCCATTAAATATCTTCATGACTTCAAATGAGGCACCTTACCTTGAGTTCAAATTCAACCTCTGATATAATAATCCCTAGAACAAGTCACTTCATTTCTCATTGTTCTAGCCAACTAATACTCTAAATTGAAAAGGAAGCATTGTGTTTTTAGAGGATGTGATAAATTGCAAACTCCCTCTATTGATAGAATCCTGGTTCTAGTTTCTTTCCGAATTGTGTCCCATCCTAGGATCATGAAGAAAATTAAAAACAAACAGATAAAAATTACTACATTTATCAAACTAAATACCCTCTCATGAATCTAGCATGCATATTAACTATATAACAGATCTAAATATATTTTATAATACTTAAAAAAAATATTATTATTATTATTTTTTTTTTGGTGAGGCAGTTGGGGTTAAGTGACTTCCCCAGGGTCACACAGCTAGTAAGCGTTAAGTGTCTGAGGCCGAATTTGAACTCAGGTACTCCTGAATCCAGGGCCATCTAGCTGCCCCTTATAATACTTTTAGAACTTAAAGAGACCTTAAAGGTTTTGTTAATTAAATATGCTGAGATCCTTGACATACAAACCAAGCTGGTATTTTTTGTTTGTTTGCTTATTTTTGTTTTTGTTTTCCCCCTAATGAAACAATCCTCAAGACTTAATTGGTCCAGAGGATTAAGGTTTCAACCTCTTGACATAACTACCTGATTAAGGTAAAAAGTCTGGTAAATGAGACACACAATGCTGACCTGGCATACCACTGGGGCCAAAGGCATTTTCAGGGGAGATAAGTATAATTGAATTAATACTGTGTCCTTTCTGAATATCCTTTCCGTGCTATTTGAAATATACTGTTTATTGTTAATTGGTTTATAAATTTCTCATTTCCCTCCAGTCATGAGTTTAAAACACCAGGCTGGTTGGACCAAATCAGAGCTGGCCCATATTCCTGATGGGGTGACACTTGAGCCTCAGATATAGGAGAAAAAATAGTGAATGACAGAGCCAGATTTGAATACATGAACTGTTTCCAAATCCAGTATTCTTTCTGTTGTGGCATGCAGCATGCAGCTGCTCCATGGATCATGAATAATGTACTAGGTATATGCTGGTAAATGTTTAACAACTGGCACACTGAAAAAAAAATATATATATATACATACAAGGCACTTGTAAATTTAATTTGCATTATTATTTTCTCCATTGTGTTCTTAAGTCTGGACAATTGACAAAACAAGAAATCAAGCTGTGATTTGTAGTTTTCCTATATCCAAGGTGTAAATGTACATACTGAAAATTACATATTTGACTCTCTGAAGCCAATTTTAGCTAGTTACACTCCTGCAGCAGCATACTCTAGCATCTACAGCATGGCTAGGTTATTAGAAGAAAAAAAGAGACTAACTTAAATAACTATGAGCCACAAAACTTCTTCTGTAAATTATTGCAATGTATTTTTTTAATTTTTCACTTTTATTTTTAAGTTGATAAGAATTTATTTTCTCTTCCTCCCAACCACACCCTCAATATAAAAGAAAAACAGAAATCTTGAAGCAACTATCAGTATTCGATCAAAATAATTTATACATTGTCCAATTCCAAAAACTTATGCCTCATTTTTTATCTTCATTACACAACCTCTCTGTTGAGGTGGGTAGCATTTTTCATCATGATTCATAATTTAATTGGTTAGAATCCTTAAATTTACAAAAGGAAATTTATTCAATCAAATATACATCTATGATGTGCAAGGCATTTTGCTAGGCACTTGAAAAGCAAAATATAATGAAATAGTCCCTACACTTGAGGTCCTTCCACATGATCCATCAAACAATTTGAAAATGAAATCATATGCAATACAATGATCAATTATAGAATACAAACAATGTATAGCAGAGTTTCAGGAAAGATTTGAACTAGATTTTGGGGGGAGATTGGTTATTTTAACAACAAAGGAGGTTTTCCAGATTTTGAAGTATTAAATATTCACTCAGGAGATCCTTGTTCTCTCTCTGTGTGTCTGTCTCTCTGCCTCTCTGTCTCTGTCTGTCTCTCTGTGTGTCTTTCTGTCTCTCTCTCTCTCTCATCCAAGGGCCTTTTTGCATGTATATTATGGGATATCAAAAAATCGTAGAGTTGGGGGGGGCAGCTAGGTGGCACAGTGGATAAAGTACTGGCCCTAGCTTCAGGAGGACCTGAATTCAAATCCGGCCTCAGACACTTGACACTTACTAGCTGTGTGACCCCGGGCATGTCACTTAACCCTCATTGTCCTGCCCCCCACCCCCAAAACAAGACAAAACAAAACGCACGCAAAAAAATCATAGACTCTGAAGGAACCTCAGAGTTGATCAAGTCCAGCCCATATTGCACCCGGATTTGCTTCTAATGTTCTTATGAAGTAGTCATCCAACCTGACCTCCAGTCAGTCTATTTTGCTTTTGGACCATTCTAATTGTCAAGTATTTTTTTTTTTCTTCCTACGTCTTTAAATTTGTCTCTTTGCAACTACATATCATTACTCTAAGTTATCCACTCTAGGTTCAAGAAGAAATAGAATATCTTATTCACGTAAAAGCCCTTCAAATAACTAAAGGCTGCTGTCAATGGGCATTTTTTTTTTTTAGTGAGGCAATTGGGGTTAAGTGACTTGCCCAGGGTCACACAGCTAGTAAGTATTAAGTGTCTGAGGCTGGATTTGAACTCAGGTACTCCTGAATCCAGGGCCAGTGCTCTATCCACTGCGCCACCTAGCTGCCCCAATGGGCATTTTTAAAAAAAAAATTAATCCTCCAGGCTACATATCCCTAGATCTTGACACCTATCCTTATATTGCACATTTTCCAATGCTTCCACCATCCCGGTTACCTTTTTCTGGATTCTTTGCAAACTCCTGATACTTTTCTTAAAATATGGTGTTCAGAATCTAACAATTCTTTAGATGTGACTTGAGCAGGAGAGAGTATAACAAAATCATTGTCTTTTTGTTTTTTCCTGCACACTGGCACTATCATTAACATTCTCAACTGCCATGTTAACGCTGCAGATTAATATTGAGCTTGTATGACTCCAAAAAAAACCTCCAAATAATGCCATAAGACAATCCTTGGAGCAGCAGAATCCATATTGAGCTTGTAGGACCTTAAAGTCCTCAGTCTTTTTGTAATGCTCTTCTCTCTAGCTGTCTGTTCCTCATTTTGTATTTAATCAGTCATTTTCTTTAAACCCTCAAGGTGATATTCACATTCACCATTATTAAATCCCATCTGATTCAATATTTCTGTCCTATTTGCATCAAGATATTTGGACCCAGGGGGCAGCTAGATGGCGCAGTGGTTAAAGCACTGGCCCTGGATTCAGGAGTACCTGAGTTCAAAGCCAGCCTCAGACACTTGACACTTACTAGCTGTGTGACCCTGGGAAAGTCACTTAACCCTCATTGCCCCCCCCCCAAAAAAGATATTTGGACCCAGTCTATATAATCTAATATGTTACCTCTCCTTCCCAACTTTCATATCATCAAAACATTTTACAAACTATGTTTTCAAGCAAATTCTTGGTAAAAAAAATATTGAACAGAAATGAGTGAACAAATGATCTCTGGCCATCTTATTGGTCCTTTCTTTCCAGTCTTAAATCAATGCTTTAATTATATAACAAGGGCTTGGACATTCAAATATTTCCAAATCCTCCCCTGTGCATTGCCATTAACTTAAATTTCTTCAGTTTCTCCACAAGGTTAGCATGGTAGCATTTGTAACATAAGTTAAAAAATCCAAATTTATTACATCACTTGAGTCTGTTTGAATTATACTATGAAATAAAATAATATTTAGTCTGAAATGGTCTGAGTTCAATGAAGACAAGTTATCTCTTAGTTATCTTTGCTTTCCTTTTTAAATGCTCACAAGCCATCTTTCTTAAAATATTTTTTTTCTTGTGCTTGAAAAAGACAGGTTCACTGATTTGAACAGTCCATAGTCTATCTTTTTTAAAAAATGGACTGTTCACCCTCTTCTATTTTTTTTTTTTGTTGAAGCTTCCCCCATTTTCTGTGGTCTTTAAAAATCAGAAACAGCAGCTATCCATTATTTTTTCTGGGACTTTCTTTTAACTAACAATCTAATACTTTCCCCCCACCCCCACCTAAGGTAATAAGGGTCATATTAAACAAAAATCACTAAAGAAGACTCAATTCTCTTTAACATAAATACTTATTCTAGTCAGCATAGGAAAGTAGTTTTTTGTTTTGTTTTGGTTTTGGTTCTTGAAATATTTTACAAGTGCTTCTCATCATTCCATAGAATATTAAAGCTAGAAGGCTTAGTCCTATGCGTCAAGAACTTTTAGTATTTTGACAAGCATATTTCCATATAATTAATTTCCCTGTTGATGCTATGTATTTTATTTGATTGATTCTTGTTCTGAGAAAGGGTCCATAGGCTTCATTATATTCCCAAAGGGGTCCATGATATATAAAAAAAAAAAAATGTTAAAAACTCCTGACCTCGTCTTACACACATTTTATAAATTAAGAAACTAAGGCCCAGACTAATGAATTGACTGATCTAAGATCACATGGCAAATAAGTAGCAAAGGCGAGATGTAATCCCAGGCCTTCTGGTTCTAAATCCAATATTCTTTCTACTTCTATTTCCTGAATGATACTTACTTGGACAGATTTGATCCAAGGTAAGTGCAGGAGACAGATTCATACCCCTTTGGCAATGTTAGGATTCCAAGGTATTTCAAGAATATGAGGTAATTTAGGCAACAAAATGTGATTTTTAAAAAATGTAGAATCTTAGTCCAAATAGCAGTAGTGAAATTAATGTATTAACACCAGAATTAAATTCTGCTTATTCTATCAGCAATAAAAAAAAATCTGTCTGGTAGATTTTTTTTTTAGATGTGCTATTTTAGTCAGGTCTAACACTTCTGAATGAAAGTGTAAATAAGAAGGCAAATGACAGGCAGTATATCTGCTTGTCTCACAGTGTTCTTGAGGCCTATTCCCTTCTCCCTTTCCCTTTTTTTTTTCTCTCTCTCTACATACATATATACATACTTACATATATACATACCTACATACATATCCTAGAGCAACTGACAGAAAAAACAACAAATATGTGTATTTTGCAGTTTATGAACAATCAATAACAGTCAATAAATTTTTATTTCGCACATGTTATGTTAAGGCAATGTGCTAAACACTTGGGATATAAAGAAAGGCAAAATCAGAGCTTGCCCTCAAAAGAGCTCACAATCTAGTAGTAGAAAGCAATATTTAAAAAGAAACAGAAAAGCAAAGTCAGAGAAGATATTGAATGATATAGCTGAGGTAGGCAACAGTGAGGTGGGAAACAATGAGGTGGCTACTCTCAAGCCCCTCTTTAATAGTGGTGGATGTGTGAAGAAGTCCTCTAGGTCCACCCTCCCACCCAGCCCAATCAGAGGGAGGAATGGATCATAGAGGTTAGGAATATTGAGGAGGTATGAGTATCAGTGTTAATTTCATCTTGCAGAAGGATGATTTTTTCTTCCTGCAGGGCATTGAGGGTTAATTGACTTGCCCAGGGTCACACAACTAGTAAGTGTCAAGTGTTGAGGCCAAATTTGAACTCAGGTCCTTCTGAATCCAAGGCCATTGCTCGATCCACTGTGTGACCTAGCTGCCCCCCAAAGGATGATTTTCTTAGGGTCATGAAGTCCAGGAGAACAGTCAGGTGGGAAATAAAAGATCTATTTAATAGCTTAGGGTGTCACCAACATTGGTTAAGCACTGAGAGTCACATACTAACCATTACCAGTCATTCTCAGATACTTATGATTTATAAACCTGTAAGAATGCATCAATAACTATATAAATGAAAGTTATTATTGTTCTACAGACTTGGACAGTGTCCTTCCCCAGACAATTTAAGATTAAGAATATACAAAAACCAGAAGGTCTAATCTAATCTGTTATAAATTTTTAAAGCTTAGCGGATGGTTGAAATGGTATCCTTTGGTGCTATGTGGCCTTTGAGTGAATTTATTTTTCTTATAAAAGTATTTTATTATATCCCAGTTACATGTAAAGATAGTTATCAACATTTGCTTTCATAAGATTTTTAATTACAAAATTTTTTCCCTTCTTCACTTCCCTCCCCTCGCCCCCAAGACAGAAAGCAATCTGATATAGGTTACATATGTACAATCACATTAAACATATTTCTGCATTAGTCATGTTGTGAAAGAAGAATCAGAGCACAAGGGAAAAATCTCAAAAAAGAAAAAAAAAGCCAAAAGTAGAAACAGTATGGTTCAATCTGTATTTAGAATCCACAGTTCTTATTTTTCTGGATGTGGAGAACATTTTCCATCAGGAGTCCTTTGAAATTGTCCTGGATCATTGCACTGCTGAGAAGAGGGTGATCATCAAACAATGTTTCTGTTCTTGTGTACACTGTTCTCCTGGTTCTGTTCACTTCACTCAGCATCAGTCCACTTAAGTCTTTCCAGGTTTTTTCTGAAATCTGCCTGCTCATCATTTCTTATAGCACAATAGTACTCCATCACATTCATAATTCCACAACTTGTTCAGCTATTCCCCAATTGATGGGCATTCCCTTGATTTCCAATTCTTTTCCACCACAAAGAGAAATGCCATTAATATTTTCATACGTGTGGATCCTTTTCTCTTTTCTATGATCTCTTTGGGATAAAGACCTAATAGTGTTATTGCTAGGTCAAAGGTTATGCACAATTTGGCATAGTTCCAAATTACTCTCCAGAATGTTTGGATATGTTCACAACTCCACCAACAATTCATTAGTGTTCCAATTTTTCCATAGCTTCTCCAACATTTATTATTTTCTTTTTTTTGTCATATTAGACAATCTGATAGGTGTGAGGTGGTATTTCAGAGTTGTTTTAATTTCATTTCTGTAATTAATAGTGATTTAGAAGTTGAGGGAGTGCCCATCAATTGGGGAATGGCTGGACAAATTGTGGTATATGAATACAATGGAATACTATTGTGCTGTAAGAAATGATGAGCAGGAGGAGTTCAGAGAAACCTGGAGGGTCTTGCGTGAGCTGATGATGAGTGAGATGAGCAGAACCAGAAGAACATTGTACACAGTATCATCAACATTGAGTGTTGATCTACTGTGATGGACTATATTCTTCTCACCAATGCAATGGCACAGAAAAGTTCCAGGGAACTTGTGGTGGAAGAGGATCTCCAAATCCAAGGGAAAAAAAAAGAACTGCAGAGTATAGATGCTGAATGAACCATACTATTTCTTTTGTTTTTGATGCTGTTGTTTTTTTCTATTATGAGGTTTTTCATCATTGCTCTGATTTTTTCTCTTATAACATGACTAACGCAGGAATATGTTTAATGTTATTATGTGTGTGTATATATATATATAACCTGTATCAGATTACCTGCTGTCTAGGGGAGGGGGGAGGGAGGGAAGGGAAGGAGAAAAATCTGAAATTGTAAAGCTTGTATAAACAAAAGTTGAGAACTATTTTTACATGTAATGGAAAAAAATAAAATACTTTATTAATTAAAAGAATTAGGTTTACAAAAAAAATAAACACATGTTAAATATGAAAAAAAATAGTGATTTAGAGCACTTTTTTAAAATATGGCAATAGATAGCTTTGATTTCTTCATCTGAAAACTACCTGTAATATCGCTTGACCATTTCTCAATAGGGGAATGACTTGCATTCTTATAAATTTGATTCAGTTCCCTATATATTTTAGAAATGAGGCCTTTATCAGAAACACTGGCTATAAAAATTGTTTCCCAGGGGCAGATAGGTGGCACAGTGGATAAAGCACAGGCCCTGGATTCAGGAGGAACTGAGTTCAAATCTCACCTCAGACACTTGACACTTACTAGCTATGTGACCCTGGGCAAGTCACTTAACCCTCATTGCCCTGCCCCCCCCCCCGAAAAAAATGTTTCCCAGCTTTCTGCTTACCTTCTAATTTTGGCTGCATTGCTTCTGTTTGTACAAAACCTTTTTAATTTAATGTAATCAAAATCATCCATTTTGCATTTCATAATATTCTCTATCTCTTGTTTGTTCATAAATTGTTCTCCTCTCCATAGATCTGAGAGGTAAACTATTCCTTCCTTTCCTAATTTACCTATGGTATCACCCTTTATGTCTAGATCATGTACCCATTTTGACCTTATTTTAGTATATAGTGTGAGATATGTTGGTCTATGCCTAGTTTCTGCCATACTATCTTCCAGTTTTCCCAGCTGCTTTTGTCAAATACTGAGTTCTTATCCCAGAAGCTGCAGTCTTTGGGTTTATCAGTCATTTACTGCTATGTCTCCTGTGCCTAACCTATTCCATTGATCCAACAACATTCTATTTCTTAGCCAGTACCAAATAGTATTGACGACTGCTGCTTTATAGTTTAGCTTCTGATTTGGTACGGCTAACCCACCTACCTGTGCATTTTTTTTCATTAGTTCCTGAGTGAAAATTTTTTCACCAAACCTAGTGACTCATTCCAATTTCATGATTGCTTTTATAGAAAGAAACTGTGTTCCTAGTAAATGTTCCCTGTTGTGATTTTATCTGTCTTCTATTTGTCATTATTTTAAAATTCTATTAAATTAAATAATTAGCAATGGATGAGCTAACATCCTAATCATTAAAGGGAGTTGCCCTTATCCCATTCACTGAAGGCATTCAAACAAAAGTTGGATGACAACTTTGGCATAATGTAGAGATTCTTATTCAGATATGGTTTGGACTCTATGGTCCCTGAGGTTCTTTATTGCTGCCTTTCTCAAGTGTGTGCATATTTTAAGGAATTATTCCTGAATAATGATACTTTAGCCAAATAAGTTAATTAGTAGAATTTCAAATGCATCCTTTTGACATCCCAGAAAGGAAAATATTTAAGTGGTAGCAAATCATACAATGTCATGGTTGCTTATTCAGTCTACTCATATAAAAACAAAACAAAACAAAAAAAACTAGCTACTTCCCTTTTATTCTTACAGTATGTGAATTTCATAAAAAGTTGATGTAAATTGTCTATATCTCTTATTGGATTTGAAGAAATTAAAGCATTTGAGAACTATTAATGCTTGTGAATTTGACAAATGTAAAGTAGTGTCATTGAATTGCAATTTATCTATTTTTAGTTACAGTAGCTAAACAGTAACTTCCATTTCCAAAGGCTATATGCCATTGATGGAATTATATTTTTCTATTTGTATGGATAAAAGTAACTGCTATTAATATTCCCAATCTAAAAAATATGAAACTGAAGCTAAGAGAGTTTAACTTTTACTAGGTCACAGCAGTAAATGTCTGGAGCATAATTCAAAGAAAACTGGTTAGAATTAGTCTCAGTTCACATAATCAAATTAGATGATCTACATAAATTGCTTCAAAAACTTTAAAACACTATATAAAGCTAACTATTATTATGTTTGTGATTCTGATTATCTTTGCATCTCCTCCACTAGATTAAAAAATAACCTAGTAAAATATCAAGCACATAGTATATATTTAATAAATGCTCATTATATTTAATTGCTTTGATATCCTCTTCTCTACATTCCACCCAAGGCTGACATTTTCCATGATCTGCCCTTCTAATACAAGTAATTAATTAATTTATATCTAAATGTGGTTTTTGGTTGTTTTGTTCTGTTTTTCCTCAGAAGAATCTCAATGTCTCAGACAGATTAATATATCTGTATTCGTTCATTATATAATTCAGGGGAACAGTAAGGAATCAGTGTTGTTCATAGGTATTATTGAAAAGGCAAGATGACTTGGAGTGACACATGATGCCAGGCATTTATCACCAACTACTAGTGTCACACAATGACTTGTATGTTTTTTGCCAAGTCACTTAACCATTTTGTGCCTCAAGTCTTATCTTTTCTGGATTTTAGATAAAAATTCCTATATAATTTCTTTGCAACTTTAAGATCGCATGCATGATTTGCTTTCAGGGTGTATGATATATTTGTGAAACTTAACAAAAGGTGCATACTTTAAAGTCTCTGTTTGTCAGAAGTAGATTCCCAATCTCCCAATGTCCCTAGATCCTCATTAGCCATGGAAACATGGATACAGATCTGAACAACATACCATTTATCTCTTTGGCTGTTTTCTTTTTTTTTTTCTTGAACACCTTATAGTATTTTCTGGAGGTAATTATATTAGTCAAAATCTGATAGTTTACTATATTGTTCTGTTGAGATTGTCTGCTTTTTCATCATCTACCTAATTTCACTTGAAATTATGATTGAAATTCAAAAGAAGCTTCCATTTCTTTGTTACTATATCCAAATGACAATAATACTATGAACTTATAAATACTTGATATTTTTTTCTCAAAGATTATTTCAGTTGATCTACACAAAATGAAATAGGTGAGACAAGTATTATTGTACCTGTTTTGCAGATAAGAAAATAACAATGATGTTGATAATTATAACTGGTATTTTATAGTAATTTAAGCTCTGCACTTTATATTATCTCATTTAATGTTAACTTAAAAGAGATGAAGTAACCTGCCCATGGTTACATAGCTAACGACTTGGTATTATAGCACTGAATTTAGAGTAGGAGTATCCTTGTTTGGATCCTGCATAGTTCACTTGTTATCTGTTATCTGGACATGTCACTTGACATCTGTGGGATCTAATTTCTTTATGTATAAAATGATGGAGATAGACTATATGATATCCTAGGCCCTGTCTAGGTGTAAATCAATGATCTTATGGTCCTAATCTTCTTCATCAAATGTAGATCTTTTATTACTATATTATGTATTTGTCAGTAGTAGATGGATGTCATTTTAGGCATAGTATATACTTATACATGTTCATGTAGTTTTCTCCGATGGAATACAAGCTACTTAATTGCAAAAAATGTATCATTTCTTCCTTTCTATCCTTAGTGCCTGGTATATTGACTGGCACATAGAAGGTTCTTAACAAATGTTTGTTGATTTATTTAAGGCAAATATGGCACAGAATCATTTCATTTTTAAAGAGAGAAATATGTTATTTCTGGAAACTTAATGACTGACTAGCAGCTAGGTGGTACAATGTATAGAGCACTGGCCCTGGAGTCAGAAGGACCTGAGTTCAAATTTGGCCTCAGCTGTGTGATCCTGGGAAAGACACTTAATCCTGATTGACAAGAAAGAAAGAAAAAGAAAGAAGGGAAGGGAAGGGAAAGAAAGGGAAGGGAAGGCAAAGGAAAAAATTTAAAGAGCCAAGATTGGGGAGTAAAGGTAGGAACTCACTTGAACTCTCCCAAATTCCCTTCCAAAGTAACACCTCAAATTGAATTCTAGAATGGCAGAATAAGCAAAAGCTGTCTGTGATAAATTTCTAGCTCAACACAACTTAGGTAGTTGGTAGGAAAGGTCTATTTCTCCAGAGTGGCAATCAGGCCTGGACCACAGGCACAAGCCATGGCTCAGCAAGCCAGCAACAGGCTTTGGAGTTGTCTGTTTTAGTGGCCACAGCAACTTAGGACCTCATAGCCCACATAGGTTAAGGTGCAGGGGTGAAACAACTGGTCAGAAGGAGAATAAAAGTGATCCTTTGCTGGCACTGGGTGATGAAACCTGTGGAATTGCCTGTACACATTTCTGGATCACGATTCTACAATGAGCTAGTTTGCTAGTGATTGAGGGTATGGAGGAGCAATCACATTTCCAGGGACATAAAAATCAATAGCACTTGTGACTTCAGGGGAATGTAGGTCTTGGTCACAGTTTTAAGGATGAAAAGACTAGTTGTGGTTGCTCACAGAGCAGTGTACAGGCCAGAAGAGCAAGGACCATACTTCTCCTTAGAACATACTAACCTGAAGGAACCAAAAACTTAAAGAAACACAGAAATACCTTTGAAAGTAAGAGTAGAGGGGCAGCTAGGTGGCACAGTGGATAAAGCACCAGCCCTGGATTCAGGAGGACCTGAGTTCAAATCCAGCCTCAGACATTTGACATTTGATGCTTACTAGCTGTGTGACCCTGGACAAGTCACTTAACCCTCATTCTTGGGTGGGGGGATAAGAATAGAGACCAACTTTAACATAAAGTTAAAAGTCAAGAAAAATGTTGGAAAATAAACAAATTCAAACAAAGAAGCAAAAATCTGACCATATAAAATTATATTGTGAGAGGGGAGAGATTAAGATGCAAACCCAGAACACAAGAAAGTTCATAAAAAGCTACATGAAAGGCAAAAAGAAAATGTGAAAAAGGTGAATTGGTCAGAATTCCAAAAATAATTCCTGGAAGAGCTACTAAAAGGATTTAAAATCAAATAAGAAAAGCAGATAGTAAATTTGGGAAAGAAATGAGAGTAATTAAAGAAATTTATAAAAAGAAATTCAAAAGTTGGTAAAGGAGACACAAAAAATACTAGAGAAAACAATACCTTAAAAAACCAGAACTGGCCAAATAGGAAAAGAAGCACAAAAATCCATTGAAGAAAAGAATGCCTTAAAAACCAAATTGAACAAGTAGGAAAATTGGTACAAAAATTCACCGAAGAAAAGAACTCCATAAAACATAAAAATGACCCAATAAAAAAAGAGGTACAAAGGCTCACTGAAGAAAATAATTCCTTAAAAATTATATTTGGGTAAATAGAACCTAATCATTCCATGAGGCATCAAGAAACAAAGAAAATCAATGGAATGAAAAAAATAGAAGAAAATGTGAAATGTCTTTGGAAAAACAAAAGACTTGGAACACATATTGAAGAGGATAATTTAAGAATTTTTGGACTACCTGAAAAGTATGGTCAAAAAAAGAGAGCTGGGACATCAAATTTAAAGAAATTATAAAGGGAAACTGCCATCATGTCATCAAATCAGAGCGTAAAATAGACATTGAAAAAAATCATTAATCACCTGCTAGGAAAAAAAATACCCAAATGAAATTCCTAGGATTATTATAGCCAAATTCCAGGACTCCCAAGTCAAACAAAGAGAAAGCATTGCAAGCAGCCAGAAAGAAACTATTCAAATATCATAGAGCCATAGTCAATATCACACAAGATTTAGCAGCTTCTACTTTGGAGACTTGTTAAGAATTAATAATCTTTTTACTGCTCATTTATTCCTGTCCAGGATTTCCTCTAGGGCCGTTTGACTTATATTCCCCAAGAGGCTAGCAAGATATCTAGGATAAGGCTGATAGTTTACCTCACAGCAAATGCAAGGGAGAAGTACTCAAACCCATCAATAATAAAACAAATAGACCACAACAACAACAAATTAACTCCTTTTCCCTCTCTGGTTACCCTCTACTTTCCTCATTGTTAGGTAAGGCTCCAGATTTATAGTGTTATATTGGTCCTTTCCTCCAACAAGGGAAAGGACTTATGGTTTCTAGAGTCAAACAACCCTATAATTCATGGGACTTTCAATACATGTGAATAGATGGGTTTGTATTGTTAATAATTCACTCTAGCTATACCACCACATTATTTACTCATTCTAAATGTCCTTGCCTATGATTACATCTATACATGTATGTGTATGTCTCTGTGGATGTATGTGTGTATGCATGTATGTATATGTTTTTTTTACATAACCCCCTCATAACCCTCCGAGCCTTTTTAATACAGAACAAACTACTTCTAACTATGATGCATCTTTTTATTGATCTATCTGTTCGTTATTAACATATTTATGGTATTACCAGTGCCACTAAACCTTCCCATGGAATAAATATGAAACTACCCATAACTTTACATCATCTCATGTTGTGTATTTCTTGCACATGACCTTTCCTAATACCAATCTCTTCTAATTGATGACATGCTATCCATATGAACAGTGTGCTGAAAAGCCATCTTCTAGGTCTTTAAAAATTTAAGGAAAATTCTCATCATGTGAAAATGCATCTCCTTTTTTTAGTCACATGCATGTCATTGGTTATGTCTTTTATGTAAATAATGGCACATAAATAATGATTAGAAAATATGATGCCTTTCTTTGACTCCCTAGTATTGTATCATCTCTGAAATGGAATGACTCTTTGTATAGTAAGTCTATTTCAAATAATCTTCTTACCTTTGTTTTATTTTCTGTTATATTTATTCCCTCATGCAATATGCAAAAGACTGGGATGTCATAGTTCAAAAATGAGAATAAAGATTTATAAAAATATTCACTAATATTTTTATTTTTTAATTGTTCTTTTTGCTAATTGTCCTAGTTTCACCCTTAAATGCCTTCAGGATGATGTCTTGGTTGGTATCAAGCAAATCGTTCTATGAATAAGTTATTCATTCCACTATTTTTTTATAATTTATGAAGAAATGTTGCTCATAATTTTCCATCATCATCCTCTTTCAAATATTTTAAATGAACTTATACTATTCTGTTTTCCTATGTCTCTCTGACAAGAAGTTTCAGTACCAACAGTTTGTTTAAATAGATCAGTTAGTCAACAAACATTTGTGAAGCATTTATGTGCCAGGAAAATATTTGTTGAATGACTTTGATTGTTATATAAAGCAATAGAAACCAGTGCTTATTAAGTTTGTCTAGGACAGTATAAATGGAAGAAGGATTTCATGTGAGTAGTGAAGTCATTGAATTTTTCGGTCTGTGAATGACTGTTCTGATTGTGCTAAGCCCTATAAAATTTCAGAGCTTCCTAAATCAGATCCGTAACTATTCAAAATAATTTAGCCATTCAAATATGAGAAAACAAATGGTTTATTGAATAAATAGGAATTAGTAAGCACATTCTTTGTTCCAGGTATTGTACTAAGCACTGGAAATACAAATATAAGAGAGAAAAGCTCTGCTGTCAAAGAACTTACAGTGTACTACAGGAACTTCAGACTTTCCATGCACTATGGATATATTTTCTCATTAGATCCACAAAACAACCATGAAGTTGACTGTTATTGTTGTCCCCATTTTATAGATGAGGAGGAGAGGAGGGAAAGGGAGGGGGGAGAAAGGAGGTGAGAGGAGCTGGGAAGAGAGTGTTGGGGGAAGAGAGCAAGAGATGGGAAAGGAGAGAAAAATGAGAGGAGATGAAGGGAAAAGCAGAGAAGAGGGAAGGGCAAAAGAAAGGGAGGGAAGGAGAGTGAAGAGAAGAGAAGAAGGAAGGAGAGGGCAGGAAAAGGGGGGAGGATAGTGGTAAAGGGAGAGAGGCAAGAGGACAAGAGTGAGAGTAGGGGGAAGAACAGACACAAGAAAGGAGAGGAGAAAGAAGGGTAGAAAGAGGAGGTGAAGGAAGGGAAAAGGGCGAAGGAAAGAAGAGAGCAGAAAAAGAATATGGAAGCAGGAAGGGAAAGGAGAGGTGAGTGGAAGGAGGAGAAAGAAATCCTAATGAAGAGGGAAGGAGAGGAGGAAAAGGACAGGAAAAGAAAGGGGGAGGAGAACAGGAAAGGAAGGAAGGAGGAAGGAAGAAAGGAAAGGATAGAAAAGAAAAGAGAGAGGAAAGGAGACAGGAGTCAAAGAGAGAAGGGAGGGGAATATTTGGAATTTGTGAAGTCCCAGATCTTATAATTAAAGATGTCATTCAGTTTCTTTCTTTTTTTTAATGTGTTGTTTATTTTATCTTATTATCAATTACATGAAATTTTTCTTAACATTTTATATTTTTTAAAATTTTGAGTTCCAAAATTTTGCCTTCCCTACCCTCTCACCAACTTGTATGTGAAATAATTTACCCAATTCTGCTCCCTCCCCCCTTCTCCCAGTGAATATGTTTTCCCTCACCCCTTAATTTTAGTTTTTAAAATCATCCCATTATATAAACTTGCAACCATGCCCTCTGTTTATTTATGCTCCTTCTAACTGTAATAATAATGATAAAGATCTTTGAAGTTATAATTACCATTTCCCATATGGGAATTTAAATATTTTAACTTTATTGATTTCCTTATGATTTATCTTTCATTTTACCTATTTCTGTTTCTCTTGAATTTAGTCACTGACCAACAGCCCCCTATTTTCTCTCCACTGTAAAAATTTTTTTGTGCCTCTTTTATATATTTTACCCATTCTTCCTCTCCTTTCTCTCTTCTCCCAGTGAATATCTCTTTCTCATCCCTTATATTTATTCATTTTCAAAAATTTTCCCTTATACTGAGCTTGCTTTTGAGCCTTTTAGAGTCCTTTTAAAATTATCTGTCATCCATTTATATTTCAGGTTAGCTACTTTTTCCATTTACTTATTTCACATTCTTTCCCTCCCCCCTTTTTTTTTTTGATTCTTTAAATTTTGTTTGATTGTTTCCTGCTGTCTCATGGAGTAATTAGGTTCCATTTCCCCAATTCTAATTTTTAAGGAATTATTTTCTTCATTCAGCTTTTGTACATCCTTTTCCATTTGGTCGATGTTATTTTTTAAGGAGTTCTTTTCTTTAGTGAATTTCTGTACCACTTTTTACCCTTGACCAATTCTGCTTTTTAAGGCATTCTTCTCTTCAGTGAATTTTTGTGCCTTTTTTTACCATTTAGTCAATTCTGGTTTTTTTTTTTTTGAGGTGTTCTTGATGTTGCTGTTTCTTTATTAAGCTTGATTACTTCTCTTTTCATAATGTTTTTACATCAATCTAATTTTCCCCCAACTTTTAATCTACTTTTCTTATTTTATTTTAAAAACATTTTTGAGCTCTTCCAGATTTTTGGAGGGAGTGCAGGAAGTTCTCAGGGTTAAGTGACTTGCCCAGCATCTAATAAGTATCAAGTGTCTGAGGTCAGATTTGAACTCAGGTTCTCCTGACTCTGGGACCACTGCTCTATCTACTGCACCACTGCACCACTGCACCACCTTGCTATTCCTTTTCCAGTGATTCCTATTGTACTTGTTTTCAATTTTCTATTTTTTTTCTTTGAGGCCTTGTTTTTAGTTTTTTTGATATCATTATCTTCTTCTGAGTTTGTCTTGACCTTCCTTGTCACTATAGTTGCTCTTTATGGTAAGGTTGTTCTTTATTCTGTTTGCTCTTTTTTCCAGTTTATATTTTGAATTTTTACTTTATATTGAAGTTGCTCTCTGCACTTTGAGTGGAGGGGGCACTATCCTGAGCTTCAGGTTTTTCATGTTGCTGTTTTAAGAGCTAGTTCTTAGGGCTTATAAGTTTTCAGTGTTTCTAAGATGGTATGCTCCAAGGAGAAGTGTAATCACTGCTCACCTAGCCTTTTTTTGTTGTTGTTTTTGTTTTTGTTTGGTTGTTTGTTTTAACCCAGGAGATCTTGTTTCCCCGCAGCTACCAATGATATAGCAAATCTTGGCCCTGGAGCTGTGACCAGGTTTCCTGCTCTCCTTCATCCACTTCT
This sequence comes from Dromiciops gliroides, assembly GCF_019393635.1. Classification (NCBI taxonomy): domain Eukaryota; kingdom Metazoa; phylum Chordata; class Mammalia; order Microbiotheria; family Microbiotheriidae; genus Dromiciops; species Dromiciops gliroides. The sequence goes on along the minus strand of NC_057866.1, from coordinate 178,365,754 downwards.
CTCTGCCTTAGGACTGAAACCAGGGCTCCTGTTCCCTTGTGAACAACCATGAGGTTCTCTGCCTTGGAACTGTGACCGGGACCACAGTTTTTCTGTGTCCTCAGGTGCTAATATTCTTCTTCACACTGGTATTGACACCCAGAATTGTATATAATCAATGCAGGAGAGTCCTGCACCTAATGCCAGCAAAAGTTCCCTGATCATCACTTTCTGACCCTCTTACTACCTATGGGCTGAGAGGTCCCAAAGCTGATGCCAGCACTGTGACAGCTGCCTCCAAGGTCTATTGCTGGTAATGTTGCAGTGTGTCCTGTACTCTGCACCAGGGGGTCAGAAACCTCTTCTGGGGACCTTCTAAGTTGTCTTGGGCAAGAAAAATGTCTGGCCCTGACCTTTTGTTGTCTCTATTATTCAATAATTCAATTTGTGTTGTTATTTTAATGTATTTGGATGGAAATGTTGGGATAGTTTAAGCTGTCTTGCTGCCTGTACTACTCCATCTTGGCGCCCTATCCCCGCCCCCAGCTTATATTTTCTAGGGTTCAGCAAATAATATAAAAACTACAGCCAAGTCTGAAATAATTAACTTTAGTTTGCCCAAGGAAACAAAAGGAAATGAGTTTGTGTTTTTAGGTTTCCTTTCTGATCTACTCAATTCTGATTTTTTAAATTCTGTTTGATCAGGGCAGTTCTCATTATAATAAATGTACTTATTATGCTGTGAATGTATTTATAAAGTCCAAATTTTTCCTCGGTTTTCTTTGAAACTACAGGATATTTCTCATTTAACTGGGAGGTAAAGTTAACACCTCATCATTTTATAATTTGTTCAACTCTTTTCTATTACATTTAAGGTCTGAGGGAAAAATACACAGTTATTATTGAGAATTTGTTCATTTGGATTTTAACTCAGCCATTTATAGGTAACACATTCAACTGCTTCTTGCATTTGTATGTTTTAACTTGGTTTTTATTGGCATTTGGAAAGAACATGACACTCAAAATTAAAGCCATAAATGTAAGCCCTATAGAGAGATCATGAAGTTCTGGCAAATAACACAGTATATCATGACTCTCCTAGGGTATAACAAGAGTGACTTTTCCTCTGAGAATCTTAAGAGTAAGGAAAACAAAATAATAAACAATCAGGAAGACAATATCTCAAACACATTAACATATAAGTCAAGGAGACATTATTGAACTAAAATATTTTCATATATGATCCTGCCCTATTTGGATTCAGTGATAAGAGCCCATTTTGGAGTTGTATGGTAGCCATCTTCCCTTTATTTTTTTTCTTGCCTTTAAAAAGGCCAATATTCCTAGCCCAGGCAGAAAATCCCTGTCAACATAAAAAGTACTGCACATAATCCCTCCTGTGATTTTAGTGTTCTACTGTAAGTCATATTTTCTGCTGTTTGTAAGCCTGCGGGCTTTTAGAAGCCAAATACAGCTAGTATTTTCTGCCAATCAGCTTTGTGCATAACAGTATATTGGTTCCTTTCATATTAGAAAGCTCCATTACTGACAGGGTTAACTTCATGGAGTAAAACTCCTCCTCAGCAGGGCTTCTTCCTTGGTTTATAGAAGTCAAGGCTATAAACAGTTATCTAACTCATCTCAGTTACCTGTGTCTAAGATGTGAATGACTCAGTTTATTCTGAGAGGGACATATGGATATGACCCTCCACTGAGATGGAAAGTGCCCCCCCCTTTGGCCTAGTGATCTGATCTCAAAGTCTTAAAGTACTTTACAGCCCCCTATTTCTCTCCCTCTATTTTTTTTCTAGAGAGAGGCAATAATGGGAAGCTACTATCCCCCCTTTCTAAATATAGGCATATCAACTTAAAAATTGTTTCAAAGAGTCTGCACTGAGACATTATGTAGACATGATAAAGTTGTTGCAGAAACTGAAAATGTTGCAAAATAAGTAATCGCTGAACATTCCAGGAGAATGATTCATTGCTGAACCCAATTACCGCATTTTGCTCAAATTAGATGTCTGTAAAAAGTATAAAAACTGCTTGATTTCTAATCCCGGTGTGTCACACCTCCTGGTTGTCCCAGTGAGTGTGGTACACCTTTCTTTCGAAAGAAATAAAATCAATGCTTCGGCCTCCTTTCTCCTCGAGTCTCTATTACAGGGGTCAGTGGGTGTACTCCCATCCCACTCAATTCCATATTAAGAATGAGAGTTTACCTATGATTTCATGAATTAACCAAAATAAAGTAATAGAAGGATACAGCAAATTAGGCTTTTAGAATTTAGGAAGGGAGAGACCCACAACTAACACTGTAAGGAAGACTGTAATATTTAAAGGGATTTTCCAGATTCTACTAAGCTTTTTTCTCAAGGTAATGAATGTTTTTTTTTTTCCCCACTGTTGTTCTTGTTTGTTTATTTTTCCTTGATGTACTCTCCTAGTTTAGAGATATAGTTGCAATAGTATAGGAAGTAGGTCTTCTAGACAAAGAAGACCTGGGTTAGAATCTTACCCCGTTTTTTGTGTGACAGTGAGCAAATGATAATTTCTATGAGACTCAGAATCCTGGAGATCTTATGCAGAGCAGTACACACCTCACAGGGTTGTTTGTCATATAGTTCAAATGAATACTACATTCAAAATGCTGTAAAAATTTAAAACTACAAATAATTTTTTTTTTTACTCATGGATACATTCTGAGCCTAGTGTGCTATATGGAATCATCTTGGCATGAACCTAATTTCTGCTATAGAGCTCTCCAGTTTTTTCAGACTCTAAGCAAGGAGTCCTTCCCATAATACTTTATGATCTTGAGCTTATTAGACACTGAACTTACCCTGAGGTATGCTACAGATCAGTACTGGAGTTGAATGAGACTCTTATAGACCAACCAACCAATCATTTGACAAATGAAGTTTTGCTCAGCAGAAGCATGAAAATTATATTCAGCAAGAATGGAGCATTAATCTAGATTGACACAGATTCCCTGACTTTGTAGTTGCCATAGTTTTACACCTGGTCAGTCAAAAATCATTAGGTAAACATGTACTATATACCAGCTTCTGTGTTAAGTGCTAAGAGTAGAGAGAAAGGCATAAACGAAGCAAAACAAGCACCTCACAGTCATTGCCCTCAAGTCAATTAGCATTCATTAAGTGCCTACTATTTGCTAGACATTGTGTTGAACACTGGGGATACAAAGAAAGGCAAAACCAAACCAAATTATAACAAAACAAAAAGACAACAGTCCCTGCTCATAGCTCATAGTCTAATGGGGAGATAGCATGTAAAGAATTAGGTAAAATTAGATAGATGATAGATATAAATAATTTTATTTGTATATAGATGATATGTACATATACATATATAGTATGTATATACATATACACATGTATTAAAGAAGCTAACATTCTAATTCTAATAAAAAAGACAGCAGGCATTTTAATATTTAAGTACATGATATATAGAGTGTAGAAGAGAGATAAGCTCAGAGTGAAGGCACTGACAATATTCTGGAAGAAAGCCAGGGAACCTAATAAGCAAAAGTGATGAGATAGAGTATTCCAAACATGAAGGACAGTCAGTGAAAAGTCAGGAGATGGAGTGTTGTGTGCAAGGAAAAGCAAACAAGTCAGTGTTCATTGATTATAGACTTCATGGAGAGGAATAAAACGTAAGAAGATCATAAAGCTAGGGAGGGACAAGGTTGTGAAGGGCAAACATTCAATAGCTAAACAGAGAATTTCAAATTTTATCTTACATGATAAGAGGGAGCCACTTGAGTTTACTGAGCAAGGGGAGTGAAATGATCCACATTTCACTTGAAAATTACTTTGGCAAAAGTGTAAAGGATGGATTGGCAAGAAGAGAGAATTGAAACAGTGAAACCAAATAGGCAGCTAATACAATAGTGGAGTTATGAGGTGATGTGGGCCTATGTACCAAAAACCTTTGATTGCAGAGAAAAGAATGGAGAGATTTTGTGAAGGTAGAAATAACAAATTATGACAATAGAATTAATATATACAATGAGTAAAAATTAGGAATTTAATGGAATACTATGGTTGCAAACCTGGGTAAAATTGAGAATATTAGAACCCTGAGCAGGAATAGCAAAAGAGAGAAGAGGGAGCTCTTGAAGAATATGTCAAGTCTGAGACCTTCACATCACAAACCCTGGGCTTTTGTACTTAGGTTAGGAATAGTGTAAGAGTTAAAAATCTCTGCAACACAAACCAAAACCAAAACAAAACAAAAGAAATTTTGTTGGTTTATTCCATTAGACTATTATTTCATTAAGGACTAAGAAGCAATACCCTACTCCATTTATGGCTATAGTTGTGAAGATACAAAAAAACTTTCAATTATGTTACTGTTAATTTTATAAATGCATATAAGATGGAGATAATTTTTACATGGGATGTCTCTTTTTTCTTGAATACTGAGTTCCAGGTAAGAAATGAAAAGAATTTAGAAATTACCTAGTTTGTAGGATCATAAATTTAGAGTTAGGAAGAGCCCTAAAGGTCTTCTAGCCTAACTTCCTTAGTTTTGTGGCTATAAAATTGAAGCCCATAGATGTTAAGTGATCTATCCAAGGTCACACAGCAAGTCAGTGATTGAAACAGGATTCAAATTCAGGCCTTCTGACTCAAAGTCTAGCACTTTTAAAAACATTTTTTTAAAAAATTTTGAGTACCAAATTTTATCCCTTCTTCCCTCCCTTCCCTCCCCTCTCCCTGAGGCAGCAAGCAATGAGGTATAGGTTATATGTGTACAATTACGTAAAACATCATCACCATGCTAGTCATTTTGTACAATAAACTTTGAATAAAAGGGAAAAAAATGAAACTGAAAAATAGCATGCTTCAGTCTGTGTTCAATCAATATCAGTTCTTTCTTTGGAAGTGAATAGTATGCTTCATCATTAGTCCTTTGGGATCGTCCTGGATCATTGTATTGTTGAGAATAGTTAACTAATTCACAGTACTTCACTGTGCACAATGTTCTCCTGGTTCTGCTCACTTCACACACTATACTTTAGTTCATACAAGTGTTTCCAGGCCTTTCTGAAATCATCATGCTTGTCATTTCTTAGAGCACAATAATGTTCCATCATCATCATCATATACCACAACTGGTTTGGCCATTCCCCACTTGATGGGCATTCCTTTGATATTTGCTCTAAATATTTTTGTACAAAGAGGTATTTTTCTCTTTGGGATAGAAATCTAACAGTGGTAATGCTGGATCAAAGGATATGCGCAGTTTTATAGCCTTTTGGGCATAATTCCAAATTGCTCTACAGAATTGTTGGATCTATTCACAACTCTGCCAACAGTAGATGTGTCCCAGTTTTCCCACATCCCTTGCAACATCCTGTATTTTCCTTTTTGCTACTTTTCATCTGTTTATCCCTTTAACTCTTACCTTCCCATCCTTTCCCTCCTCACATTTTTTTTTTTACTTCTGATTACTACCTTCCCCAATATCTCCTCCCTTATATCAGTCTCCTCTCCCCCTTCTATTATCCCTGTCCTTTTTAAAAATTCATTATAGGGTAAGATAGATTTCTATATACAACTGAGTGTGTTTGTTATTCCCTCTTTGAGCCACCTTCAATGAGAGTAAGATTTAATCTTTGCCTACTACCCCCATCCTTCCCTCCATTATAATAGTTATTTTATGACTCCTTTTTTGTGGGAAGATTTATCCCTTTTAATTTTCCTCCTTCTTCTTTCATGCATTTTCTTTCTTATTCCTTTATTTTTTTGTGGTATCATCCCATTATTGTCACCTTATACACACACCCTCTTTCTGCATATATTTCTAATTACTCACAATAAAGTTAAGACTTACAAATATTATCATTCTATCAATTTCATCTTATAACCACATCCTCTGTCTAGTTGTAGTCCTCCTAATTGCTCTTATAACAGTGTTGTTAAGAATTACGAATATGATTATGTCATATAGAAATATAAACAGTTTAATTTTACTGAATTTCTTACATTTTTCATTCCCATCTCTTTTTTTTTTCCTTTTTATGTTTCCCTTGTGTCTTGTATTTGGAGGTCAATTTTTTTTTTATTCAACTCTGGCCTTTTAATCAGAAATGCTTGAAATTTTCCTATTTCGTTAAATGTCTATTTTCCCCTAAAACATTATATTCAATTTTTTTGGGTAGGTTATTCTTGATTATAAACCTAACTTGTTTGTCTTCTGGTCTATCATATTCCAAGGCCTGTAGTTCTTTAATATGGAAGCTGCCAGATCCTTTGTGATTCTGACTGTAGTTCTTCTTTTGGTTGCTTGTAATATTTTTTTCCTTGATCTGTGAGCTTTGAAATTTGCCTATTATGTTGCCAGGAGTTTTCATTTTGGGAACTATTTCAGATGGTGATCAGTGGATTCTTTCAAATTCTATTTTGCCCTCTGGTATTAATATATTGGGGCAGTTTTCTTTGATAATTTCTTTAAAGATATTTTTCATACTTTTTAAAAAAAATCATGGCTTTTATGTAGTCCAATAATTCTTATGTTATCTCTTCTGGATCTATTTCCTAGGTCAGTTGTTTTTCCAATGAGAAATTTCACATTTTCTTCTGTTTTTTCTTTTTCCTTTTTAAAAATTTTGTTGTATATTATCTTGTATATTATCATAGAATCATTGATTTTCACTTGTTTAATTCTAATTTTTAAAGAATTATTTTCTTCAGTGACCTTTTGTATTTCCTTTCCATTTGGCTAATTCTGTTTTTTATGGAGTTCTTTTCCTAAGTATATTTTTGTATATCTTCTTCCATGATATTTACTCCTTTTTCATGGATATCTTGTATAACTCTCATTTATTTTCCCAGTTTTTCTTCTACTTCTCTACTTTACTTTTTCAAGTCTTTTTTAAGCTCTTCCAGGAATTCTTTTTGGAACTGAGACCAATTTACATTTTTCTTTCAAGCTTTATTTGTAGCCTTTTTGTTACTATTGCCTTTCTTTTAGTTTATGCTTTGATCTTCTCTATCACCATAGTAACTTTCTATAGTCAAGCATTTTTTTTCTTCTTTGCATATTTTTTTTTCTGTCTTTTTTTTGTGACTTGATATATTTTATGAGAGAGTTAAGCTCTATTCCTGCACTGTCCCAAGTTTTTGTTCTGATGTGCTAGGTTTCAATGGTGTATTTCTTTGGGCTGCAGGGCTTAGCCACTTGATTTCTCTGTAGGGTAAGCTTCTCATCTGACTGGTAATGGGGATTAAATGGGGGTTGGTCCTCTCTTTTGGCCTCCCCTGGTTGTGAGCTGGCCTTTTCCAAGGGTGGTGCCCTGTTGCTGGGTTGCTATAATTAACAGAGTCTTTCTGGAGGCTGGCCCTGGAAGATGGATCTTATTGCTAGTCTGTCCCAGGGGTGGTGCTCTGCTGCTGGGTTACTCTGTAAACAGGGTTTCTCTGTTTAGCAGGCCCTGGAAGAGTAATTTTGTTGCAGATCTGCCCAAGGATTGGAGCCCAATGCTGCTGGTTTGCTATGAAAAAAAAAGGTGTCCCTCTTCTGGTAGGCCCCAGGGGCGGGATCTTCCTATTGGCCAGCTACTGGTCAGCAGTATGGTCCGAGCCTCCCTGATACTTTGTGTTGGGGGTAAGGTGGCTAATGATTGTTCCTGCTATGTTTTCTAGACTTCCCACTAGCCTAGAAGTGTGTTGGTTTACAGGAAGGTGGTACCCCACTGATGGATTGCCCCAGGCCTAGAGACCTGTTTCAGGCTCCCTGCTATGAGCCCTGCTGCTGGTTTACTATGGAAAGATTATCTGTGTTGGTATGTTCCAGGGGGTCAGATCTTGCCACTTGCCAGCAAGGCTTTGCTACTGGTCAGCAGTGGGATCAAGGCCTCCCTGGTGGTTTGTGCTGGTAGTGAGGTGCCTGGTGAGGGTCCCTGCTATGCTGCCCAGGCTGCTCAGTTGCCTAGGGGGGCTGCTGGTTTTCAGAAGGGCTGGGCCTTGATGATTGATTGCTCCAGGCTCAAGCCTTGCTTCAGTCTCCCTGCTGTGAGCCTCATTGTTGTTGTTGTTGTTATTGTTGTTGTAAATCAGTCCCCTCCCACCCAAGTAAGACAGACTTTTCCTGCTCAGTCTGGTAGGCCACTTCCCTGCTCCTAGAATGATTCAGAGGCAGTTTTCTATTGGTGTGGAGGGGAAATTTAGGAGAGTTTCAGAAGGTTCTCTTCTTCACTCTGCCATCTTCACACCAGAAGTCCTAATCTAGTCCTTTATAAACTGTAGGAGACTATTCAAGACTAATTCTTAATTGATTTCAGAGTTCATGTTTGCTTAGATGATGGGCAATCGGTCTTGACTTCTATCAGATTAGGTCTAATAGCCATGGCCAGGGCCATAGTCACAATTGGGTGAAAGAGACTGTGTCCCAGGTTGCCAAAATGGTGAGACCATACCTTCTTCCATTTTCCTCTCTACCACTGCTTCCCCTAGAAACACCTCAGATTATTCCCTGTTGTTGAATTGATTTCCTTCACGCATACTTTTCCTGAGCCTGTATTTTATTGATGAGATCTGACCAACACACATAGGTCTAAGATGGTATGATAGACTAAATGTCCGTCATTCACAAAATGAAGAACCATTTACAACTATTTCTTTTCCTAAGGAAAAATGAAATACATTTTTGGTGTTTTATATAATCAGAACTCATTGGGTCATAGATTGAGAGTTGAAAAGGACCTTACATGTCATTGTGGCTGACCTCCTGGTTTTAAAAATGGATAAACTGAGGCACAGAGAGATGAAGTGACTTACTCAAGGTCACATAGCTAGGGAATATGAGGCTAGATTTGAACCTAGGTCTTCCTGACTCCAGTTTCAACATTCTATGGACTACAACAAGTTCTCTCAGTGTGGTATGATGGACAGAGCAAAGTTTATATCTTATCATCATGATACATATAGTACAGTTTTGTTTGTTTGCACGTGAGTGATAGAAAGTGGTACTCTTGGTTTTTCTATTAAGAAATGACGGGGCACCTAGGAGGTGCAGTGGATAGAGCACCAGCCCTGGATTCAGGAGAACCTGAGTTAAAATCCAGTCTCAGACACTTGACACTTACTAGCTGTGTGACCCTGGGCAAGTCACTTAACCCCAATTGCCTCACTAAAAAAAAAAAAATGCTAATATTCCCTTCCCATTCCCCCTTCCCCCTCCCCCTCCCCCCTCCCCCCTCCCCTTTTTCTCTACTGAGATTCCTAGGATCCCTTTGGAAAACAAGAGGAAAAGGTAATTTGACGTTTCATCAAGTTTGCAAATAGGGGGAAGAATGAGTAAAAATAATGACTCTTTTTTTTGGGGGGGGCAACCCCACCCCTTCCCTGAGACTGACAGTTTGAGAGACTTGCTTCTTGTTTGTTCTCAAAATTACCTGAGAGATTTTCTTTCTATACTCATGCTTAACTCTTATCAATGATATGATAGACATTCTTAACTACTCAACTGAGCTAGCTGCTTGACTTGATTTCATCCTTGTAATCCTTTTTTTAGACAGAAGACTCATGAGAGATGGAACTCTTTTTGTTTTATCAGAAGTCCTTTAGAAATGGTGGCTGCTTGTACAGATTATGACAAGAAAGATTTTCCCCTTCAGCAATTGCTGTGGAAAGAAATATCTGATGCCAGCATGTGGGTGAGATGATGAACTTATATTTTTATTCTTTTTACTAATTGAGGTTTTGTTTCCTTTCTATCAACATATTGGGGATAGGGATGCATGCCCATGGGAATGCTTAAACCATTTAGGATAACATAGTAAACTATGACATTCATAATTTTTGTAGTAAGTACTCATAAGAAGCCTGATATAGTGGATAGAGTTCCTGAATTAGAGTCAGGAGGCCTTGGGTCCAAATCCTATTTCTTACACTTATTAGGTTAGCCACACTGTCCTGGGACCCGAATTATCGGTAGTTCTCACATTGAGAGTTCCCCAACACAATGTAATCATAGCTCCTTGGGCTTTTTGTCCTACTTAAGGGATATTTTATGAATAGTCTTAAAATTATAAGGGTCAGTGTGGAGTAATAGATAAAGAGCCAGACACAGAATCAATATGATGTAGGTTAAAGTACTTCTGACACCTACTAGCTATGTGACTAAGGCCCTATAATGGGCTCACTACTCAAGACTCCATGACATTCTCTAAGACTAATAAGTTATTGGAAAATTGATGATCTGCATTATTGAAGGAAGTTGCCTAAACAGGTAACTCTGCACCAGAGGTATCAAATACCCAGGAGCAACCTGACCAGATTAAAATAAAATTTGGAGGGCAGCTAGGTGGCTCAGTGGATAGAGCACTGGCCCTGGAGTCAGGAGGACCTGAGTTCAAATCCAGCCTCAGACACTTGACACTTACTAACTGTGTGACCCTGGGCAAGTCACTTAACCCCAATTGCCTCACCAAAAAATAAATAAATAAATAAATAAAATTGGGAAATACTTAACAAAATATAAAAACACTCAATCAAACATAGAAAATATTACATATTAAAACTAAATCGGGGCAGCTAGGTGGCACAGTGGATAAAGCACTGGCCCTGGAGTCAGGAGGACCTGAGTTCAAATCCGACCCCAGACACTTAACACTTACTAGCTGTGTGACCCTGGGCAAGTCACTTAACCCCAACTGCCTCACCAAAAAAACAAAACAAAACCCAAAAGAAACCCTAAATCAATATGTGGCCTACATGGTTCCTCATGTATACTTTAGTGCCTCCTATTTCTATTTGAATTTAATACCTCTGTTTTACAGTGCTAAACTCATAAGTTTGGACCCAGAATTTTTAATGGGATACAGCTAGATACTGATGAGGAGAAACAATTAATCCCCTGCTACGGCCATAAAGATTAAAATTTGAAATATTCACAGTTATAATTACGGCAAATGGGTCTAGCCCAAGGGAAATACACAGTAAAAATTCAAATAATTAAGATCACCTTGGATAATTCATTACTCACACTAATCAAGATTTAGCTGTACATCTACAATCCAATGAAAGCAATTCTTTGGCTTTGGAAAATTCACAGAATTAAATAATAAAAATTAAATACACTGATCAAAAATAGAAGTAAATAAATAAACAAAAACAAAGTCTAGTCTTCCTAAAGGAAAAAGCTGATTAAGTTAACATCATCAATAATGTTGTTAGTCCTATGTGTGTGATTGTCACATAGCATCAATGAAATCTGGACATGGCATATATTATGATTGTGTGTTTACATTTCCATCTTAGAGGGAGGAAGAGATCATTTAATGCCTAACTTTTTTTAAATTGTCAACTTGCCATGAATGCTTGACTATTTCTTCCATCTATCTCCTGCAAATAAACAAACACACACAAGATTGGTTTGAAATGATTTGCAGAAAAATTATTTTAATTGCTCCTCAGTTTGTACAAGTAAGTTTGAGATCTTAGCATCATGGAATCTTAGATTTACATATAGAAATGTCCCCAAGAGTCATCTATCAATTATTCTAGAATTAGTTTACATTTCTTTGACATTTTAAGGTTTAAACAGTACTCTATAAAAGATTGTTTTGACCTTCACAAAAAAGAAAAAAATGCATTGATCCTATTAAGAAAATTGGAATTGCTCCATACTCCTCTAAATTTAAAATACAATCTTTACAAAGGTTAATGTATTTTGAAAGCTTAAGAGTATTGAGTCCCATGTCAGCTCTCTGATACTTTCTATACTGAACACACAAAGGAAATACTATATTTTTGGTCACCAATAACAGAACACATCCCAACTTGACTTAGTAGCTAATTCCTAAGTAGTTGCATGAGGTATATAGAGGTCAAATGATATTTAATAGGTTTTAGAATCTTGGTTTGAATCCAGGTTTTTCAGATTTCAAGCCCAGTATATAATCCACTATAGTGTAGTACTTCCTCTATAAATAATAATTTAACTAACTTAAAATAATTATATGACACTGAGCTACCCCCAAATTTGAAAAACTGAATATTAATATGCAATTTACTCCTATGGATAATATACAATAAATCATCATTTGAGGGCTCAGTTCTACTAGGAAAAAAAAAACAGCTCCTCATTACCATTTTCTTAGACTAGATAACTTCCAAAGATCTCTTGAAGCTCTAAATATATGGTCCTCTGATTCTATGTGGGACTAATGGAAGCTCTAAAAAAAGCTTTTAAGATATGGTAGTAGGGAGTCTCATCAATCACAAAAGTTAAGAATTAGTAAAAATACCTAGAAAATCAACAGCTACCCTCCTGTCAGTGGTTATCTCTAGCAATCCAAGAAATATGTCATTCATTGTATCTAACAACAACAAAAAATAGCTTCCAGGAAATCTTCATTACATTATTTCAGTAAAGTAAGCTCTACCATTTGTTTCTATGTTCTCCTCAGTGTATGAGTTAATATTGTTGGTTGGCTTAATATTTTCCCAGATTTCCCTGAATTTCTATTTTTATCCCATTGCCTCTTAGGGAAACCACCAAGACCGATGGTTTCAACTATTTTCTTCCTGAGCATGGAAAGTTTGGGGAATTAATTTCTGGAACCCATAAGGACTTTTTAAATTACTTTTTGTTTTCTCTTGAAAGTCTCTCTTGTCATGGAAGATCTTAATTTAGTTACCTGTGAAATGGGCCTTCAATAGCAATAAATGAGTGATTTGATCACTAAGAACCTTCACTACTATCTGGGTTTTCAATGTGAATTATTTGTTATATCAAGGTTCTTATACTTTTTATTTATTTATTTGTAGCTATATTTGTTGAGTTCATATTAATAGATCTCACAATTGCATTTTGCTGTCTATATCTTACACTTTCTGCTTAAGCAAGATGGGTAGGAGTAGATTTTAGCTCAATGTAGGCAAAAACTTCTCCACAACTAGATCTTTACAACTGGTATAGTGGTAAGAGCAAATATTCTGGAGTAAAAGAAAGGGGATTAAAATATTCCCTCTGGAGGGGCGGAGCCAAGATGGCGGAGAGGAAGCAGCAAGCTGCCTGAGCTCTCCTGTTCCCTCAAAACGAACATTAAATCAAGCCTCTGGACTGATTCTGAAACTACAGAACCTGCAAAGAGACAGAGAGACACAGTCCTCCAACCAGAGATAATTTAGAAGACTTCAGGAAAAGGTCGGTCTGACTCGGGCAAAAGGGAGGCCCAGCGCAGGGCAGCGGCCCAGCGCCGAGGGGGTCAGGGCAGGTCAGCAGGAGCTGCGGGCCACGGCCGAACAACTGAGGCTCCCGGAACCTGGTCCAAAAATCTGGTGGCCAAGAAGGACAGTGGAAAAACCTACCTGCACCGGCCGAGAGGGCCACGAAAGGCGGGATCAGACGCCGGGGTCTGGCGCCTGGCTGGCCAAGCACAATCAGACAGGAAGTGCAGGACAGGGGATCTCCACACACCATAAAGGCCTCAGAGTAAAAGCCCGGTCACACAGCACCTATACACCTGCACAAGAGGCCCAAAACAGGGACCCTGGTGCCCCCAGAGCAGACCTCAACTTAAAGAATAAATAAATAGGCTGCAATAATGAGTAAGAAGCAAAAAAGAGCCCTCTCCATTGAGAGCTTCTGTATCAATAGGGAAGAAGCTAACACAAACTCAGATGAGGACAATAGCCTCAAATTGGCTACATCTGAAGCCTCACAAGGGAAGGTGAATTGGTCTCAAGAACAAAAAGCCTTCCTGGAAGAGCTCAAAAAGGATTTTAAAAATCAATTGCAAGAGGTAGAAGAAAAAATGGGGAGAGAAATGAAAGCAAAACAAAAAAACTATGAAAAAAGAATCAGCAGCTTGGAAAAGGAAGCTGAAGAAAACAAAGCCTTAAAAAATTCATTTGGCCTAATGGAAAAAAAGCTGCATAATTTCACTGAAGAAAACAATACCTTAAAAAATTCACTTGGCCAAATGGAAAAAAAGGTGCATAATCTCACTGAAGAAAACAATACCTTAAAAAATTCACTTAGCCAAATGGAAAAAAAGGTGCATAATCTCACTGAAGAAAACAATGCCTTAAAAATTAAAGTGGGACAGTTGGAAGATAAGGAATCCATGAGACACCAAGAATCAGTTAAGCAGAATTAAAATAATGAAAAAATAGAAGAAAATGTGAAATACCTCATTGGAAAGACAACTGATCTGGAAAACAGATCGAGGAGAGACAATTTGAGAATCATTGGACTGCCTGAAAGCCATGACCAGAAAAAGAATCTAGACACCATATTCCAGGAAATTATTAAGGAGAACTGCCCTGATATCATAGAATCAGAGGATAAAATCATCATTGAAAGAATCCATCGATCACCTCCTGAAAGAGACCCCAAAAGGACAACTCCAAGGAATATTGTAGCCAAATTCCAGAATTATCAGGTGAAGGAGAAAATACTCCAAGCAGCCAGAAAGAAGCAATTTAAATATCATGGAGCCACAGTCAGGATTGCTCAGGACCTGGCAGCTTCAACATTAAAGGACCGCAAGGCTTGGAATATGATATTCCGGAAAGCAAAGGAGCTTGGATTGCAGCCGAGAATCTATTACCCAGCAAAAATGTTCATTTTCTTTCAGGGGAAAAGATGGACATTTAATGACATTGGGGACTTTCAATCTTTCCTGGTGAAAAGACCAGAACTGAATAGAAAATTTGATCTCAACATACAAGACTCAAGAGAAGTTTAAAAAGGTAAACAGAGGGGAAAAAAAAGTTACCCTATTAGGTTAAACTGTTTATATCTCTACACAGGAAGATAATACTCATAAGTCTTAAGAACTGTAAATGTATTTGGGCAGAGAGAAGGACTTTATATAGAGGGTATAAATATAAATTGTCTTTGATGTGATGATACAAAAGAATTAAGGGGATAAAAAGGGAGTCTATGGGGAGGAGAGGAAAGGGGAGGTGGAATGGGATGAATTATATCATATGAAGAGGTGGAAAAAAACCTATTAAAATAGAGGGAAAGAAAGGAGGGGGGAACATGGTTTCAACCCTATTCTCATTAGATTTGACTCAAAGAGGGAATAAGATATACGTTCATTGGGATAAAGAAACTTAACTCATTCTTTAGGGAAACAAAAGGGGAAGGGAAAGGGGGGACTGATAGAAGGGAGGACAAAAGCAAGGGAGAAAAGGGTAAAGAAAAGAGAGGGGGGGTGATAAAAAGGGAGGGCAGATTGGGGGAGGCAGGGGTAAGAAGTAAAACGTCGGTGAGGAGGAATAGGGTGAAAGAAGGGGGGAAAAGTACAAAGGGGGTAAATAGAATGGAGGGGAATAGACAGTCAGTAATAATAACTGTGAATGTGAATGGGATGAACTCTGCTATAAAATGGAAGCGACTTGCAGAGTGGATTAAAAACCAGAACCCTACAATATGCTGTTTACAAGAAACACATTTGAAGCAGAGAGATACACACAGAGTAAAGGTAAAAGGCTGGAGCAGAATATATTATGCCTCAGCTAAAGTAAAAAAGGCAGGGGTAGCAATCCTTATCTCAGACAAAGTGCAGGCAAAAATAGATCTCATTAAAAGAGATAAGGAAGGAAATTACATCTTACTTAAAGGTACTATAGATAATGAAGTAATATCAATATTAAATATGTATGTGCCAAGTAGTATAGCATCCAAGTTCTTAGAGGAGAAGTTAAATGAGTTACAAGAGGAATTAGATAGTAATACTATACTAGTGGGGGATCTGAATCTCCCCCTCTCAGAATTAGATAAATCTAGCCAAAAAATAAATAAGAAAGAAGTGAAAGAGGTGAATAGATTACTAGAAAAGTTAGACATGATAGATGTCTGGAGAAAATTGAATGGGGATAGAAAGGAATATACCTTTTTCTCAGCAGTACATGGCACATTTTCAAAAATTGACCATGTATTAGGACACAAAAACATCATAGTCAAATGTAGAAAGGCAGAAATAGTAAATGCATCCTTCTCAGATCATGATGCAATAAAAATTACATGTAAGAAAGATCCAGGGAAAAGTAGAATGAAAATCAATTGGAAACTAAATAATTTCATTCTAAAGAATGAATGGGCCAAACAAGAAATCATAGAAACAATCAATAACTTTATCCAAGAGAATGACAATAATGAGACAACATACCAAAATCTATGGGATGCAGCCAAAGCAGTGCTTAGGGGAAAATTTATAGCTCTAAATGCTTACATAAATAAAAAAGAGAAAGAGGAGATTAATGAATTGGGCATGCAACTTAAAAAGTTAGAAAAAGAACAAATTAGAAATCCCCAATTAGACACTAAATTAGAGATCCTGAAAATTAAAGGAGAAATTAATAAGATTGAAAGCAAAAAAACTATAGAATTAATCAATAAAACTAAGAATTGGTTTTATGAAAAAACCAATAAAATAGATAAAATATTGGTTAATTTGATTAAAAAAAAGAAAGAAGAAAACCAAATTACCAGTATCAAAAATGAAAAGGGTGATGTTACCACCAATGAAGTGGAAATTAAAGCAATAATTAGGAAATATTTTGCCCAACTGTATGCCAATAAATTTGACAATCTAAATGAAATGGATGAATATTTACAAAGATACAAACTGCCCAGGTTAACTGAAGAGGAAATAAAATCCTTAAATAAACCCATATTAGAAAAAGAAATTGAACAAGCTATTAATGAACTCCCTAAGAAAAAATCCCCAGGGCCAGATGGGTTTACGGGTGAATTTTACCAAACATTTAAAGAACAATTAATTCCAATATTATACAAATTATTTGGAAAAATAGGTGAAGAAGGAGTTCTACCAAATTCGTTTTATGACACAAATATGGTGGTGATACCAAAACCAGGCAAAGCAAAAACAGAGAAAGAAAATTATAGACCAATCTCCCTAATGAATATTGATGCTAAAATCTTAAATAAGATATTAGCAAGGAGATTACAGCAAGTGATCACCAGGATAATACACTATGACCAGGTGGGATTTATACCAGGAATGCAGGGCTGGTTCAACATTAGGAAAACGATTAACATAATCAACCACATCAATAAGAAAACCAACCAAAATCATATGATTATCTCAATAGATGCAGAGAAAGCTTTTGACAAAGTACAGCACCCATTCCTAATAAAAACACTAGAGAGTTTAGGAATAGGGGGAGCTTTCCTTAGAATAATCAACAGTATCTACCTAAAGCCATCAGCAAGTATTATATGCAATGGAGATAAATTAGAGGCCTTCCCAATAAGATCAGGGGTGAAACAGGGATGTCCATTATCACCCCTATTATTTAATATTGTTCTAGAAATGTTAGCTTTAGCAATCAGAGAAGAGAAGGGAATTAAAGGAATTAGAATAGGCAAGGAGGAAACAAAACTATCACTCTTTGCAGATGATATGATGGTATGCTTAAGGAATCCTCGAGAATCAAGTCAAAAATTACTTGAAAAAATTAACAACTTTAGCAAAGTAGCAGGATATAAAATAAATCCACATAAATCATCAGCATTTCTATACATGACCAACAAAATCCAGCAGCAAGAGATAGAAAGAGAAATTCCATTTAAAGTAACGGTAGATAATATAAAATACTTGGGAGTCTACTTGCCAAGACAAACCCAGGAACTCTATGAACACAGCTACCAAACACTCTTCACACAAATCAAATCAGATCTAAATAATTGGAAAGATATCAATTGCTCATGGATAGGCAGAGCTAATATAGTAAAAATGACAATACTGCCTAAATTAATTTACTTATTCAGTGCCATACCAATCAGACTACCTAAAAATTATTTTATACAGCTAGAAAAAATAATAACAAAATTCATCTGGAAAAACAAAAAATCAAGAATGTCCAGGGAAATAATGAAAAAAAATTCACAGGAAGGTGGGTTAGCGGTACCAAACCTGGAGCTTTACTATAAAGCGGCAGTCATCAAAACTATCTGGTACTGGCTAAAAAATAGAGTGGTAGATCAATGGAATAGGCTAGGCTCAGGAAATGCAGTAGTAAATGACACTAGTAATGTAGTGTTTGATAAACCCAAAGACTCCAGCTTCTGGGATAGGAACTCAGTATTTGACAAAAACTGCTGGGAAAACTGGAAGATAGTATGGCAGAAATTAGGCATAGACCAACATCTTACACCTTATACTAAAATAAGGTCAAAATGGATACATGATTTAGACATAAGAGGTGATACCATAGGTAAATTAGGAGAGAAAGGAATAGTGTACCTATCAGATCTTTGGAAAGGAGAACAGTTTTTGACCAAACAAGAGATAGAGTATATTATAAAATGCAAAATGGATGATTTTGATTATATTAAATTAAAAAATTTTTGTACAAACAGAAGCAATGCATCCAAAATTGGAAGGGAGGCAGAAAGCTGGGAAACAATTTTTGAGACCAGTGCTTCTGATAAAGGCCTCATCTCTAAAATATATAGGGAATTAAATCAAATTTATAAGAATCCAAGTCATTCCCCAAATGAGAAATGGTCAAAGGATATGAACAGGCAGTTTTCTGATGAAGAAACCAAAGCTATCTATTCCCATATGAAAAAATGCTCTAAATCTCTAATGATTAGAGAGATGCAAATTAAAACAACTCTGAGGTACCACCTGACACCTATCAGATTGGCTAAAATGACAAAAAAGGAAGATAATAAATGTTGGAGAGGCTGTGGGAAAATTGGAACACTAATGCATTGTTGGTGGAGCTGTGAGCTGATCCAACCATTCTGGAGAGCAGTTTGGAATTATGCCCAAAGGGCGATAAAGCTGTGCATACCCTTTGACCCAGCAATCCCACTTTTAGGTCTTTTGCCCAAAGAAATCATGGAAGGGGGAAAGGGACCCACATGTACAAAAATATTTATAGCTGCTCTTTACGTGGTAGCAAGGAATTGGAAGTTGAGGGGGTGCCCATCAATTGGGGAATGGCTGGACAAGTTGTGGTATATGAATACAATAGAATACTATTGTGCTGTAAGAAATGATGAGCAGGAAGAGTTCAGAGAAACCTGGAGGGTCTTACGTGAGCTGATGATGAGTGAGATGAGCAGAACCAGAAGAACATTGTACACAGTATCATCAACATTGAGTGTTGACCTACTGTGATGGACTATATTCTTCTCACCAATGCAATGGTACAGAAGAGTTCCAGGGAACTCATGATAGAAGAGGATCTCCACATCCAAGAAAAAAAAAGAAAGAAAGAACTGTGGAGTATAGATGCTGATTGAAGCATATTATTTCTTTTGTTTTGGGTGCTGTTGTTTTTTTCTTTTCTTTCTATTTTGAGGTTTTGCATCACTGCTCTGATTCTTTATCTTGTAACAGGATTAATGCAGAAATAGGATTAATGTTATTATGTGTATATATATGTGTGTGTGTGTATATATATATATATATATCTATATGTATATGTATAGAGATATATAGATATAACCTATATCAGAATACCTGCTGTCTAGGGGAGGGGGGAGGGAGGGGTGGGAGGGAGAAAAATCTGAAATTGTAAAGCATGTATAAACAAAAGTTGAGAACTAAAAAAAATAAATAAATAAAATTAAATTAAAAAAAATATTCCCTCTGATATTTACCATCTTGCTAACTTTGTAGGAGATGCTTAGCCTTCCTATGCCCCACTTTCCTCATGTATACTAACAATAGTTTTTATATAGCCCCTTAAATGCTTTGCAAATATTCTCTGGACAACAATCCAGATTGTATTTATTTTATTTACTTATTTATTTACTGTATTTATTGTATTTACTTAAAAATTAAGAAAATGAGGCAGACAGAATTGAAGTGACTTGCCTAGGACCACATAGCTAGCAAATGTATGAGGCTGGATTTGAACTCAAGTTCCAGAATTCAGACCCACTGTGCTACCTAGATGCCTCATTTATAAAATGATGGATTTAGATTTCATAGCTTCTGAAGCCCTTCTAGTTCAGTATATAGTCCAGTGGGGCAGAGGGATGCTTCATAATTGGCAATATTGGGTGTGATCCTCATCCCTCTCACATACTAACAGTGTAACTTAGGTATAATTGGTGCCAAACTGTATTGGCTCTGCCTCTCCTTTGGGTCCACCAGTGTCGTGGAGAGGGAAAACCTGTTGCATGGGCAACAGCTTGTTTTCCATATTGATCCGCCCAGGCCAGCACCCTGGAGAGGACACTCCAGCTACTCCTCATGGGGTAGATACAACACGGGATGCGGCAGTTACCAGTTATAAGTCACTCAGGAGTTGCGGCTCCCTTATTGGACTGCACAGCCACACTGTGGCCTGTGGCTCTTCAGGGTGCTGATCCATGGTGGAGGCCTACTACTAACTTAGGTATAGTCATTTAACTTTTATCTTCAGGTCTAGTAATACTATGTGGTGCTCTATGGTTAGACAAGTAACTTCCCATTAGAGGTAGGAATTTAGATAAACACACAGAAATATCCAGAGTGATTGATGAGTCAATGAATCTATCCCCTGATTCGAAAGAAATTTTTACTAATTCACGTGTGCATAACTTTATCTAGCCATGAATACTTATCTGATCGGTATATTCTATCAGATACTGCCCCTCTAGGGTCAGTGGGATCTAATCTAAAATTTGGGGCAGTTTGGGTTGCTACCTTTATCTTTTAAACCCAGAATCAAAATTAAGACCCTTGTAGTAGCAAGACAGACAAAATATACCAATTTGTAATAACCACTGACTTCTGATTGGTTTGCATAATATCAATAAGCCTCACGACAAGGCAATTTTGGCATAAGAGATAAAGAGTTGACCTTGAAGCTGGAAAGACCAACTGGGTCCAAGTCCTTCTGATACATAGTTGGTGTGTGTCCCTTGGGTGAGCCATTTTATGTGTTAGCACTGTAGGCAATACTCTGAGTATTCTGACTTCTCGTGGGGAGAAAGACATGGCACAGAGCATGGCTCTGAGATACCAATCTCCTTGAACAGGAGACAGGCAGGTACTTTTATAGAGGATTGATGGGGGTGATCATCTGACTGTGGAAAGTTCCTTTAGTGAGGGAGGACCATCTCCCACTTGGTAGTGGCTGGGGGAATTGGGTGAGGAGTGGCTGGAGATCTCTTAAGCCATCTCCTCAGGACACAAAGGAAGCAGCCACACCTAATCTTATAGTTCCAGGGTTGAGGGAGACTAGAATGAAGGGTGGGGGTCCCAGAGCTTGCTCAGTCAGATCTGGTTCCACTTATCTTTCTAGGCCTGTCTGTCCTCTGGTTTAGTTTCTCAAGGAGAAGGTTCTTTGATGTGCCCATAACTACTAGTTTAGAAAAAAAAAAAACTAATGAGGCCCTTCTTCCAACCAGTACTTGCAAGTGAAGACACTACCCTCCTAAAGTCATTGGTCCTCTTCAAGAATGAAGGACAAACAACAATCTGTGAGAAGTAGTAGCTGCCTCCCTAGTGACCCAACCTGCCATTTGCATTTGGACAATGCTGCTATTTCTTCCTCCTCCTCCTCCTCCTCCTTCTGCTCTTCCTCCTCTTCTTCTTACTCTGTCCACCCTTACATATGTGTGCTCTGTCCAAAGAAACACAAATTTTGATCAGTTATACTTCTCAAGGTATTTGGGGGGTGGGGGGCGACAGAATTTGTTCCCCTTTCTACTTATTTATTCTATCATCCTTCCCCCTGCCTCCCAACCCACAAAAAAAATGGGACAATTAACTCATTTGTCACATGTAGTTTTTTTTTTTCATTTATGATTTCTTGAAATAAAGCTCTGAATAAATGGGCTTTGATGAAGCCCATTGTGATTCAAATGGAGCTACTAGATTATGCTTTTAAACCCAAATCATTCTGGCTCTCACTGATTGGCCAATAATACCCGCCAGCCCAACCCATACTTGCTCATTGTTTGGGTTTTGATGGCTCAGAATGACTGTAAATAGCAATTGTTTCTATTCTAGACAGAAATTCTGAGGGTCTTCCCTTACAGGAATGATTCCTTTGTGAAGTCAAACTAGGTCATCATTTGCCTCAGTTCTTATCTAGCCTTTAACTACTGAATGGCTGTTCCCTCAGACAAACTGAGACCTGGGAAAGTCCTTAGTCTACAAAAGCTAAGGTCTCCCACTGCATCTGGGGTCACTGGCAGTCATCCTGACCCATGTCTTGCCACTGAACTCTGATGACTCGGGAGGAAAGAGTGAGGCGGATGACTTCGCACAGTTCTGTCTCATTTAATGAAATCCAGTTCACTTGCAAGTGAAGACATCACCCTCCTGATATTATTGGTCCTCTTCAAAAAACAAAGGATAAACAATAACAACAACTCTAGAATCTCAGATAGTTGCCTGGGTTACTGAGGGATCAAGTAACTTGATCAGGGTTGTATATCCAATATTTATCAGAGGCAGTATTTGAACTCATCTTCTCATATCCAAAGTTGGCTTTTTATAGACCATACTAGGTTTCTTCAAGTCATATCCTTTAATTGTCAAATTAGGGACTGGATATAATTGACTGAATTGAATTCTGGATCTAAATGGAGGAAACAATCAAATGAGAGCTCAAGGATCTTCTTGGATCCTGAGAACACTCCCTGCCTGCCCAAGGTTGTACAGTTATGGAGTGGAATTTACAACATTTCAACAGCCCAGAATAAATCTTCTCTATAAACCATGGGTATTAAAGTGATACTTTGGGTTTCAATCTTAGGTTCTTCCTGCTTATAAATTTTTTATAGGTCTTCTTAACTTTTTGGGGGTGTGTAACAGACCCCCTTTTACAGTTTGGGGAAGTCTATAGACCTAATGTCAGAATAATGTTCTTTTTTTTTTTTTTTTTTGGTGGTGCAGTGAAGGTTAAGTGACTTGCCCAGGGTCACACAACTGGTAAGTGTCAAGTGTTTGAGGTCAGATTTGAACTCAGGTCCTCCTGAATATCCAGGGCCAGTGCTTTATCTACTGTGCTACCTAGCTGCCCCTGAATGTTCTTAAATTTATAAAATAACATGCACAGGATTCAAAAGAAGTCAACTTTATGGAAATAGTTATCAAAAAGTTAAAAACAAATCCACAACCCAAAATAGGGGCAGCTAGGTGGCACAGTGGATAGAGCACCAGCCCTGGATTCAGGAGGACCTGTGTTCAAATCCAGCCTTAGACACTTGACACTTACTAGCTGTGTGACCCTGGGCAAGTCACTTAACCCCAATTGCCTCACCAAAAAAAAAATATCCACAGACTCCAGTTTAGAAACCTCTATTAATCTAAAATTTATGTCTTGATATTCTCCTACGGCAGAAACTATCAATAGTAAAAGCAAAATTGCAGTTATCTCCTATTAACATATTACTTATCAGACATATGAATAGGTGAACAATTTATGAATAAACAAGAGATAGAGATCAAAATTAGGTGTAAAATGAATAATTTGGATTACATTAAATTAAAAAGGGTTTGTACAAATAAAATAAATATAACTAAGATTAGAAGGAAAGTTGAATAGTGGGCAAACATTTTATAGACAATTTATCAGATAAAGTTCTCATGTCTAAAATATGTAAAGAACTTTGTCAAATCTATAAAAATATGAGTCATTCTCCAATTGATAAATGGTCAAAGGATATGAATTGGCTGTTTTCCAATGAAGAAGTCAAAATAGTTTATAGACATATTGAAATACTCTAAATAATTATTAATTAGAGAAATACAGATTAAATCAACCTTGATATATCATTTTATACCTACCAGATTGGCTAAAATGATAGAAAGGGAAAATGACAATTTTTAGAGAGAATGTAGAAAAATTGAGACACTAATTCATTGTTGGTGGACTTGTAAAATGATGTGTTTCTGTTATTTGTCCTTCATTCTTTTTTTTTTGTGAGGCAGTTGGGGTTAAGTGACTTTCCCAGGGTCACACAGCTAGTGAGTGTCAAGTATCTGAGTCCAGATTGAACTCAGGTCCTCCTGAATCCAGGGCCTGTACTCTATCCACTGTGCCACCCAGCTGCCCCTTGTCCTTCATTCTTGAAGAGGACCATGACAGATGTCATGACTTGCAGTGAATTGGATTTAAGTGAGGCATGTGCAAGGTCACCAACCTCATTCTTTCCTCCAGAACCATCTGAGCCCAGTGGCAAGATATAAATCATAATTGCTGGAGATGGCCCTGGATGTTTAAGGCATTTGAGGTTAAGTGACTTGTCCAGGGTCATGGATCTAGTCTTAGGTCAGATTTTTAACTCGGGTCCTCCCAATTTCATGGCCAATGCTCTATCCTCTGTGCCATCTAGCTGCCCTTGTAAAATGATCTAACCATTTTGGAGAGTGATCTGAAATTATGCCCAAACAGTTATTAATCTACATATACCCTTTGATCCAGTAATACCACTAGTTGGTCTATTTCCAAACATGATTAGGGAAAAATGAAAAGAACCCATATGTTCTAAAATGTTTATAGCAGCTCACGATGTGGTGGCAAAGAACTGGAAATCACAGCAATGCCCATCATTTGGGGAATGGAATGCTGAACAAGTTGTGGTATATGATAATGATGAAATACTATAAGAAATGATAAGCTCAATGATTTTAGACAAAAAATATGGAAAGACTTGCACAAAATAATGAAGAGCTAAATGAGCAGAACCAAAAGAACATTGTATACAGTAACAGCAATAATGTTTTGAGAATGACTTTGAGCAAATAGGTTATTTTGTCTATTATAAATACCCAATTTCACCATAAAGGACATATGAAGAGGACACTGTCTGCATCCAGAGAAAGAACTGATAAATAAAAGTATGTATATAATGCTTTTTCACATATATATGCAAAATTATTCTATACACACATACATATATATACATACATATATACACATGTACATGTATGTGAATATATGTGTATATATGTGTTTAATGGTAGCTATCTCTAGAATGGGAGGAGAGGGAGGAAAAAAAGGGAAAAAAAGTCATATGATAATTTTGTTGTATGTTTGAAAGGAATAGCAAGTTGTGCACAGTAGATTTTTTTAGTTGTTGTTTAACTATGTTATGGAAATTTTTGTTTTATTCCAAAAATTTAAAATATATATTTTTTTAAAAAACAAAAGTACAATCATCCCATATGGACAACCATCCTTAGAAACTGGAACAATACTATCCTTGTTATTTTGATAAAAAGTAAAGGATGTTGCTTTTGAAGTCTGATATTCCAGAAATGAGGGTTTTTTTTTTTGTGTTTTATTGCTGTTCGTTAATCCTATGTTTCTATTCACTGAGTTATTCTAATACTTTTCATATACCAGAGTATATAACTTGCAATTTTCAACCC
Organism: Dromiciops gliroides; assembly: GCF_019393635.1. Classification (NCBI taxonomy): domain Eukaryota; kingdom Metazoa; phylum Chordata; class Mammalia; order Microbiotheria; family Microbiotheriidae; genus Dromiciops; species Dromiciops gliroides. The sequence goes on along the minus strand of NC_057866.1, from coordinate 178,340,427 downwards.
TATAAGGGCACTCATTCATGATTTGCTAGGTATACATTTAGGTGACTCCAGGAATGTCTGTTCAAATGAACACAGACAGATAGTCAAATAAAATAAAGAAATAAGCAAACTAAAGTACAAGCTTTTTCCCAGAGCCAGCATCAGAGATAATCTGACTGACAAAGAGAAAATGGGAGTTTCCACATTAAAAAGGCTCTTATGGGAACAGCATGCCACAAATAAGTTCAGTAAAATTCATTGAGTGTCACATTTGATAATGCTGTGTTGACTATATCAATGCTATTTATGGTTCTAGCAATGTTAAGCTTTATTTTCAGAGGCATTGAAGTTGATAGAGTTTTGGGTTTAGAGTTATGAAGATCTGGGTTCAAATGTGGCTGGATCCTAGTTACAAGACACTGGACAAGTAATTTAACCTCTCTGTGTCTCACACAACTTTTTAGGGCTTACTTTTTTTTTTTTCCCCAGGGGAATGAGGGTTAACTGATTTGCTGAGGGTCACACAGCTAGTAAGTGTCAAGTGTCTGAAGCCAGACTTGAACTCAGGTCTTCCTGAATCCAGGGAACATGCTTTATCCACTGTGCCACCTAGCTGCCCCAAAGGCTTACTTTTTAAGTATTATAGAGACTGCATTTGCCATATGCATCTACCTTGATAGAGGGGATTCCCATACTCCGAATAGCTTTAACTAAAGAAATCACAGATACTTCATACATCCTAATATTCTCACCTAGCATAGGTTAATAGGTTTAGAGATTAGCTTTCATTACATCACTAAATTTCATCTTTCCCCATGAGCTCAGTTTTAGGATTGTTAGTCAGCACCTCATCCTGTTGTCAAATCCCATTGTTTCTACCTATACAATCTCTTTATAAAACTCCGCTTTCTCCTCCGACACCATCATCACCCTCGTCCAGGCCTTCATCACCTCATGCCCAAACTATTGCAATAGTGTACTGACTATCTCTTCCTCCCACTTTTTCCTCACCCCAGTACATCCTCCCCTCAGCTGTCAAAGTAATCCTACCAAAGTTCGAATTTGAATATATCACCCTCTCGCATTCAGTAAACTTCAATGTCTCCCTTTGGTTTCCAGGATGAAACAAAAGAATTTGCTTGTTTTCTAAAGTCCTCATTAGATCTGGCCCTTTCCTTATTTTTCAGTCTTCTTATACCCTTCCCCCCAACACACACACACACACACACACACACACACACACACACACACACTCATTTACTCACTACCATCCAGTGACACTGGTCTTCTTACTGTTCCAAACACACAATCCTCCATTTCTCAAATATGGGCATATTCACTTGCTAACCTTCATTTTAGTGATTTTCTTTCTCCTCATCTCTGCCTCCTAACTACCCTGTCTTTCTTCAAATTTCAGCTAAAATAGCATTTTCTAAAAGAAAATTTTCCTAATTTTCCTTAAAGCTAATGTTTCCCTGCGTTGATTATCTCACTGGGGGGAAGTTTTTATGTATAAGCATGCTGTTTGAATGTTGTTCCCCTTTAGACTGTGAGGGCCTTGAAAGGAGGTACCATCAAAAGATTTGCATCCTCAGCACAGGATTCAATATCTGGCACATAGTAAGCATTTAATAAGTGCTCCCTAACTGATGATGGATATGTTGAGTAGAAGAGTTTTTGTCCAAAGTTGGAACATGAAAAGAGCTGCTCACTACCATGCTTTTATAGGTCTCTCTGTAGCCAGAGAATTCTAGAATGTTCAAGTGAGAAGAGAACTGAGACACCACCCAGTTCAATGACTGCATTTCATAAAAGAATGCAAGAATGAGAAATGTGAAGTCATCCAAGAGCTTGGATCCAAACCCAGGTCCAAAAACCCGGAGCTCTTTCTGTTCTATCACACTGACTCTTCCAGTGTTGAAAAGGAGATTGGATCTAACCAGTTCTAACGTACTTTCTATTGGATGATCCATTTACTCTGATCATTTAGAGTATTTGTTTTCCTTTAATAATTCCAATCATTGAAAGATGTGGATGTCTCCTATTAATAAAAACAGAATTCTTAGAATGCACATTTAATGTCATCAGAAAGCAACATCAATGGACATTAATGAATGTCTACAAAAATTAGGCGTTGGCCCTCAAGGAGATCAAATTCTAATGGAGAAGACAACATGTAAATAGCTGTGTACATGCAAAATATAAATAGCGAGTATAAATAAGAAGTAAACCATGTCTCTTGTCTCTGTCTTTCTCTTTCTCTCTCTGTACATGTATATACACACATACTTATTTGTAGTTTACATATAGTTGTATCAAAATATACTCACTGTATATCTATATATATAGATATATAGATATATATATACACACAAACACACACACACACACACTCAAAGATAAATCATTTTATTCCATATAAACATATGGGAAAAGGGTAAGCTAAAGATACAATTTGGAAAATAATTGCTTACGTATTTATTTTGTTGAGTCATAACCCAGTGGAATGTATTGTACAAGGAGTTTTCATGGCAAAGATACTAGAGTAATTTGTCATTTCCTTCTCTAGTAGATTAAGACCAACAGATGTTAAATACCTTACTCAATGTCACATAACTAGTAAGTGCCCGGGCTGTATTTGAACTCAGATCTTCATGTCATCAGGCCCAGCACCTGATCCACTGAGTAATCTAGATGCCTCTTTTATGTATTACCACTACAAAAAAATTTTCCTTCTCAAAACTATTAATAATGCTATTTTAATGAGAAAAAATGATTGAATATGCTTCATTATGTTTTAAATTTTGGTTTACTATTTTGCGATATCCTGTTTTAAAAGTCTGGTTCTAAGTTCAGGCATTTTTTGGCATTTTTTTATTCTTTTTTCTTTTCTTTTTTTTTCTGTTTAGAATTTTATTTTCCAAAATATATGTAAAAACAAGTTTTGACATCAATTTTTTAAGACTTTGGGTTCCAACTTCTCTTCCTTCCTCCCTTCCTACCCCTCAACCCCAAGAACTCAAGAAATTCAATATAAGTTATACATGAGAAGTCATGGAAAACATCCTCACATTAGCTAGGTTGTGAGAGAAAACATTTAAAAAATAAAACTTCAGATTAAGGAATGGCATTTGTTTTAAATGATTGTCACAGCTGAAAATAACTCACAAAGATTCAAATGTAGGAACTACAACATTGGCTGTCATAACTAAATCATGATACTCATTTTTAGCCCCATCTACCAGTTATCCAAATGTTTTTCTTTTTCTTTTCTCTCTCTCTCTCTCTCCCTCTCTCCATTCATTCATTTATATATTTATTGTTTGTTTGTTTTTGTGGGACAGTAAGGGTTAAGTGACTTGTCCAGGGTAACACAACTGGTAAGTGTCAAGTATGTGAGGTCAGACTTGAACTCGGGTCCTCTGAAATCCAGGGCTGGTGCTTTATTGGCTGTGCTACCTAGCTGGCCTCTAATCAAATGTTTTTCAATGAAATTCTGCTAGTACATTTCCCTGATGTGATTCAGCTGTTATTAAAAACAACTTGGACGGTACTACCTTCATATGTTTCTGAAAAATACATTCTGGACCCACTGAAATTCTTTCCTGCTAAAAGATGATATGCCTAACATTTTTTTCAGCATAAAACTCAAATTATATAATTATGGACATGTTCCAAATATCTATTTAGCAACAGTACATTTCTTTTGAAAAATAAACAAATAAACAAACATTTACTTTATCGCTCTTTCTTAAGCCCTCATTTTTATGCTGAAGGGGGAGATTATGTATATTTATTATTCCAAAAATTATGTACCAAAAAGCATGCCACTAACAGCAAAATGTCATCAAAAAGAAATTTGTCTTGTTAAAGAAAAATGTGTAACTTATATAACTTCCATAGTTGTTTATATATATACATGTGTGTGTGTATATATATATATATGACATTTTGTCAGGAGTTAAGAATAGAACATCTATATAGTAAAAAATATTTCATGGTCATTCTTCATCTCACTTAAAAATGTTAGCAAAATTCTGCTGTCAAAGGGTCTTGACGTTATAAAATTTACCACACTAAGGACGTTCTATAGCACTTTGTACTATATATAGTACTCTCTATATAATACAACATTCGAATAGGAGATCAAAACTGTCAGTGAGTATAACATCTTTTCAGCAAGTCATAAATATATATCTTCACTTTATACAACGTAAAAAGAACAATTAAAAAGTCTCATTTCTGATTTCTTCATAAGACGAAGTTTTCAATAATAAAGCAATGTTTTTCTTTCTTAATATATTTATTTGGGCGGCTAGGTGGCACAGCGGATAAAGCACCGGCCCTGGATTCAGGAGTACCTGAGTTCAAATCCAGCCTCAGACACTTGACACTTACTAGCTTTGTGACCCTGGGCAAGTCACTTAACCCCAATTGCCTCACTAAAAAAAATATATATTTATTAATGGATAGTATCAATCTAATATCCTTTGGTGTTGTACAATCTCCACTTGGGGGACCTTTGTTCTGGTCAGCTAAACAACACAACTGACTTAGGGCTCTCTCAGAAAACAACTCTTTATATCTGTTGGAATTGGGACTAAAGAAGCGATATACCTTGTGGTTAGAAAATTTTGTGTCCAATTACATAGATATAACTTTTGAGAAAAAAAAATGGACTAGTCTGGAAACAGTTATTAAAAACCTACTAAACCGGGATGGCCTTGAGCAAATAACAATCTCTCTGGGCTTCAGTTTTCTCATCTGTAAAATGATGGGATTGAACTAGGTTTTTAATAAGGTCCTTTGTAGTTATAGATGTATTCTTGTAAAGACAGGACATTAGGATAGGTACTTTGGGAGATATGAAGATAAATAAGACTGGTCTGCTCCTCATTGGGTTTGTAGGTGATCAGAACATGACCATTGGTAGTTTCAATAAGGTGATATAAGGGAAGTCAGATTAGAAGCGGCTGAGGAATGCCCTGGGTGGTAAAGATTATTTTTCCTTCCAAAATTTTATCCGTGAAGAGGAGGAGATAGGCTTGCGACTTAAGGAAATTAATTCTTTCATTCTTTGTTCTCTCTTATTCTCTCTCTCCCTGTCCCTGTTGTCTCTCTAAACTCATATGTGTACATAAATATGTATATATGCACATGTACTTGTATGTGCACATATATACATATACATACATTCTGATATATATTATGACTGGGGGTGCCTATTGATGCTTCTAAGTGATATAAGGAGACTATGATGAGATCAAGATTGAAGTTGCTTAAGAGAAAGAAGAAATGAAACAAGGTCCTAGAGAATGAAGAGATCAGCAGGGTAATAGTAATAGATATAATAGAAAGGTGGAGGACTTCCTTTTGACCAAACTATTCCTTGGAGATGGGGATGAAAGAGGAAAAAAATGGATAAAACCCTCTAAATCTCTAAGTTGATGCATGGAAGAGAGCAAGAGAATGTTCAAAGGGAACATAGATAAGCAGGGAATTTTATTACTATTGTGTTAAAATTAATATGCACTAAAATATATAGAAGTTCACTTTTTCACATGCAATCCTTTTTTTCTGTTATTTGCCTATAGAGGATTTTTTTTATTATCAAGTTAATGATAAAGAAAAAAATAAAATATTTAAGGAGGAAAGACATTGAAAGGACTTGAAGATGGTTTCAATTTCCTTGAAGTAAGAAGAAAAGTTATCTGCCATGATCATAGGATTTATAAGGTTTGAAGAAAGAAGAAAGATATGAACCATTATGGAGAGCGACCTGTGGAATCAATGAGTGTTGAATGGGAGACCTGTTGAGCAACAGTAAAGCCCTGCCTAAGGAAAGGCAACATATACTTTTTTGTTTTTTAAACATATACTTTTAATAGTTGAAATGGGAATAATTTACTGTCTTTTCCCATCAATGGTCCATAGCAGGTCATGACCTGCAATATCTTTCTATGTCTAAGATTCTATCAATTTCTATACCGGGAAAATTCATTAGCAAATTGGTAACTTAGAATCTGACTTCTGTACTTATAAGGGCATTACTATCCTTGGAGATTTCTCATTGGCCTAATCCCCAGAAGCCTCTAGTAAAGAAACTGGGCTTCTCTTTTCTTATATAGCACAATTGTAATAAAATAAAAGTATTTTCCTACTGTCATCCACTTGTCATTTTTTTACATAAATGTTTATTTCATAATTAACTAATTGAAACATGATTGTCTATTTCCATTTTGAATTTTATTTTTGCCTTTTGAATCAGTCACATGAACTATGAGATTGGCCTTCCAACACATAACTTGCAAGCACTTTTCACTTATTTCTAATTATACTCAAATTCCACTAACAGGATCATTGGATTCTCCTTGAGTGTTTTTATTTCCTATGTGAAGACTATTAGAATTTCAAACCATGTTAGCCACATAGTATGTTTGCTAGGGTATTATCATAGAACCAAAGTGCCGATTTCATTCTTGGTAGTTAGTATTGCTTCTCAGCACTTATTTAACCTCACAGCTCAGAGAACCATCATAGTCCTTCAGCTTCTGCCTGCCCAGGCATTCATCTACCTTGTCCATATTTTCTAACCTTCTAGGTATAGATACCCAAAGGCTTGAAAGACACCCCCTTCCCCAAATGCCCAGAAATCAATATGTAAATATACTATATTCACACCTAAATCAATTTGTAGTCCTACTACTTAGAAATTCCCCTGTTGATTTATTTATTTATTAGCCCAGTCTACATTCTAACTCCACTCACAATACATTGTCACGTGACTTCCCAGGAGCTGACTTCTGTATCACATATACCATCAAATACCAGCCTCAAGAAAATATCCCGATACTTTCTTTTGACTAGTCTGGGTGTTGGTTCATGAAAGTTTGGGTTGGTAGAGAACTTATACAAACAATATCTGTGATGATCTATGAGTCCTTTCCAAGTCAGTTACATAATGCTACCTTTCAGTATGTATAACATTTCAGTGAACAGGATCTAGTGGCTTGAACACTGGTTCTAGAGACAAGGAATATGGGTTCAAATCCCACCCTTGATAGTACCAGGATGACCTGGGACAGGGATCCCTACTCGGTCCTAGTTTCATCATTCTTTAAAAAAGGTAGTTGGATTGGGGCAGCCAAGTGGCACAGTAAATAAAGCACCAGCGCCCTGGATTGAGGAGAACCCGAGTTCAAATCCGGCCTCAGACAATTGACTCTTACTAGCTGTGTGACTCTGGGCAAGTCGCTTAATCCTCACTGCCCTGCAAAAAAAAAAAAAAAGTTAGTTGGATTAAATAGCTTCTGTGGTCCCTCCTATAATAATTTATAAAAGAATATTATGCTGCTAATTTACCATGAGTAAAGTAAGGGCTTTGAGTTTGTTTTTCTTCTAGTAGTATAGCTTGGTTTATAATAATTCACCCAAACTCTTTCACCCAGGCTACTAAAATTAATTAATAATAATATATGTCTTTAAATACATTTGAAGATTTAAAAAAATACTGAATACATTTAAGGGCTAATTCTACAGTGTTTAGCCTACATGAGAATTGAATAAGTGTTGTTCTTATGAATGCTACACTCAACTGAGCTAGATAAACTTGATATTAGTTATACCATCAGCCAATATTTTAACAGCTCTGACCTATAATTCTACATAAATACATTATTCTTTATATAAAAATATAGGAATGTCATATTTCATTAATATTGGCCTTTCATCATTATAATGTATCCATGTATAGTCCAATGGAGTGAAAATCTAGGGGCCATAGTGAGAGGGGAAAGAAAAATTATTGTTGTCATATTAGATTTTTTTTTTTTTTTTTTTTTAGGCAATGGGGGTTAAGTGACTTGCCCAGGGTCACACAGCCAGCAAGTGTCAAGTGAGGCTGGATTTGAACTCGGGTACTCCTGAATCCAGGGCCAGTGCCTTAACCACTGCGCCATCTAGCTGCCCCCCGTCATATTAGATTTTAATTCTTTTTCAGTTACCTTGAATATCTGCAGGTTGTCCTAAGAAATCACAGGCTCAGTCCATTTGGAATAAATGTGACAAATTTTAAGTAGTTATGAAGAGATATAAAAAGCATGGATATTTGTTTCTCTGTCATTCCATATAACTTCAAAGCATATCTTAGGTCAAACAACTCATTTAGAAATTGGGGTTTCTGGACTTTTTGTAAATTTAGTGTTTTTGCTCAGTATTTGATATACATGATGATGGTGGTGATAAAACACTTATTAAGTGATTATGATATGCCAGATATTTTACCAAAACTTGGGGATACAAATATAAGCAAAGAAGACAGTATGAACCCTCAAGGAGCTTACATTGTAGTGGGGGAAAACAATAAATTAAAATAAGGTATACAGATAGAAGCATGGTTTAGAAGTGACTAGTAATTTCTGGGGACACCTCCCTAGTTTCTGGCAATATGATACGAAGACTCTCCTGTGAGAGACTAACATACCAGGGGAAGGGTCCAAAGTTGTGTTGAGAGGAAGATGAGGATGAGGCAGGAGAATACATAATACATGTTTTGCAAATAGTTATAGTTTGTTGAAGGAGATTTGTTCTGAAGAATTAGATAGGGAATGATGGCTGTTAAGTATTTTTTATAGGAAAGAGGGAGTAGACTTTGCTTGACTGGAGAGGATAGAGGAATGGGTGAAAGTTAGAGTCAGGTTTTAACATAATATAAGGAAGTACTTGCTCTTAAGACCCTTTCAGCCCTTAAACAAGTGGAGAAATTTTTGTTTAACATCGAATATGAATCTATCAAACATGAAATCAGACTGCATAGTTAACTGTCTATGTATGAGAAAGGGAAATAATCATTGAGGATTCTTGAGAACGCCTTTTGGAGTACTTTGTGTACTCTTTAGTCATGTCCGTGACAAAGATAAAAAGCATAAATTCTCAGTTATATCTTCAAGACCTCCATGGGTATATCTTACTAGGGATAATCCCTTTGATTCTTATTAAATAAGTGACAAGATACAAGTTTTATCCTCTTATCTCTTAGTTCCTTTAGCTTTTATTTATAAGATTGATAATCTGTTCAATCAAAATGAGCAAAGACAACATTTTCAGGTGTTTGTGATAATCAGCAAAACTCTAGTTATCTGAAGTGCTCAGGAGGCTTTAGAAACAGAAGGTTAGAAGGTACCTTGTAGATAGTCCAGTATACAAAGATACTGTGAAATGTGATTGTAACCAGCTCCCATCTAATTGATTAATTTCTATTCTATAGTACAAGCAGAATTGCCCTCTTAACACTTACTGTAAATTGGACTGTCTTGAGATTTGAGGAACTAGGACCAGCTCCCCACCTTGATGGAGAAATAGTATTGTCAGAGGCTCCCTCTTCTCTTATGCACATCAATGTGAAATGATAGGGTCAGTCACTAAAGGTCAGGAATTCTCTTGGAAAGCCCACCAGAACCACTCCCAAAGCAAATCTTACAAATCTGCTTACTTCCCTATATGTATTTTTATTAGTCCCACATTAGACCACAAGACCCAGGCTACCCTCATCTCTGGACAAGAACTCCTTGAGATTGATCTAGAAGATTTCCGCTGAAGGACTTCTTTACAGAGCTTGGACTCCCACTCCAGTTCAACTTTGAAATCATCCTGAGCCCAGATAAGCCTCTACCTTGTAGAGTCCCTGGAAAAAACTCCCCCTGGTGGGAGGGTAATTATTGGCAAATTCTCATAGAGGAAGCCCCTTTTTTCAGCTCTAGAGAATATCTATTTCCTAGTAAGCTCCCTTACTGTCCCCATTGCATTGAAACTTTCCCCAGATGAGGAAAAATTCCTCCACCTTGAGAAATCCCTTCAGGATAATCGGTCGTGTACCTTCTTAGAAATTGCTGATGCCAGCCAGTAACCAAAAAGACATGTTTGTCAATTCACAAAGTCTCAAATTTGGCTCAAAGCAGGGACTTTTCAAGTTCAATGGGGACATTACTTTTTGAAAGAACTTTAGTTTTTAACTAATTTATAACTGCTCTGGTGAAATATTAGAAGAGTAAAGAGTCAAGCTTTAAAATAGCTCCCAGGGAATTAACTCTCTCAACTCATACAATGAGAGAGAAGGAAGAAGACCTTGTTAACAAAGTAATCTTGTTCTGAACTCTTTCTCTCTGAGTCACCCTTGTTTTTCAGATAAGAAAATACCTTCATTTTTACAGTTAAAGAAACTGAGGTGCCGTGATAAAATTACTTGTCTATCATTCCCCAGTAACTTTTTTCTCCATGTAAGTTGCATTTACCATCATGCCCCAGAAGCCTTCTTATAATGGAAGATCCATCAGATACTGTGGTCCCTTCTTCTGAGTGGTCAGTTTCTCATGGAACCTCCATTTTAAGGAATGGGTCAGGTCTGTTCACGCTTCTTTTCCTTCAGGTTTCCACTCTTGATTGTGTAGATTTCTGTCTCTCCCACAGGTAACTTCATTGCCCAAAGCACATTCTCCCATTAAAAGGTGAGCTGGTTTAGGAAAGTTACTGTCCTTGTCTTAGCTTCTCTTAGTGTTCCTAGCGTTTAGTACAGTGCCTATAGTAAACAGTGGCACATAGTAACCTCTGAATAAATGTTTGTTGACCTGACTTGTTGATTTGAACAAAGTCATGAAGCCAGTTAATGCCAGAGCTAGCCAATGTTCTTGGTTCTTGCTATTACATCACTACTGACTATGACTCTGACTCCCTCTCTCTCTCTCTTCCTGCACATGAAACTGCAAATGTGTTATGGTCAACAAACCCACTTTCCTTTATATATTTACACAAATATGTGCATATAGGTCCTTTTTAGCTAATTTGGTTATTTATTTATTTATTTATTTTTTAAGTGAGGCAATTGGGGTTAAGTGACTTGCCCAGGGTCACACAGCCAGTAAGTGTTAAGTGTCCGAGGCCGGATTTGAACTCAGGTACTCCTGACTCCAGGGCCGGTGCTCTATCCACTGCGCAACCTAGCTGCCCCTAATTTGGTTATTTTTAATAGTCAAAATGACTTATTCACTCAAAGTTGTTCTTAAAGTAATATTGGTTTTACTATATAAAACATTCTTTTGGTTCTTCTATTTCTTTCTTCATTATATCATGCAAATCTTTTTTGTGTTTTTGTTCCCTAAAATCAATGAACTCCTCATTTCTTATAGCACAGTAGTACTCTATCATGATCATATACCACAACTTGTTTGGGCATTCCCCAATTAATAGGCATCCCCACAGTTTCCATTTCTTTGCTACCACAGAGGGAGCTTCGATACATATTTTAGAACATAAGGATTCCTTTCCTTTTCCCTAATCATCTCGAGAAACAAACCTAACAGTGGTATTACTAGACCAAAGGGTATAGGCAGTTTAATAACTCTTTAGGCATAATTCCAAATTGCTCTCTAAAATAATTAGATCAATTCATAGTTCCACCAACAGTGAATTAGTGTCCCAATTTTTTCCACATCCCCTCCAACATTTGTTGCTTTCTCATTCTATCATTTTATCCAATTTGGTAGTCATAAAGGGATACTTCTAGGTTATTTTAATTTGTATTTCTCTAATTAATAATGATTTAGAGCATTTTTCTTTTACCATAGATTATTTTGATTTTTCCATCAGAAAAATCCCTTTGATTACATTGACTATCGCTTTGGATTGCTCAGAGTTCAACTTTTTAGAAAATATCAATTTTACTGAGTTAATAGGTGGATAGAGCATCTGGAGTCAGAAAGACTCATCTTCCTGAGTTCAAATCCATTCTCAAAAACTTCCTAAGTGTGTGACCCTGGGTAAGTCACTTAAACCTGGTTGATCAGTTACTCATTTGTAAACTGAGCTGGAGAAGGAAATTGCAAACCACTCCTGTATTTTTGCAAGAAAACCCCAAACGGGGTCACAAAAAGTTCACCATGACTGAACAAGAGTTGACACATATATATGTGTGTGTATATATATATTTATTTATATATATGTGTGTGTGTATATATATTTATATTTATATTATAAAAATGTTTAGAATTCTAAAATAAGATAAATGTGGCCAAATAAGTGGCTCATTGTAGATTATAAAGGTTTTTTTGAGTAAAATGCCTGGATTTAAAATTTTTAGGTTTTTACTTTTTCTTTTTTATCACACGGTCACTTGAATGCAGCCATACAGATGCATTATAATTTCATCTGTATATCATCAATTTCCCATTGTCTTCCCCAAAATATAGTCAGTATTCTGAAGGCAATCCCTTTTTAATGTCTTTTTTTTGTTGCATAATAAAGTGCTTTTAAAAGGAAATCTAAAGCAATTTTTCAGTCCTGAAATCTCAAGAACACTTAAAGCGGTACATCTGGAATGAGAGAAATAAGGAAACATGACAGCAAAGAGCTACAACCAGTAAAAAGAGTAGTGGGTTTATAGAAAGAGGACCTGTGTTAAAATCCTGGTTCTTCCATCTGTTTATTTGCATGATTCTAGAAAATTCATGTAACTTCTCTGGGTCTCAGTTTCTTCATTTGTAAAACAGGGGAGCAGGATAAATCAATGATCCTATGATTCTATGATGATGAAAATTTTATGTTTTAAAAGGTTTAAAATCACATAGCTGGGGCAGAACCAAGATGGTAGAGAAAGGAAGTGACTTTCCTGAGCTCTTCCCAAGACCCCTCCAAATACCTTCAAACAATGCCATAAGACATTTCCTGGAGCAGAAGAAAACCCACAAAAGGGCAGGGTGAAATAATTTTCCAGTCAAAGACAACTTAGAAGGTCGGAAGGAAAGGTCTCTTTTACTGAGGTGAAAGTGGAGCATAGCCCAGCTCAGGCCATGCCAGCACAGATCCAAACCCAGCATAAACCCAGCCCCAGGCAAAGCAGGCCTTGGGAGCCTCCCAATCAGCTGTGGCAGCTGTAAGGGGGTTGAACAACTCAAGAAGGAGATTACAGCATCTATGCCTAGTTTCTGCCATACTATCTTCCAGTTTTTCCAGAAATTTTTGTCAAATACTGAGTTCCTATCCCAGAAGCTGGAGTCTTTGGGTTGATTAAACAGTCCATTACTAAAGTCATTTACTACTGTGTCTCCTGTACCTAACCTATTCCATTGATCCTCCACTCTATTTCTTAGCCAGTACCAAATAGTTTTGATGATTGCCACTTAATAATAAAGCTTCAGATTTGGTTCAGCTAGCACACCTTCCTGTGCATTTTTTTTTCATTATTTCCCTTGATATTCTTGACCCTTCGTTTTTTTCCAGATGCATTTTGTTTTTATTTTTTCTACCTGTATAAAATAATTTTTAGGTAGTCTTGTTGGTATCACACTGAATAAGTAAATTAATTTATGTAGAATTGTCATTTTTATTATATTAGCTGGGCCTATCCATGAGCAATTGATATCTTTCCAATTATTTAGATCTGATTTGATTTGTGTGAAAAGTGTTTGGTAATTTTGTTCATAGAGTTCCTGGGTTTGTTTTGGCAAGTAGATTCCCAAGTATTTTATATTGTCAACGATTACTTTAAATGGATTTGCTCTTTCAATCTCTTGCTGCTTGACTTTGTTGGTCATGTATAGAAATGCTGATGAATTATGTGGATTTATTTTATATCCTGCAACTTTGCTAAAGTTGTTAATTGTTTCAAGTAATTTTTGAGTTAATTCTCTAGTTTTCTCTAATAATACCATCATATCATCTGAAAAGAGTTATAGTTTTGTTTCCTCCTTGCCTATTCTAATTCCTTTAATTCCTTTTTCTTCACTGATTGCTAAAGCTAACATTTCTAGTACAATGTTAAATAATAGAGGTGATAATTGACATCCCTCTTTCACCCCAGATCTTATTGGGAAGGCCTCTAACTTATCTCCATAACATATAATGCTTGCTGATGGTTATAGGTAGATACTGCTTATTATTTTAAGGAAAGTGCCATGTTTTATTAGGTATGGGTGCTGTATTTTGTCAAAATCTTCCTCTGTATCTATTGAGATAATCTTATGATTTTGCTTGGTGTTCTTATTTATGTTGTTTATATGTTGATAGTTTTCCTAATGTTGAACCAGCCCTGCATTCCTGGTATAAATCCCACCTGGTCATAGTGTATTATCCTGCTGATCACTTGCTGTAATCTCCTTGCTAATATCTTATTTAAAATTTTTAGCGTCAATATTCATTAGGGAAATTGGTCTATAATTTTCTTTCTCTGTTTTGGCTCTGCCTGGTTTTGGTATCAACACCATATTTGTGTCATAATATGAATTTGGTAGAACTCCTTCTTCACCTATTTTTCCAAATAATTTATATAATATTGAAATTAATTTTTCTTTAAATGTTTGGTAGAATTCACTTGTAAACTCAGCTGGCCCTGGAGATTTTTTCTTAGGGAGTTCATTAATGACTTGTTCAATTTCTTTTTCTAAAATGGGCTTATTTAAGGATTTTATTTCCTCTTCAGTTAACCTGGGCAATTTGTGTTTTTGTAAATACTTATCCATTTAATTTAGATTGTCAAATTTATTGGCATAAAGTTGGGCAAAATAGTTCCTAATTATTGCTTTAATTTCCATTTCATTGGTGGTGAAATCACTCCTTTCATTTTTGATTCTGGTAATTTGATTTTCTTCTTTATTTTTTAAAATCATATTAACCAATGGTTTATCTATTTTATTGTTTTTTTTTTCATAAAACCAATTCTTAGTTTTATTGATTAATTCTACAGTTTTCTAGCTTTCAATTTTATTAATTTCTCCTTTAATTTTTGGGATTTCTAATTTAGTATTTAATTGAATTTTTAAATTGTTCTTTTTCTAGCTTTTTAATTTTCATGCCCAATTCATTGATCTTCTCTTTCTCTTTTTTATAGATGTAAGCATTTATTGATATAAAATTTCCCCTAAGCACTGCTTTGGCTGCATCCCATAGATTTTGGTATGCTGTTTCATTATTGTCCTTCTCTTGGATGAAGTTATTGATTGTTTCTATGACGTGTTGTTGGACCCACTCATTCTTTAGAATGAAATTATTTAATTTCCCATTAATTTTCATTCTACCTTTCCACGTGTATGGGCCAAATTCAGTATGGGGAGAGTTAATTGTGTTGCTTGCCATAATATTGGGGTTCAGAAAATAATGGAGACCTCTCTTCCAAACTGCCTTTTGTCAGATCCAAATGCAATCAGGTCGGACCCCTGGGTGTCTGCCAAATTCCATTATTTTACCACATTCTCCCTTTGTTTCTTCAAGGAACACAGAGTGTTCTTCTTCTCCTCCTCCTCCTCCTCCTCCTTCTCTCTCTCTCTCCCCCCCTTTCCTGGAGTTCCTGCCTCTCCCACAGGAAGGGAGGTTCTTAGCCATGCTAAGTCTCCAAGTGGTTCAACATACCCCCTGGGCTGTTCCCATTATTATTTGGCTAGGCCCAAGTGGGAGTAAGGGAACTCTTATGTGGGGCTTAGGTACTTTATTGGATACTTTGATTCAATAAATATTCTTTGTGTTATTCAGTCCCACCTAATATACATTGCAAATCTGATCAGAGTTCCTTTTGTTTGTTCTATAATCTCTTTAAGTACAGGCATCTTTTCTTAGGCTTTTCAAGATTACATCTTTTCAGTCTGACCATAATGATGCAAAGATCGGGTCATAGAAACCCCAAATCAGAATTACTTCCTTACACATGGCTCTTTATTACATTAAATTTTTATTGTATCATGATCTGAGAAGGATGCATTTACTATTTCTGCCTTTCTACATTTGACCGTGAGGTTTTTGCTCCCTAATACATGGTCAGTTTTTAAATATGGAACACAAAATTTTAAAAATTGTTGTTAAAATTGTTTTTTACATGTAACTTGGGAAAAAATAAAATTATAAATTAAAAATCAAAAAACCCTCTCAAGATAAAAATGTATAAACAAAAACATCAAAAAAATTTATAGCCACTTCTGTTTTTCCATTTCCAGTTCATCAGTGGTCAAATCATGAGAATTCTACCTCTTAGATATCACTTCAGTAGGTCCTCACCTCTTCTGGTTTAACAAACTATGTTTATTATGCCTTCCTATCTATGTTTCACAAACATTTATATATCATCACTTCAGTTAAATATAGAATTAGCTACCTAAAATTCCCATTTACTTGAGGTAACATAATGTGTGCTTTTATCTCCTAAAATGTGAACATGTCACCATAAATATATTCTTAATATGCAAAATATCTTCACAGCTTAAACATAAGTAATCTTTTTTCAATTTTCTTAAAGATACATAATCTTTAACAAATGAGCTAGCATCTACATAAATCTTTAAAACTTTCAAGACTCTTTATAAATATTACCTTTTTTATCCTTATCACAAACCTGGCAATTAGGTATTGATATTATCTCCATTTTAGAGATGAGTTAACTGAGGCAGAAAGCAGTTAAAGGACCCTGGGATCACAGAGCTATGAAGTTTCTGAGGATAGATTTGAATTCAGATCTTCTGGACTCCAAGTTCAGCACTCTCTTCATTGTGCCATCTAGAAACCATCATGATTGGCAATCTAAGTAAGACCTCATATAAGGACTTGGAGTTTCCAAAGGAAATCAGCTGAAATCTGCCTCAGATGGCAGAGACAAAAGTATATATTTATCACAGTGATGCTAGCCTTGGGTAAAACTTTGTGAAAGGCAGTTTTCCGAGTAAAAGCCAGATGGGAATGAGCTGTGGCAAAATTGACAAAGTTAAAAGCTGTGTGCTTTGTAGGACACAACTCTAAATTTCCTTTAATCAATATCCTGCTTCACTCCCTGGCATGTAAATCAAACTTTACTCTTTGATTAAGATTCTATAGGTCCTTACTCTGCTTAGCTTAGCATCTGGGCTTTATGGAATGCATTGGGAAGCTAGTCATGCTTTACAATATATGCAAATTCATCCCTGTCAGAGAGAGCTACTTTTGCTCTGTTTCACAGTTAGACTTTGCTTACTACTCCCCCTATGAACTAATATTTATGGAATGCTTAAAGATTTTCAAAGCTTCCCCAGAGCCTTGGTAAACAGGAAGTATGGCAAAATAATAGAGCACTTAGATTGGCCTCAGAAATCCTGGATTCAAACCTTAGCCCTGTTGTTTGTTACCTGTATAATATTGTGTGGCTTGTCCTTTCAAAACTTCAGTTTCCTCATCTATGAAATGAGGGGTTTGAGTTCTATAACCTCTATGATCTCTCCTAGTTCTTGTTTAATGGATGAAGTTCAAAGAATTTAAGTGTTTTGCCAGGAGATATAATTGCTAATTGTTAGAGCCAGGATGCAAACCCAATTTTTTTTTTCTTCCTGTCCAAATACTGTAAGCTATACTATGTGGCACTGAAGGGCATGTATGACCTGCTTGGCCAGGTGCTTTTCTTCCTTACCATTTCACCGTACCAATATTTATCCTAAAGACACCAAAGTGATGAGCAGTGTCTAGCTTTCCCAAGACTATCTTAACATAAAGGGAGCTTCCTGAAATCTCTGTTTCTCCCCTATAAGCAGTACATTTAAAAACACTTCTCCCATACTTAAAGGAAATGTCAGAAACAACTGAGACAGATTGAATAGTGAGTGCTCTTATGGTATAAACATGAAATTGATTAGTCTGACTGATTGGAGACCACAAATCCAGGTTTAACATTGTCAGAGGAATGAAAAGAACCCACTGGTACCCATCCTGAGGAAGCATGGTGAGCTTTGCCTCAATGGGGTCAGTAAGGAGAACTCTACTGAGATGGGAACTATATCCGGTTTAGACCAAATGACAACTGTCTATGAAGTCTCCAGTGACCTGCTTATTGAATTACAAGTAGCAGACAATTTCCATCTGGCATGCCTAGAAGGCAGAGATTTCTGGTATAAAGCTTGTCAGACTATCCTTTCCCTTTTTCCTTTGAGTAGCTAACCACTGGGAGTTAGGGGCCCCCCCTAATAAAATCATTCAGGTTTGTCTAGCTCATGCCTGGAAAAATAGGGTGGGAAGAGTACAAAGGAGGTAGGAGTAGAATCATATATTCTAGAATTTGCTGGATTCAATAAATATGGAATTTTAATGCATTTTTCTCTTCTATTCACTAAATATCCTCCAGTCCAATGTTATCAAACTCAAATAGAAATAGAGGCTACTAAATTGTGCATAAGTATTCATGCGGGCCATATTTTAGCTTAGTTTTAAAATGTAATGTTATTTATGTCTTGTTGTATTTTTATTTATTTTGTTAAATATTTTCCCATTATATTTTAATCTGGTTTCAGAGTACTTGGTCACTTACCCTGTGCTTTTGACATTTCTGCTCTAGTCTATAACGTGAACAAGTAAATTTCAGGGCTTACCATTTTTATGATGCAGATTAGAGTTCCAAATGGAATGGGTGTAAAATGAGCCATAGAAGCTATGATTTTCATAGTCATAGGGTAGAGTAGACCAAAAGTATGCCAAAACACTGAGAGGGGAAAAGTTGTTCTGTTCCAATGTGATCAGATAGCCTTGAAATGGATCTAAGAGCTGGGAATTCCCGTGTTGGAACACCATTGTTTGATTTGTGTAGAGATTGTATTGTGAGTGTTTTCCAGCAACACCCCTCTTATTCCCCCCACCCTCCAAGACACATGGGGTTTGCCTGACATTAATCTACCTGCCCTTCTTTCTCTGGTACCAGTGTGGAGAAAAGCACCTTTGCCCTAAAGCCTTAAAGTAAGAAGATAAGTGAATCTTCTTGGATCATGTTTAGTTGTATATCACATAAGGAAACAGAAACAAATTGTTCAATAAACATTAATTAGAAATAAAAACATGACAGGCTTTATAGAGAGAATGGTGATAGAAATTATTTTCTTATCCCATATGGTGATATGGTTTTTCTACATTTGTGAATAACTATTGGTTTCACATAAATTTGTTGTCAAAAGTCTCAGTAAATTTATTGTTGTTAAGGAAAGTAAACAAAATATGCTTTCCTTAAATGCAAATATGTTTCTTAAAATCAAGTAGAAATGGACCGGAAAAGGGCTACCATATTCTTGAGCATGTTTTGTAATTTATAACTGCTTGTACAAATGTCATTGGGAATAATGGAGTGTAGGGTAGAATACTGAGCTTGAGATCAGAAAATCTTGAAATCTAGATTCCGCTACGTAGCTGTATGTGACTTTGATCAAGTCAATGAATTTCTGATACTTGTTTTTTTTTCCTATAAAACTGTTTTGTATATATAACTACTATTACCATTACTACAACTATTACTACTACTACCACCATTACTACTACATGACTACTAGCACCAGTACTACTATTACTATTACTACTACTTTCAGTGTCACTACCACTCCTACTACTGGTAAACATTATCACTAATTATTACCACCACTAAAATTATTAAAAATAGCTAGCATTTCTATAAGACTTTAAACTTTGTAACGTACTTTACAGTTATCTCTTTTTATTCTCACAACAACCCTGGGAGTAGGTGTTATTTTTATTACTATTTTGTAAAGGAGGATGCTGAAACCGAAGTTAAGTAATGTGTTGGGTCACACAACTAGCAAGACTTTAAGGACAGATTTGAACTCAGGTCTTCATAATTCCACATCCACTCTGTGTCATCTGGCTGCTACAACTTCCACTACTATTGATATATTGATAATACATAACTGAATTATTTAAAATGTTATTAAGGACAATCCATCTCCTTCGAAAAAGAAAATGAATGAGTCATTGAAAGTGAGGATTAACAGATATTCTGAGTGCTATGCTGATGGCTAAGAAACATAACTCAGTATATGGGTACCTGGCCTTGAAGGCAGGAATAATGGCTCCTACTTCTGACATATAACGTGTCTGTGACCTTGTGTAAGTCTTTTAAGCTCTGTGGTCACTAGGCAGCTCTTTAAACTATATGTTGCAGAAAACAAGCTAAACTTAATGGTAGAGGTAGTTTCTTCTTCTGGGAATTGTCTATGCCAATAAAATTACATTCCCTGTCCTTATCATTATTTAAAAGATAATACAAATAACAAAAGGAATCCTTTTCATGACTTGAGTAGATCATGTTTAGCAGATTTAGACATAAAGATGGGAATTTCATTGGATAGAATGGATTGAGGGAATACCAATATCAGGAAATATGATACCAAAAATAAATATATTAAAGTAAGGTCATAATATCTTGGTTTTAATTCCAACTCTGATATTTCCTGTCTATGTAACTTTGGGAAATGAATTTGACATCTGTGGGGATTCAGTATCTTTGCTTATGAAATGAAAATGCTGGAATAGATAATCCATTTGGGGGCGGGGCAGGGCAATGAAGATTAAGTGACTTGCCCAGGGTCACACAGATAATAAATGTCAAGAGTCTGAGACTGGATTTGAACTCAGGTCCTCCTGAATCCAGGGCCAGTGCTTTATTCACTGTGCCACCTAGCTGCCCCCTAGATAATCCTTAATATGTTTTTCCAGTTCTGTGATTCAGGGCTAATTAAGAAACAAAGATTATTAATGTGCCTACTATGTGTTAGGACTGAGGATACAAATACAAAAGTCAAACTGTCCCTGTATTCCAAGAACTTATATTATTTGCTAAAGATATACCATGTGTAGAAATAAAGATAGTTACAAAATAAATAAATAGTTATTTGGTATAGGATGGGGTTAGCACTATCCATTGAGGTATTCTTATAAAGGACATTCTCTCATTTATTTTGGTTGATCTTGAAAGCCAAGACTTAAATTTTACCTCCAATGAAGTTTATGCGTTTGATCCTGGGTAAGACATTTAATCACTCATTGTTCTATAACTCCAAAACTTTTCTTTTTTTTAACAAGCTGCTGATTTGTATGGAAAGAGGGATTTCCATAATGGTAGCTCCACATGAGAATATAATCACTTGTCCAGAGGGAGGAATGAAAACAACTCCCTCACCCTGAACAAAAAGGCAGCTCTGTTAGGTTGAGCAATTTTTATTATACTCTTCATGTAGGTAAAGAGGTACTTTGGTGTACTGTATAAAAAGTTGACAGACTTGCCTCTGAAACATAAAGACCAAATGACCCTGGAAAAGTCCCTTATTTACTCATGATCTAATCTAGAAAACGCTCTAAAGGAGAAGTTTTTAAACATTACATTTTTTTATATTGATAACTGCATTTTCATATAATTGGTTTCCTTTGTAATCATATGTATTTTATTTTGTTCATTTAAAACACTATTTTGAAAAGTCACTGATAGACTTCACTGGACTGACAAAGGGATCCATCAAATACACATATACATATACACATACACACACACACACGCATGCACACACACCTGTGACTCTAAGTTGCAGAGAAGATGTCAATCTATATTGATCTTGGAAATGTCCTTACCTAAAAGTTCCCTATATTAATTAAATCTCAGATCCAGATTTTATCTCTACTCGATATGATTATTGTGAGTATCAAATAACATGATAAATGAAAGATAGAGACAGAAAAAAAGAAACAGAGACACAAAAAAGAGACAAAAAGACAGAGAGATAGCCTTCTAGACGTAAAGTATAGTATGATTGTGAGCTATTATGGTAAATAAATAAGGATTTGGGATATACTATGGAAATAATTTTGATGTCATTTGTGTATTTGGAATTATGTCACCAAGAAGCTACAATCAACATTTAATCTTACTCTTTGCACATTTCTGCTTCCAGACCATGGTATCATTAATTCAGATATTAAATAATTAAATTAAAGAAATAAATAATCGAATTGTAATCTGCTCTCTCAGGTGATTTTTAAATTGGAATATGATTTTCATGTACACGACTAAGTGGACATTTGTAGATAATGCAGGCTTGTATATCCAAGGGTATAATTTGGAAATGATTCTCCATATATGAATTTTCACCTTGATTTCAACAATAGTCATGCAAAGATGAGCTCTGTGGGCAGCTGCAGGCCACAGTCAGTATTTTTGAGCTGTATTGTTTCCCCTGGGCCCCTGGGACATCATGTGTACCTACTGCCTGGCAAGAGAAGGGGAGTTAGACACTCTTCTGAGTATGAGGTGTGATGTTTCTAAGTCTAGGACCCTTCTGAGCACATAGTGGTACTCAGTGATGATTAAGCAATCAATCTGGGGCCTGTGTTATATTTTTATAACAAACTACTACAGCCACCATAAAAAAGAAATGTATGATGATCATTTAGTATCCATTTACCCTGTAAATCTACTGTATTTCATTGGTTTTGGCATCCCTGGTGACAGGAGGTTAAAGAAGATATGTGTTTGCTATCTATCTTTATCACCCCCTAAAAAGAATGTTTTGGAAGATTCTTTGATCAGTTGAGTCTGAGAAGAAAGAACATAATTTTTTAAAAATTATTTTTCACAGGCTACTAACTTTTGTTAAGGAGATTCTTTATAAAAAGAATGATGTATGGAGGAACAAATTTTTCTTTCTTATATGTTAGGCAAGGGGCATATCCTATCACCAAACCACCCCAGAGAGAGTGGCATCACCATCACACAGAAAAACTTGGATTGATATAAAATGTTTTTGTTGTGGATGCTTTCTTTAATGAGGCATATTATGTCATATACACTTCTTCATGTAATGATGATCTTTCTTAGATTTGATTTGGCTGCTCAGGACTTTTTTTTTCCCCTAACTCACTGGTTCTTGACTATGTTCTAGATAATAGGAGAATGTTTATGGCTTAAGATCTGGATAGATGAAGATTTATTAGACTATTTTAAAGTTAGATTATATATTTCTTTTGGATGGTTTTCTGCATTTAAATGGTAAGACATCAGAAAACAATAAAGTGAAAGCCTTATCATTTGTCAACAGGGATTTGAATGTGTATAGATTTCAGGGGTTCCATGAACTTGGATGGGACAAAAAACATATTTTTAATAAGCTATATTCAAAATTTAATATTTCCTTCAATTATGGAGGAAGGTAACAAAACTTCATTCAGAGATAGGGTCCATGGGTTCTACCAGACTGGTGAATCAAATAATAATAATAATAATAATAATAACAATAACAATAATAATACCCTTAAGAACCCTTGTGATAGATGAAAAGTTTCAGTAGAGTCATAAAATTAGTATTAGTTAGTATCTATTATATCAATTTACATATTTTACTGATTTTTGAATCCTCAAGCTAATACCAAAGTTCAAAAGAAACTTGGACCTTGCATGAGGAATGAATGAGAAATTTGTGAGTTCAAGTCAAACTCTGTCCACTTCATAGTTTTGTCTACACCTGAACCCATTTGAAGAATGAAATTCCTATTGCTGTCTGCAAACATATTCTATTCAAGAATTTAAAAAATGTATAATTACTCATTACTAATATAACAGATACCCAAACATAATGATTACAAAAACTGAAATAAGATTATTATTAGCATTGTTCATACCAATTACCATAATTATGATGGTGATAGCAACAGTACATTTTCACTTATTTTTTGAATTTATAGATATTTGTGAGATTTTTACTGCTAGACCTTTATTCATCTAATCATTTAGAACATATAATAAAGATAAATTATGCACACTAATAAAGTTTTTCATGTATTAAATTTAAAAGTTTAGAATTCTAAGATTTGTTTTTCTTTTATGGCAGCAACACATTGCCATGACGTTATAATTTTATGTGTTTGTTAATAAGGCAAATATAGTGAAATATATTGTGGGAGAAAGCTGAGAGGAAAGGACAGAATCTGAAAAAAAAATATTTCAAGACCTGTGAGTACCAGATTGTTTGGATACCTTTTGTAAAACCCAGATTAAATTTTATATTGCATTTTTCTTTAATTTTTTTCCATCTATTCATGTGGCCAGATTGCTGAAGGTTTATGTGAAAGACCTGTGTTTAGATTTCATCTCTGATCTCCATAGCTTGCTGCTTATATGGCTAGAGAGTAAAATCGATTCAGCCCCTTTTCCGGCTTACTTATCTTTACATCAAAGGATTAGATCAACTGATTTCCAGGGAGGGTCTCTTCTAATATGTTGCCTTCCCAATTGCATATGAGCTTCTAGGTAGCAAATAGTAAATAGTGTTTTAATTTTCTTACCATATTCTTATGCTTAGCACAGTGCTTGGCATATAGTAAAATGCTCAATAAATGTTTTTTGTATTTTTTTCATAAAACTAGCTTCCAGTTTCATTTATTATGTCAAGAGTTTCCTTGCTTTCAATTTTATTCATCTCTCTATTGATTTTCAGGATTTCTAATTTGATGTTTAATTGGGAATTTTTAATGCGTTCCTTTTCTAATTTTTTTTTGTTGCATGCCCAATTCATTGATCTAATTTTCTCTAGTTTATTGATGTAAACATTTAGGGATATAAGTTTTCCCCTAAGTATTGCTTTGGTGGCAATCCATCAGTTTTGATATGTTATCTCATCATTGTCATTTTATATAATAAAACCAATTGTTTCTATAATTTGTTCTTTGACCCACTTTTTTTTTAGGAACAGATTATTTAATTTCCAATTAATTTTTAAACTCTCTTTTAATTGTCCATTATTGAATGTAATTTTTAATACATTATGATCTGAAAAGGATGTCTTTACTATTTATGATTTTCTACATTTGGTTGTGAGGTTTTTATGTCCTAGTACATGGTCAATTCTTTTATAGGTCCCATGTAATGCTTGGAAGAAGATATATTCCTTTCTATTCCCATTCAGTTTTCTCCAAAGATCTGTTACATCTAACTTTTCCAGAATTTTATTCATTCCCTTAACTTTTTTCTTGTTTATTTTTGGATAGATTTATCCAGTTCTGAGAGGGAAAAGTTAAGGTTCCTCACTAGTATAGTTTTATTATCTATGTTCCTGGGAGGACTTTTTCAGAATCTCTTTCAAGTGGTGGTCAGTGGATTCTTTCAATTTCTATTTTGCCCTCTGGTTCTAATATATCAGGGCAGTTTTCTTTGATAATTTCTTGAAAGATAATGTTCATGGGGAACAGCTAGATGGCACAATAGATAGAGCACTGGCCCTGGATTCAGGAGGACCTGAGTTCAAATCTGGCCTCAGACATTTGACACTTACTAGCTGTGACCCTGGGCAAGTCACTTGTAACTATTGGAATGATGCCACCTGCTGGAGATTTACTGTAGGAAAGCTCCACCATGAGGAGAAGGCCTCTGAGGACAAGGCCATGCAGCTTTTCTTCGGCATCAGGAAGTGACATTTGCTTGTGAAAGGAAGAGGGGCAAGGCTGATGCTCTGGCTCTCTTTCGTGTGGACTGTGGTGGAGAGTGGAATGAGAAATGTGCTTTCCTTTTAATAGATAGATGAATCTAGGCCTCTCTCTTTCTCTTCACCAAATTATTATTCTCCTTAATAAATGCTTAAAAGTCTAACTCTTGCTAAAGCTTATAATTTATTGGTGACCACTCATTAGATATTTTAGACAGACTAGCTAGAATTTTAGCCCCTTACACACTTAACCCTCAATGCCCTGCAAAAACCATAAACCAAAACCAAAACAGAAAGATATTGTCTATGCTTTTTTTTTTTTTAAATCTTGGTTTCAGATAGTCCATTAGTTGCTATATCATCTCTCCTGGATCTACTTGCTAGGTCAGTTGTTTTTCAAATGAGAAAATTCATGTTTTCTTCTATTTTTTTTAACCTTTTTTGATTTTGTTTTATCATCTCTTGATGTGTCATAGAGTCATTAATTTCTATTTTTTCAATTCTAATTCTTAAATAATTGTTTTCTTCAGTGACCTTTTGTACCTCCTTTTCCATATGGCTAATTCTGTTTTTAGGGAGTTGTTTTCCTGAATACATTTTTGTATATCATTCTTCATGCTATTGACTCCTTTTTCATGATAAGTCTCATTTCTTTTCCCAATTTTTCTCCTATTTCTCTAATTTGCTTTTTAAAGTCTTTTTAAAGCTCTTCCAGAAACTCTTTTTCGACCTGAGACCAAATTACATTTTTCTTTGAAGCTTCACCTGTAGCCATTTTGGGACTATTGTCTTCTAAGTTTATGCCTTCATCTTCCCTATTACCATAGTAACTTTCTATATTCAATCCTTTTTTTGTTTGTTTTATTTTTGTTTTATTTTCTTGCTCATTTTTATGCTTTTTTTGTGTGACTTGGTGTTTTTATGAGACAGTTGAGCTTTAAGCCTGCACTTTCCCAAGTTTTTGTACTGATACTGGGTCTTACTGGTTTCAGGGCCTGATTTCACTGGGCTTCAGAGCTAGCCTTCTCTAGGGGTGGTGGCCTGCTGCTGGTTTGCTATAGTTAACACAGTCTTTGTGGTGGCTGGCCCTAGAGGGGGGATTTTGTTGCTGGTCTGCCCCAGGAGTGATGCTCTATTGCTGGGTTGCTCTGTTAACGAGACCTTTCTGTTAGCAGGCCCAGGAGGAGTAATTTTGTTGCAAATTTTCCCAAGGGTTGTGGCCATGCTGCCAGGTTAATATGGCTTCTATCAGGCCCTGGAATGGTAATTTTGTTGTTTATCTGACTGAGGGTTGAACCCCACAGCTGTTGGTTTGCTATGAAAAAAAAGAATCTGTCTGCTGGTATGCCCCAGGGATGCAATCTTGCTATTGGCCAGCCTCAGGCAGAGCTTTACTACTGGTCAGCAATAGGGTCAAATCCTCCCTGGTGGACTGCACTGAGCATGGGTTGGCTGGTGAGGGTTCTTGCAATGCTACCCAGACTGCTCACTTGCCTAGGAAGCTGCTGGCCTATAGGAGGGTGGAGCCTCACAGGTAGATTGATCCATTCTCAGGCTCCCTGCCACAAGCCCCAAAACTTGCTGCTGCTGCTCTTGGACCTCACTTCCCTCCCACCCAGGTAAGACAGTTCTCTCCTGCTGTGGTGGTAAGCTGCTTCCCTGCTCCCGGAACCATTCTGAGGTGGTTTTCTAATGGTTTGGAGGGGAAATTTGGGAGAGCTCCAGAGGGTTTATTCCTCTGCTATCTTGGCACTGGAAGTCCCCCCCCTTTTAGAATATTTCAAAGTCACAAGTGATCTATATCAAACCAGTGACCCTGAGATGCTAGAATATCCTGATATATACTTAAATAGACATAATTAGACATCTGACTAATCCTTTCATCAGAAATCTCAGGGCATCTGGATAAATCTGGGTCAACCTGTGGTAAGACTTCTTGAGGAGCTTTTAATTGTCCTCACTTCTTCATATGTGTTCAATTATTATCGTTATTTTACTGAGGCAAAGTTTTTTGTTTTTATTTATTCAGGGTCACTCAGCTAAGTGTCTAATGACATATGTAAACTCATCTTTGTGACTTGAGGTACAACACTTTATCTACTGTACCACCTAGCTAACACTAGGACAAAATAGTACCTCCTGATCTCAGGGTTTGATGTACTGGTCCAGGGCCTCCTAGGCAAATAGTGGAAGACTCCAACTCCCCGATGAAATTTTAAGTTGTAATTGTTATATGTGTTCACATTGTTTTATAAGGGCTATATGCGCCCATATGTAGATTGAAGGGAGATGTGAAAAGATATTGCTAGAACAATTGTTTCAAATATATTTTTCAAATATTTGTTAATAAATGCTCATTGACTGAATTAATGAGGTAAAATTCTGCCAGGGAAAGGGAGCCTTATTGTTGTTCAAAGTTGGTTTGGTTGATAACCTCAGCTACAAGGTCCTTTTTCTTCGGGAAGCCTGGGAAGGGTGTCTACACATAAGATTATGTTCCGTACTTCTTCAACAGCTGATCACACAATGCAGTTTCTCAATTGTCCCCTAATTATTTTTCCAAAATTGGAAAAAAAAAAAAGGGGGCGGTTAGGTGGCGCAGTGGATAGAGCACCGGCCCTGGAGTCAGGAGGACCTGAGTTCAAATCCGGATCCAGACACTTAACACTTACTAGCTGTGTGACCCTGGGCAAGTCACTTAACCCCAATTGCCTCACCAAAAAAAAGAAAAACAAAACAAAAAACAAAATTGGAAAAAATCCTTCTTAGGTAAGTATAATAAATCAAATTTCTTTAGACTAAAGGGGGTAGGACAGAAAAGGAGTAAAGCTGAGATCTACATTTTATTTCCCAAGTCCTTTCACACACATTTCCTGAAGAATATCATTCATTTTGAGAGAAGAGGGACAACAATCCCAGCATCAGTTATATTTGTTGTTCCTGCACAGTTTTGTATTAAGGTTTAGACTTCAGTTCTGCTTAAATATTGCTAGGGAATCAGAAACATGTTCTGGTTCAAATTCTTAACTACTCTCACCACTACCAAGAAGTGGTTTGTTTGATTTTTAATTATTTATTATTTGTTATCCTAAATCTTTTTTGATCTATTTAAAATGTTCAGTTTTCAGATGAAGAAATCAAAACAATTTATAGTCATATGAAATAATGCTCTAAATCATAATTGATTAGATAAATACAAATTAAAACAACCTTGAGATATCATTTTACACCTATCAGATTGACTAAAATGATAGAAGGAGAAAGCAACAAATGTTGAACAGGATGTGGAAAAAAATGAGACACATTTACTGTTGGTGGAACTGTGAGCTGGTCTAACCATTTTGGAAAGCAACCTGGAATTATTCTCAAAGAGTTATGAAACTGCCTTTGACTAAGCAATATGACTAATCTACTTACAAAGATGATTAGGGGAAAAGGAAAAGAACCTATATTTTCTAGAACACTTATAGCTACTCCTTTTTGTGGTTGCAAAACACTAGAAATTATGAGGATTCACATCAATTGGGGAATGGCTGAACACGTAGTATGTGATCTTGATAGAATACTACTGTGCTATGAGAAATGATGAGCTTGTCGATTTTAGGAATAAAAAAACAAAACATGGATATACTTGTATGAAATAATGCCAAGTGAAATGAGCAGAACCAAGAGAACATTGTATACAGTAATAGCAATATTGTTTAAGAAAAGATTTGATTGACTAAGTCATTTTGACTCTTACAAATTCCCAAATTACATACGAAGGACATATGAAGGAAGACATTATCTGCATCCAGAGAAAGAATTGATAAATAGAAGTGTGCATAGAGTGGTTTCATATATATATATATATATA
Organism: Dromiciops gliroides; assembly: GCF_019393635.1. NCBI lineage: Eukaryota > Metazoa > Chordata > Mammalia > Microbiotheria > Microbiotheriidae > Dromiciops > Dromiciops gliroides. Next base: position 178,311,357 of record NC_057866.1, on the reverse strand, counting down.
TGTATATGTATGTGTATGTGTGTATATATATGTGTATATACATATATACACATATATACATACACACATATGTATAAAGTTGTACATAATAGATTTGCCAGTTGTACATAACAAATTTGAAGTTTTATCAGAATTATCTCTTTTAAAAATCATACTATGTCGGGGCAGCTAGATGGCGCAGTGGATAGAGCAACGGCCCTGGATTCAGGAGTACCTGAGTTCAAATCTGACCTCAGACACTTGACACTTACTAGCTGTGTGAACCTGGGCAAGTCACTTAACCCCAATTCCCTCACTAAAAAAAAAAAAAAGAAAGAAAGAGATAGGATGTAGGTGGTAGATAGAGAGGGAGATGGATAGATGGGTGGATGGATAGATGGATGGATAGATGATATCTGTGTCAGGTACTGTATTAAGTGCTGCCATGTCAAAATGAACAAACACGATAGACCATGACCTCAAACAGTTTACTGTCGAATGGGAGAAGACAATACACAAATGGGGAGCTTAAAAGAGGAGGAGAGGGTAAGACTTCTGGAAAGACGTTAGAGAGGAATTCTGAAGGAGAAGTTGAGTCAGGAGTGAAGAAAGCACAGCTGAGGAGGTTTTATGCAATTGTAGTTTAAGGTAAGCAATCAGATGATAGGGCAGAAACATGGAGGCAAGCCAGGAGAATGGGGTTGGTGGGGAGGTGGAGTGAGGTCTGGAAAGAGACCAGCTTTATTCCTCTACTTTACTCTCCAGACGTCTTTTCCCTCTCACCTTATAGAAAATTCTGATACCACCATTCTCCTGTTTAGGACTGCCTTCCCCAGCGATGATTTCAGAAGAGGGCCTAGCAATGCTCTACTTCATTTCCCACTCCATTCTCTGGGCATTTTTTTCCCTTTTCCTTAACTGCTACCTTGTCCTTCCACAGCTTTCCAGTTCTCCTTTCTTCATTTGTTTTTTCCCTTGATTCAAAGGTTATCTCCTTGAGGGAAAAGCCTCTCTTGCTTCCCTTTATGTGTAGTCCCACTGATTATTAGGGAACTTGATATATAGCAGTCTCTGTCCCTTTCTCTCTTTGTCTGTGTCTGTCTCTCTATGTCTGTCTCTCCCCTCATATTATAGTTGAGGAAGCTAGGCTTATAGGGGTTAAGTGAGCTGACCAAGGTTACACAGGTGAGTATTTAACAAATAATTATTGTAATTCTTTATTTCAGAGAATGTCATGTTGAATAAGAAACTTTGGGTGAACTTTGTTCAATGTGGGGAAAAGGAAAACTACTAGAGAGACACTATTACATGTATGAACTATGTTTTAAATACTGTGATGACTTCATATATCTGGTAACTTCATAATTTGACAGAGAGGGAACTGATTTGGTTTTACTTCTTTGAAAGCTCATTACTTTTATAGTAGGAAGTTGGAGAAATCCTCTTCTTATCTCTACAGTCTATTTAGGCAGAGTGGAAAAGAATTCTCACCCTTGATTCTTGCCCAGGATTTCTGGTAGTGTGTTAGAGGGAGTTCAGGGGATACTGATTTAACATAGTGGGCAGAATCCATATTTTGACTCTTTGTATTTTCTTAATGGAATTGATAAGAAAAATGTGTTTTCATTGATTTCTAACTGCCCCCCCCCAAAAAAAAACCCAACAACACTTTTCTATTCCCTTCCAATTTTACCATGACAGAGATTTATCTAGAGGACTGAAGAATAGTCAGGAAAAATGAATTTAGGCAGGGCTTATCTCATTATCAGGTCAAAGAGTTGCATGTTTCTGTGTTAACAAGAAATAAATGGATTGGTTAAAGAAGCATGATAGCAAATGAATGTGCTGATGATCACTACTGTCTTCTGCAACATCCATGAGGGGTCCACATTCCTGCTTTTAGTGAAAACACAAGTGGTTGCTTTTTTTTTTTTTTTTGTAGAGAAACCTGCCACCAATAAGTAGAGATTAAAATCCTGTCATGTATTTATTGTAATATCCAAAAGGGAAGGTAAAGTATCTATGAAAAAATGAAAGAAATGTATAAAATAAAACCTAAATCCTAATTAAAAAGGTAAAAAGCTCCCATAGAATAAGGTGTTACTTTGGGCACTTTGTATAGTTTCATTGGACCAATGAGACACTTATAAACTAATAAGCCTTTATTAAGTACCAACCTCATGGAAGTTATGAGACTTGAATGTCTAGGCTACAAAGATTAATACAACAACAATAACTACTACATTAGAAATGTAGCACCTGTGCTCTAGGCACTTACATTCTGCTTTGAATATAGGCTAAGTACACAGATAAATAAAATAAATGGGAGGGATTGATGAAAGCAAATGAGAAAACCAGAATTGTATAGGAAAATTTGAGGAGGAGGTAGGGAACACTTTCACTTAACGGTATTTGAAAAATCTTCTTGAAATAATTTCAGGCCTGTGGAAGAGCCTCAATGTAATCATGAGATGAGGGATGGCATTTTAAGTTTGGAAGATATTCAACTGGATTATGAATTTGTTTAACTATCAGAATATGGAAATCAGCAATGTATCTCTTACTTGTAAACACTAAAATTTCCTTCTGAAATCACAACATCCTACTACTGTCACAATCACTGTACAACATGAATTCAGTCACCTGGCAGTTTCAATTTGCAAAAGCATTAGCTGACTACCTACCCTTCTGACAAAGCTACACTCCTTCCTTTCACCCCTATACTCTATTTATTTGTACAAGGAATTAAATGCATCACTTATTATGGTAGAATAAATAAATTTTCCCACCACCCTCAACTACTCCTAAGGATCTCATAAAAGTGGCTTCCAACAGAAGTAAGAGAATTGAAGCAACATGGAAATTCACACCATGAACCTAATCACCCTTGTGGTTGACATAGGATAAATTTTAAAGGATAATAATAATAATAAGAATAATAATAATAAGAAGAAGAAGAAGAGGAAGAAGAAGAAGTTTACAAGTGTCATAAAGAGTGATTTTTAAACAATGAGCAAAAGGGTAAATATCACCTAAACCATCCCTGTATTGCTGGGACATTGAAAAAAAAATGGGTTGTGCCATGGAGCCTTTTGTTCAATGTGTATCGAAGAGTCTTTTGGGAACCTTATGTTGCTTAAGGGTTCAGAGGACATATTCCACTGAGTTGTTAACATCAACACATTTCCATCATTTCTGCATTAAAAAAAAAACAACAAAAAAACTATGTGTATGTGGATCTCAAACATTAGAGATTCACCCATGGTGTCATTATAAAAAGCAAAATAGTAAAATGAAGAAATAACCAGCCTGGGAGTCAGAAACACATGGATTGAAGTCTACCTCTAACAAATATTGACTGTATGAACCTTGACAAATATATCAACCTCTCACTATACCAGACAACTATCAAGGATTAAAAGTTTCTCTTCTTCATTGGTAGAGGGAATCACCTTATGTTAGTGATACTATTGGCATCATTTTTATGGGCCATCTGCATTCCCTCTTCCCCTCAAAAAGAAAATAAATAATATAAAATATTTTTTAACATCAAATTGGTGATCAGTATCTGCAAAATAGTATGTGTTTTAGTGAATGCTTATTGACTAAATGATTGGCTAATATTCTTCTAGGACATTTTGTGACACATAATAGCCTCATTGAGGTATACTAAATATATTGATTTGACAACTATTCAGCTAGCTAACATCTATTAAGCATCAGCTTTGTACCAGCACCATTCTAAACTATAGGGCTACAAAAACAAAGTGGGGGGAAAGTGATCTTTGAAGTAATTTAGATAATTGTGTGATTGTCATAAGTAGTAGAAGTAGCAATTATTGCAGGGTTTCAGATATGTAGGCTAGAATATTGGATCACAATTTAGAATTTGAAATGATCTTATAGACCAATACTCTAAAAATTGAGGAAGATGCCAGAGAATTAATTTATCTATCTATCTATCTATTTATTTTTTGCAGGGCAAAGATGGTTAAGTGACTTGCCCAGGGTCACACAGCTAGTTAAGTATCAAGTATCTGAGGCTGGATTTGAACTCAAGTCCTCCTGAATCCAAGGCCAATGCTTTATCCACTGTGCCACCTAGCTGCCCCTGGGGAATTTAATTGTCCAAAGGCACCCAGATACTAAGTGTTAGATCATGGTTTTGAAAACAAATCCTATGACTTAAAATTCAGTGTTTTTTCATCATACTTGCAGTTGGGAATGATTTTATGGAAGAAGAAAAATTTTATATGAGCCGAAGCTCAAAGAGTTGTAGAATTTAGCTGCTGCTAGTGGTGGTAGTTATATTAGAAGTGGTAGAAACATTAATAAAGGTGCATAGAAAGAAATTAAATAAACAAGCTTAGAGAAAAAAGTGAGTGGATAAGCCTGGCTGGAGCAGAAGGTATGAGTAGGGATTGAACAAGACTTAATTTGGAAAAGTGTGTTTGGTCCAGATTATGGAGAGTTTTGGCAGAAAATTTTAGGAATTTAGACTTATTCCTAAAAATAGTATGGCACATTGAAAGATTTGTTTTGTTTTGTTTTTCAGGTTGGAAGTGATGTTTCAAGATTTGACATACCTGGTAGCCTCTGCAGGATAAATAGGTGTGAGGGAAACAAAGGAGGGTTAGAGATTTGACCAAAGGAGATCACTTTGGAAGATGTAATAATCCAGGACCAAAGTGATGAGGAAAGCATCCGGTTGTGTTGGATAGAGAAAAAACCTGAGAAGCAGAAAAACTTGGACAGATGTTCCACAACTCTTACACATGTGATCCAATTTGAGTCACATAAGCTTTCAGATGATTAAGAACCTGGACTAAAGTCCTGACAATGGGGATAGAAAATAAGAGCTAAAAAGAACAGATGTTTTAAAATAGATTAAATACTTGGGGGGAGGGTGTGCATTGGAAGGACAGGACTGAAGTCACTAAAATGTGACTTCAAGTGGAGGCCGGTGTGTCAAAGAGATGGATAATCTTGTTGATAGAAGTAGTATGTGTAGGGAAGGCACTAGGAGGGTGAAGATTGTTGGGGAGTTTGATGAATTTGGTTTTAGAGATGTTGAATTTGAAGATATCTGGGTGAAAAGCATCTAAGAGAGAACTGAATATATTAACCTGAAGATAAGTATGAGATAGAACTTTGAATCATTATAGTCATTGAAATGATTAGAATGGATGGAATATTTAAGAAAAAAAAGTATTTGAAGATAGCTTGGCATAGTAGATCATTAGCCAGAAAGATTCAGAAAGACCCAAGTTCAAATTCTGCCTCTGATATATACTTGGCTGTGCTTACATGGAAAGTCATATAATCTCTCTGTGCCCTAGGTCAGCGATCTCCATTTTTCTTTTTACTATGCATGTCAATCATTTAAAAAAAGAGAATTTGCCCACAATACTTACTTATGATTTCTACCCCTGCACTATGGAATTAATAATTATGTACATTATAAAATTAAGTAAAATTAGACTTTTAAAAAAAGAATGAGATATAAATGAAATTAATTATACCTCATCCTAGTTTATTGAGTAGACGAGTGATGTGATCAGATCTTTGCTTCAGGAAAATTACTTTGGTTGCTATATAGAGAATGGATTGAAGTAACAAGACTCTAGGCTTGGGGACTAAATAAGAGGCTATTGATATAGTTCAGGTGGCTTTGTGAACAGAAGAGAACAGTTATGGGAGAACTTGTGGACTTGGAAATGACAAGATTTGGCAAATTATTTCATTTCAGGGGTGAGATTAAAGAATGTGATGTTGATGATAATAAGCTTGAGGACCCTAGTGACTTTGTGGGATGGGGGAGTGGCTCTGGGATCATAGTAATAGGAAAGTTCCATAAAAGGTTGGGGATTTTTGAGGAAGAAAATGGAATGAAATTTGTGATTTAGACTGCAACCTATACATTCCTACTCATCCTGTGGGACTAACCTTGTTCCACCAAAAACAAAAGGCAGAGTGGGCAAGAGTTATTTATTCATTCTCACCCTGAAGCACAGAACTAGCAGGAGGGTTTCCATTGCAGCCACAGGAGGTGAGTGATGGAAAGATGCAGGACATAGTGTGAAAATGTTGGAATTTTCCCAGTGGCACCTGCACCGCTGCTAGTATGAGTACTTGCATTCAGGTTAAGTTAATATAAGTGTGCTTAGGGCCAACACTAGAGCAGGAGCAAAGAGATTGGAGTCTTGCAATGCTGTGGGAGAGGGCAGAGCATGGAGTGTAAGATTTAAATTTGTGAAGGGAGTAATAAGGTTATTTTAGTGACAAACTTCAGGCCTGAAGGGAAGGGCATGTGTGTCATGGAAAGAAACAAGTTTTCCCATCATTGCTTCATTTTTCTGACCCAATAGTACCATAAATAACATTTAAGACACCACAAGCTACAGAACAATTCTTGACTTATATTGGTCCAAGGAGTTTCCTCACCAGGAGTTCTCTACCTTAATGAAAACATAAGTTGAGATTTTAATCAAACAAATATATAAATGAATGAATAAATGAGCAAATAACTTAGATAGATGGATGGATTAATGAATGGATAATAAATCAAAGAAGTAAGAAAAGCACAATTTTCCAAAGAGCAAAGGAACAAAAACTAAATCTTAAAAGCTTTTCACATTTTAGGGGAAGGGGATGGTGTAGAGAAGACAGTAAAAAGTCAGAAGAATGATCAGAGGGAGAAGAACCAGTATAGTGATATTACAAAGCCAAATGATGAGAAAGTTTCACTGAGAGAATGACAGTCACTGCAGAGAAGGCAGAAAGGGAATGGAACAAAAGCCATTGCATTTAGCCATTAGGAATTCATTAGCGATCTTCAAAAAGTTCTGTTTCAGAAGAGTGCTTTTCTAAAAAGCCAATTTTGGGGAGGTTAAGGAAAGAAGGAATAGCAAAGAAACAATTATTTTTCAGTCTTATATAATGAAAACATTTTATTTTCATGTTTCCAACTTTTCCTCATTGTAATCCTTCCTTACATCAGTCTTAAAGATGTTTCCATTTTTAAAAGAAAAAAGGAACCAAATAATTTATGAATCAGCTGAAGCCATGCAACATTTATTTCAGAGAAATCCTTACGTTATAATTACACAGGGAAAATTTATTTTCTTGTTTTAATCAGACATTAGTGAAGATAGTACCTAATATTTATTTTATGTTTAGCATTTCTTTTTGTTGGAAGACTTTTTCTTTATAGGGAATTTATAGTCTCTAAACAATATTGCATTCTTTATTTTCTCTAAAAGCCATATGAGTGTTGGTATTTAGATTTATCTATTTGCAATCTCACTCAGTGAACATGTGGAGCCTGTCATATATCCTTAGCACAAAACCTAATGAATATGGAACAAGTTGGCAAATCTCTTCCTTTTTCTCTCTTCCCTGACTTTTAGAATATATTCAGACTATATTCCTTGAGAAAAAAAATCAAGAACAATCCTAGGTTGAGGTTCTGATCTAGACGCCAATTCCCTGTTGAAAGAAAATAGGATGAAGGATAATGACTGAAAGTATATTTTGTATTAGTAGGGTCAAGTAGGATAAGGAAGAAGAACCTGAGGAGACTCAAAAAGGAGAAAGAAGGTAGTTACCCAAACTAGTAAAGGTAAGTAAGAATCAGCAAATAAAACAATTAGAATAAATGGACAGAGTGCTTTGGTGGATGGGATAGATTAATTACAAATGGGCATTGGTGTAAAGTTATAAGAAGGGCAAGTATGGTTGTGTTTTTGAGATTAAAGGGAATGCTGAATGTAGTTGTCTTTTATTGAGAGGTGATAATTAACTATAAATGTTTTAATGAAATGTTCTGTTAAAAAAGAGCCAAGGGGGGCAGCTAGGTGGTGCAATGGATAAAGCATTGGCCCTGGATTCAGGAGTACCTGAGTTCAAATCCAGCTCAGACACTTGACATTTACCAGCTGTGTGACCCTAGGCAAGTCACTTAACCCCCCATTCCCCCCCCCAAAAAAAAAAGAGAGACAAGAAAGCAAACAAAAGCTCGTTAATCCCTACTATTTTGGTAAGGGGGAGAAATGGTGTAGACTTGAATTGTGTGGGTATTTGTATGTCTGCTTCACTCAAGCTACTCCTGTGTATTAAGTCTATACTGATATCCATCATGGGGGAGACAGTTAAGGGATTCCAGTGGGTTGTGAGGGAGCTTGAAGTGTTTCTAAAGCAAATAAAATGAGCCTGTAAGTTTAATAATAATAATCTGATGTGGAGGAGGGGACACAACTCTTGCCAGGATATCCGAAAGTGAAGGAGTATTACACAGAAAAGAAAGGGAAAAGAAAGGAGAGTTATACAGTTGAAGTCTAAAAAGAGATTTTAGACCCTTTGTGAAAAAGATGCAGCTGGATACTCTGAGGAAAAAGAAGCCACTTGTTCTCCAAAGAATTATACACTTGTGTAACACTATCATAGTCCTCACTGCCTGGATGCTAGGTATATTACACCTCACCATTTCACCTCTCCCCTGGAATTCTTTGATACTCTTTTAGGGAATGGGGGGATGTTAAAGCTCTCTGCCATTGGCGATAGCAGCCACCAATGATGGTCCCCTCAAATGTAGGGTAGTTCCCTGCATCCCCGTCCTATTTAATCACTAACAGTCAAAGTAATTTTTTACAAAGAAACATTTATTTAATTGACATAGTCACAAATTATACAAATATACTCTCCAACATATGAGTGCAATTTCCCCCTTGTACTACCATGCCTGGAATCGTGGCTCTAAGGTTGCCATGGCTTGAACTCTTGGGTCTTTGAGGAAAACTTCTGGCTTCTAAAATTGAGAACAAATGTAACAGAAGAAGGAAAAAAAAGAGAATAGAAACAATTACTCCCTGGCCCATTTTTTTTTCAGGACCTAGATAAAAGAAAAAGCAAGAGAAGGTAATCTTTCCCCTCTTACTAGAGTTCAGTTCACAATGCTTGTGCTATAGCCAAACTGTGATTTTCACCTTGCAATTACAGGGGGAGGGGGAGAACATTCATTTCAGTTTCATCAATTTTAAATATAGCAAAGGAACTGACCACACTACTCCTGGAAGGGAGTCCAGAGGCCTTCATGTGAGGCAATCTGGGCATATCTCTTAGGTTCCTAAGGGTGCCTCTATGTTAGGTGACCTAGGGAATGCCCAGAGAAGATGAGATTAGAGTGGAGTCACAGAAGTTATCAGCTGAGTATCAGAAGAAGAAGAGAAACATTAGTTTGTAATTTCCTGCTCAAAGATCCTGAAACCTGATTTGTCTACCTGATAATAACGATTAAAGAAGATTGTTTTCTTCCTGAGGTATATATCCAAGAAATAATAGTGAATTTTTCAAGACTTGTCAAAACAAATAACTATTAACCATTTTTGATGTTTCACCTGGGCACAGATGACACTGTCAGAAAGAACCTAAAAATATGGTCAGTGACTTTGAAGTGTGGGGGTCAGAAACTGAAAACTGAAAGGGTACAGGCTCTATTTTCTAAACTGTTGCTCACTTAGGTCAAAGAATGCTGAAGAGGTGAGGGGAACCCAAAGCAAAACAAGCAATTGGAAGTGAATAGTTTCTTAAAAAGGTTGAATATGAGAGCTTTAAATATAGGAACAACAGATTCAAACCCTATAATCCCCAGTAAAAAAAATAGTAAATCTTCTGGCATTAAAATATTTTATGACTTCATCCATCTATCTTTCTAGTCTTATACCTTACCTCCCCAACCCCACACTTGTTTTAAACAAAATTTGAGATCCAATGATATTAGCCTCTTTGTTCTTTCTCACACAAGTCACTACTTCTTCCAAATCCATGGATTTTTTTTGTTTTGGTGGGGCAATGAGGGTTAAGTGACTTGCTCAGGTTCACACAGCTAATGAGTGTCTAGTGTCTGAGGCTGGATTTGAACTCAGGTCCTCCTGAATCCAGGGCTGGCGCTTTATCCACTGTGCCACCTAGCTGTCCCCCAAATCCGTGCATTTTCACTGGGATTTTCTATTTCTCCTTGTCCATCTCCTAGCTTCTCTGGCTTCCTCTAAGTCCCAACTGAAAGTTAACCTTCTATAAGAAGCCTTTTCTGGTCACACTTAATGCTAGTGTCCTCCATGTATTTTTGTTATTCATTTGTATCAGTGGAGTCTTGTTCTTTATGACCCAATTTGGGGTTTTCTTGGCAAAGATACTGAAGTGGTTCGCCATTTTCTTCTTCAACTCATTTTACAGGTAGGAAACTGAATCAAAAAGGGTTAAGTGACTTGCCCAGGATCACATAGCTAGCAAGTGTCTGAGGACAGATTTAAATTCAGGAAGATGAGTCTTCCTGATTCTAGGCCTGGCACTCTATCCATTACACCATCTACTTTCCCTTCCCTATATTACCTATCTCTAATTTGATCTATGTATATCTTGTTTTACATAGTAGTTTGCATTTTATTTCCCCCATTAACTTGGGAGCTGTTTGATAACAAGAACTGTTTTTTATTTGTTGGTTTGCTTCTGTCCTTTTATTTTCATACCCTGAGCTAAGCACGGTGCCTGCTACATGGTAGACACTTAACACATCCATGTATGTTTGTTAAATGAGTGGTTTTATAGAACTAGAAAAACATTTATCTTGAGAAACAAAATGTCAAGAATGTCAAGGAAAATTATTTTTAAAAAATGTGGACAGAAAGGAAAGAGACCTTGCCTAGCTCCACCAGTTCTCAAAGTATATTGCAAAATAATAATACAAACATTGTGCCTAGTTAATTAATAGATAATTTGATAAGTCAAACAGATTCAGCAAACAAGATTCAGAATAAATCCAAAGACATCAATTACTGGGATAAGGAGTATACTGTTCAATAAAAAAGTGCTGTGAAAACTGAAAAACAGACTGGTCAAAATCATATTTAGACAAAACTCACAACATATATCACAATAAGCTCCAAATGAATACATGACTGATATTTAACCTCATATCATCATATTTGAGAAGCAGAGTAGGAAATGTCTTTTTTACAACTATCAATAGAGGTATATATCTTAACCAAACAAAGAACAAGATCACAGATGATTAAATGAATAATTTAATTTAAAAAAATAAAAACTTTTGCTTGTGGGTTCTACTCTGAACCCCCCACCCTAGTCTTGGGGGGAAGCTGGCTAAAATCACTGATAAATTCAGCAAGAGTTTAGGCTTTTAAAGATTTATTAAAATGTGTATTATTAGTTAGTGAAGAGAGAGAGAGATTGAGAACAGATTCCTTATAGCGTGGAAATCCTAGCTCAGATCTAATTCGGTATAGCCAGAGAGAAAGAAATCAATTTCCTTTCCTAGCAGCCCATGTGAAATCTCTCACCACCACACTGGTGTCCAAACTACTAAAAGGGCCCCCGCCCCTCCTTTTCTCCTTCTGCTGCCACCAATCCAGTTTCAGACAAAAAGAACCTGATCCTCAACAGCTTCTCCCACAAGTCATCTGTGAAACAGGAAGCAGGGCTGTCTACACACACAGTTCCAAGCTAGTTGGCTGGTAGCTCTGATTGACAAGTCCCACCAGTGGTTTTATAGATGTAACTTCTGGATGCTAAAGTTACATGGTCTCTAAATCACATACTTTCTCCTCATGGTGGAGCTTCCCTACAGTATCTCTCCAGCAAGGGGTGTCATTCCAATTCTCACATGCTCAAACAAAATCAATGCAGTTCAAATTAGAAATAGTTAATTGCTATGAAATAATTGTAGTTATTTCTCTGATAAAAGTCTGATACACCAGATATATTGAACTGAATCAAGTATATAAAGACAAGGTTATAGGAAAAATAGTTCCTCTTAATATAATTAAAATATATCAGCAGAAAAATAATTGAATTTACAGCTGGAACATGGTTAGCGAGGAAGAAATATTCTTGAGCTCAGTCTTCAACCTGAGCTTAGATGTTTGACTGTTGGTGATAGTATATAGATTATTGCTTCAGAGAAGAGTCAGACTAGATGACCTCTGAACTCTCTTTGAAATCTAATATTCTGTGATGCTGTGAATTGTTATCCATGTCGTCCATGTGTTTTTATTGCATTTATATCCACATTATTCAATCCTTCATATCAGATTTGACCCTAACACAATATAGTTAGAATTCAAATGTCAACATTATTGAGTTGGCATTGAAATAAGACAGCACCCATGGTTCCTTCGAAGATATCAACATTCACTTCAGTTTGACTTGCTTTAAATGCTGTTCAACAAAGTTCTACATGGGCTTTTGATAATGATCTTGAAATAAACATGCCTTTTCCTTCTTTGAGCCCAACAAATATTATAGTTGCTGCATGACAGACTATTGCAATCCTGAAAGCTAAGGCTTTATCAATGGCCTTCAGTCACAGTTTGGTTCTTATAGGCGGTAGAAACTTCCCTAGATATAACTGAAGGTCCTTAAGTTTTTGGATTAGAAGACAGAGATGCAATGGCAATAGATTATAGTCAAAGGAAAGAATTTCAGCATGAATTCACATTAAATTGAAACACTTAGAAGTGATGATAAAACAAGTATATAACAATCTCTGTATTTAACTGAAGTGGGGTAGAATAGGTCATGGAAATGAGTTTTTGTTTTGTGTGTGGGTGTGTGTGACAATGAGGGCCTAAGGTCACACAGCTAGTAAGTGTCAAGTGTCTGAGGCTAGATTTGAACTCAGGTCCTCCTGAATCCTGGGCCAGTGCTTTATCCACTGCACCACCTAGCTGCGACATGGACATGAGTTATTAAAGAAAGTAGAGGTTAGGGTATCTGAGGGAGTAGATGTATGTATGTATGTATGTATGTATAGAGGGGCAGATGATAAATAGATAGATGGATGGATGGATATGTTAGAAGGGCAGAAATTGAGAGAGATAGACTATGAGCCAGGAACTCAACTCTATAGTATTTTTATTGGTATGACACTTAGTCTATAAATCAATTTAGGCAGCATTGTCATTTTTATTATATTGGCATGTCCCAACCATGAGCAATTAATATTTCTCAAATTATTTAACTTTGAATTTTTATTTTAAAACATTTCAGTTATGTTCATATAATTCATATTTATCATAGATGATAGACTCCCTGAAATATTATAAATTGTACATTTATTTTAAGTAAGATTTCTTTTTCTGACTGTCCCTGATGGTTTTTCTGGTTGGCAATGTCCAGAAAAGCAGATCATTTCTGTTGATTTATCTTATACCCAGCTATTTCGTCAAAATTTCTAATTATTTCAATTAATTTTGGTTAATCTCTAGAGTTCTCTGAGCACATGATGCTATCATCTAAAAGAAACCAAAAAAAATCTTCTTGGCCTGTACTTATAACTTCAATTTCATTCCCTATCTTATTGCTAGAGGTTACATCTGTATTACCATATATAGTGCTATGTTTACAGCATAATATTAAATAGTGTTTGTAAATTTCTCGATCTATCTATCAATCTATCATGTCTAATCCCCCCCCCAAAAAAAACCTTCCATTTTCCAAATCTAGAATACTTTCTTCTCCCAGTCATCAGAAAGTACTCTCAGCTGGTAGGATCTGCAGTTATATGTTAGTCAAAAATATCATTTGTGAACTAGGCACAATATTTTTAGGTGCTTACAACAATGAAACATATAACTGGGCAGTATGATGTAAAGGACCCTGAATTTGGAGTGAGAATACCAAAATTTCAATTCCTGTTCTGCTACTTAATCTATTTTTACCTTGGACAAAAACTTGGATTTGATATGAGAGGCAACAAAAAGTCAGTTGTAATCTTAGATTTGGTATGATGAAGCGAAGAATGGTGTGTAAACAGGAAAGCATGGAGACTAAGAGCAATAAGAGGGTAAATAACAAAATAGGTAGAGGATAACTTGTTTCCATTACATACCTCAAAGTGCTCCCAACTTTAGGAGACTAGATCCCAACATTAAGGGAGAAAACTTCTAAAAATTCTGCATTGCAAGATCATTAAATTTAACTTTTAGATTTTTGAACACAATTTTTAATATTTAGATGTCCAATTTATGCCAGTTAAAATGTCTCTTTAATTGTCTTCTTGAAAAATTCCCATGAGAAATGCAGTGAAATATATGAGGTGTTCCTTGATGAGCAATTAAAGAATTTCAAGAGCATGCATAATCAAACTGCTTCTGTGCTGGTCACAGATGGTGCTTTTCTATAGTCCAAAGCACTTAAATCATAAATAAGCATTCCATCTTCCTACAAAATTGGATAAAATATAAGTATTATTAAAGCCCAAATTTGGGGAACTTTAACACTTAGGCTGGATCATACCAACCCCCCTCCTTTTCCCACATTAGTCCTTATTTCTTGGTTTAGAAATATGTGACCTCGGGTACCTAGGTGGTACAATGGATAAAGCACCGGCCCTGGATTCAGGAGGACCTGAGTTCAAATACTGCCTCAGACACTTGATATTTACTAACTGTGTGACTCTGGGCGAGTCACTTAACCCTCATTGCCCTGAAAAAAAAAAAAAAGAAGAAAAGAAAAAAAGGCTGTTTCAGTGATAGAAATATGTGACCTCATTTATTTCTGGACATTTCAGTGCCCCATTCTCATGATTTTTGATTATGCCTTAACCCCATCTGGTACTATGTCAAGGGTACCAAATCTTAAATCAGAGCACCTGGATTAAAATACTGGTTCTGACACTAGATGTGAGACTTTGTATACACGCATAAGCTCCTTTGGTATCATATTCTTCATCTGCAAAATGAAGGGGTTAAATTAGATGGACCCTGAGATCATTTAAGGCTTTTCTGTGAGGACACTTTCAGAATCCAATTAGAACAAAATAATTTCCTTCACTTTTGGGAAGATCCTCAGAACTTTGTCTTTTGAGAAAAGTTGTTAGAGGCTCTCTCTTAGTTCATCTCCAAGATTCTCTACTAAAATGTGCTCAGACTATGTTGCAGATAACATCAAATTCTGACACTGGTTGTGATTTTGGTTGCAAATCAGAATTGAAGGAGACCAGCTATGTGTATAGTTTATATGTCTCCCAATCTCAGATGGTCTCAGACTTGGGTTCATATTGTACAGCTGATCTTTTGGTTAAAAAAAACAAAAAAACCCAAAAACCTACTTGATTTGGTTCGCCAAGAAGACAATGGGACCATTTGATATTAATTAAGATCTTGATATTCACTTACCATGATAGAAAACATAAGCCAGGAATATCATCAAAACAATAGCTATTTAATAGAAAAAGCAGCAGAGTCCATCCAAGGACCGTGCCCAGTAGAAATGCTGTGTCCAGTAGGGAACAGGTATAATAAAAAAAGCATGTTGACATCACCAAAAAATATCAGAAGTCCTGCAGCATCAAAGGTGTGTTTCCTTCCCCTATGTATTCATCATGGGCCCTTCATGCATGATTCCTGTTCAGGCTCACTCTTCCCACTAGTGCTGTGGACATTTGTTAAAGGGTATGATATAGGTTTATGGGGAGAATGTTCTATTGGGAGAATTCTTCCTGTGCTATTTCATAAAATATATTGTTGTTCAGTCATGTCCAGTTTTTCATGACTTCATTTGGGGTTTTCTAGGCAAAGATATAGCAAGAGTTTTTTTGTTTGTTTGTTTTTGTTGTTGTTGTTGTTGTTGTTTTTGGCGGGGCAGTGAGGGTTAAGTGACTCGCCTAGGGTCTCACAGCTAGTAAGGGTCAAGGATCTGAGGCTGGATTTGAACTCAGGTCCTCCTGAATCCAGGGCCACTGCTTTAACTACTGTACCACCTACCTGCCCCCAAGAGTTCTTTGCCATTCCCTTCCTCTGCTTATTTTATGGGTAAGAAAACTGAGGCTGACTCTGGCTAAGTGATTTCCCCAGTGTGACACAACTAGTGTCCAAAGCTGGATTTGCACTTTGGTCTGTCCTCACTCCAGGCCTGACACTCTATCCATTGCACCATATGTCTGCCCTTAACTGTCTTTGCCTTAAAGTCATTATGTTCTCTGGCTGACTGGAAGAAAAAAAAACAAAACACACCCATGTTGACCAATCATTGAATGGCCCTGGGCCTGGGGTTAATAATGAACCTAGAGCATCCATTCTAGGGCCCCCAAATAATTGTTGTGATATGCCAGGACCTAAGTATAAATTGATATTTTTTTTGGTAAAATGTCATTTCTTCCCACATTTGTGTAGGACAAAAAGAAAAAAACAACTTTCTTGACTTAGGAGAGGAGAGGTGGAGGCACATAAGGCATGCCCCACCCTACAGCTGCCTCAAGGTTATAATTTTCCTTGGAGTTTAGAGGACAAAGGGAGCACAGATCGCCAATCAATCTAAGATTTCTGTCCCTATGCCTCTATTCCCCAGAACATTCCATTTCCCCACAACTTCTGATATGATAGAAAGAAGCAATACTTTATTTACTTTCTTCCAAAAGTTTATTAAATTAATTAAAAGGAATGGGAAAAGAATATGCCACTTAAGGAGATGAAAGAAGGTGGATTCAGGATAACTGCTGGGAATGCTGAGGCTAGTTAATGAATAATCTTTCATAATCTACTCAAAATAACTTTAATAGAATCACTAAGATCTAAAGATGGGGAAGGAGGCGGATGTGAGGGAGTGGAAGCCTGGTTGCCAAGGAAATCTTTCATTTTTTGAGGGCAATAAGAATATCACAGGTTTTAGGATGACCCGTGGCACTTGGTTTTTGTTTCTTTCTTTTTTCATATTGGCCGCAAAGAGAACAAGAGAGAAAGACTGAAGTGGGAACATTTTCAAGAGCAGGTCAGGGAGAGTAAAGCTGTTTTCATCAAGAAAGAGCAAGAACCCTGGGATCTGAGGGTGGCACACACTGATCCACTCCAGAGTCAGACTAATTAGGTAATTAAAAGATTTTGACAGCTGAAGTGTGAGGAAGGGAGGGGAAGGGGGGAGCAGTCTGTAGGGGCAAGCTTTCATGCCAGGCTGCTCCAAGGGCTCAAAGCACCGAAAGTCAACATGGAACTGCAAAGCCTGACCCTGACTATGAACCACAGTTAAACACTGGAAGACTTCTCACCCTAAGGAAAAAAAAAAAAAAGATTGTCAACTGGGAAGGTTTTTTTTTTTTTTTAATTAGGTCTGGTAGGGAAAGTTAAGAGGTCTTAGACTGCCCAAGTGTCTGTATTTTTCTTTAAAGATTGTACTATATTTTATCTTCACATCATTTGTCTTTCATCTTTTGGTTCACCCTATTATTCTGTAAACATTGTTTTATTGTTACTAAGACCCTACTGTGTGTCTAGAATTGTGTTAGATGTAGCAGATTCAAAGTTTGGGAAAGGCTTCCCACACAGAACTCACAGTCTACAGGTAGGAGAAAATCATAGAATCATCATAAAGAATCATAACTCTAGAGTTAGCTGGAACTTAAAAAAAAAAATCTAGTCCAATCTCCACCTTTTAAAGATGAGGAAACTGAGGTCCACGAAAGCTAAGTGACTCTTCATGATCACATAGGAAGACAATTTTGAACTTAGGTCCTCTGATTCTAGAGCCCATGCCTTTTTCCAGTAATTCTAATATGCAATAATACATAATAAATAATAAGTATACCAGAGGTATAAAAAAAAAAAAAGATCTTTTTAAGATCTGAGGTAGAGATCATTATTGCTGGTCAGGGAGAATAAGTACCTTCAAAGAGGAAGTGGTGATTAAATTGGGTTTTAACCAATGGATAATACTTAAGAAATGTAAAGGTTGCTGTTCAGTTATTCATGTTTGACTCTATGTGACAACATTTGGTATTTTCTTGGCAAAGATAATGGAATGTTTTGGGGCAGTTAGGTGGCGCTGTGGATAGAGCACCGGTCCTGGAGTCAGGAGTACCTGAGTTCAAATTCGGCCTCAGATACTTAACACTAGCTGTGTGACCCTGGGCAAGTCACTTAACCCCTATTGCCTCCTTAAAAAAATAAAATAATTAAAAAAAAAGATAATGGAATGTTTTGCCCTTTTCTTCTACAATACATTTTACATATGAGAAAACTGAGGCAGAGAGCAGTTAAGTCATTTGCCCAGGGTCACACAGCTTGCAAGTAACTGAGGACAGAATTGAACTCAGAAAGATGAGTCTTCCTGACTTCAGGCCTGGCACTTGATCCATTGCACCACCTGGCTGCCCCAAGTGTAAAGGAGGAAACTGTAAATTCAGACATAAACATTTATTAGGAATGTCTTATAGTCCAGTAGAGTTTCAACATTTGCAAAGCACTTTCTTCATTAACTATCTTGGCAGGAAAATAGTGCAAGTATCATAAACCTCATTTGACATAATGAGGAAATAAATTCTTAGCACAAGAGAGTAACTTTCTCAAGGTCACTCCACCAACAATGGCAGAGCTTAGACTCCAATGGACTAGATGATGGTTAACTGGCAATCTGTGTCCTCATGATAGTCCTTGATTGACCTCCATCAAAATGCATATGCAACTTCCTCCTTATCCTTAGAAAGATGCCTTTCAAGACCTCCAGACTTTGTCCTCACAAGGACCTGGACAGTGTGAGCAAAAATGTGGGCACAGATAGATGATGGGTGTTTTCAGAAGTCAGTGTAGTCCAAATTTAGTTATAACAGGGAGTGTATGGAGGGAAATAAGAGACAAAGCTAGGACATTAGGAGATCACCGTATTAGATTGTGGAGGCAATGTCTTGAACAGGAATTGAACTTTATTTTAACCAGATGTTCTATCACCATTTTCCTTGCTGCTAAACTATACATTCTTTAACTTCATTTTAGAAGTTCATATGATATCTACATATATAAGATAAATTTCATCTATCTTATACACCCCTGGTGACAATTAGCTTTGACTTGTAGCTTTAACAAAACCTGTGAACCTGATACTTGTTGATATTTTTTCTTCTTTGTTTATGCTTCTAATGTTGCCAATTTGTTGAACTATTAAACACACCCTGTTATTGGCCACACTAGTTTATACTGGTATGGAATTATAACTATGGTGGCCCTTTGGACACCCAGGAATGACTGGAATGCAATGAAATTTGACTGTAAGTTCACCCAAAGAAAGACTGGAAGTATATTATAGAGATGCATTAACCTTATATTGTGTAGGTGCACTGAATATTTGGAAAGTTCATATATCACAAGACCTAGCACATAGTAATGCATTAATAAATGCTAATTGACTAATGGTTTCCAGTGATAGAAATGCTGTCAGGCCTACATGAACCCTGGAATCATAAGACACTTTAAGAATCTGGAAAGTTTCCTAATTAAGAAGTCTTAAATGAGCATAATTTAAGCCCCTCTCACATCTTTTTTTTTTTTTTTAGTGAGGCAATTGGGATTAAGTGACTTGCCCAGGGTCACACAGCTAGTAAGTGTTAAGTGTCGGAGGCCGGATTTGAACTCAGGTACTCCTGACTCCAGGGCCCGTGCTTTATCCACTGTGCCACCTAGCTGCCCCCTCCTCTCACATCTTAACAAAAACGGCTTTATAAATATCTCATTTAATCCTCATAACAACCCTGGGAGGTAGGTTCCCACTTTTTACAGTTGAGGAAACTGAAGCAAACAAAGGGTAAGTGACTTGACCAACTTGCACATTTCTTCATTCTGTAGGCCCTTCTGCCCCAAAACAAAACCAAATAATCAAAGAAATAAAATACTCGAGATAACAACTATGGTTTAATTTTAAAGCTCTATTTTGGGATCAAAATCAGTTGGTGATCCTAGTAACAATTTGAATCCTTCTACTATCTGTTATAAAGCTGACTGTATTTGTTCCCAACCAGAGGTTATAACTAGGAATCTTTGTGCCCAAATTAAAGGCCACAGAATGTTCTGGGGACAGTTCTCTCTCCTAGTTCTCTCACTCTCCTTCCAACCACATCTTCTCAGTCTCCTGTGTTAGTTCGTAATCAAAACCATCAGCTCTAACTTTGGGTGTCCTTGAAACCCCTGTCCTAGACCCTCTTCCCTCTATGTATACATGCACTTTCTTCTGTCTGTAAACTTACCAACTTCTGTGGGGTTAATTTCATTTCTATATAGATGACTACCCTAAATCTCTGCCTTGAGTTTCAGTACCTCATCACCCCAATTTTTATTAGACATTTAAAACTGGATCTTAAATACATCTCAAATTTGACATGTTCAAAACAGAACTTATTATCTTTTCTGCCCAAACACACTCCTTACTAATACTTTTCCAGGTTCATAACTTCAGTGTTATCCTTAACTTTTCATTCCCCCTTACTAAACCTGGCCAATCAGTTACCAAATCTTGTTTTTATTTTTGCATCTTTCACATCAGAGCACTTTATCTACATAGGCATCGCCTTAGTTCTGGGCCTTAATTCCCTCTCCCTTAGATTAATATAATAAAATACTTATTGCTCTCTCTGCATCCCCATTCCAGTTCTTCCCACTCACTTCTGCTAAATTAGTTTTCCCTAAGTACAAATCTGATCACATATTGAGCCACACCCCATCCCACTTAATCAAATCCAGAGACTTTCTGTTGCCTTAAAGATAAAAGATAAACTCCTTTTGAGCTTTTAAAGCTATCTTTAACTTGGCTTCTACTTACCTTTTCATCCTCATTGCAGCCAAACTGGTCTTCTCTCTTTTTCTCACATGCAATATTCTATTTGCCTTCTTCATGCCTTCCTACCAATTGTACCCCCCACAACCTGGAAAGCATTTCCTCCTTCCTTCCACCTCATAGAATGTCTATCTTCCTTCAAGGCATAGCTCAAGCACCACCATGTACATCAACCCTTTTCTGTTATTCAACTGGTAGTATAATTTTCCCCTTCCTAATTAGCTTATATTTGTCAACTTTCTATTTGTTCTCGTCATAAGTATGCTGTTTACATATGCATAAAGCTACAGGAATAAACACATACATAAATTTATATATATGTATATGCACACACATATTTGTATATATACTTATATATCATTAACTTAGGTGTACATGTATACATGTAGATATGTGTATATGTTTATGGACATATTTATATATGCATATGTGTATACACATATGTATATGAATAGATTACCTAATTTGTCCATATATCTATCTCTAGGTTCACTTATTTATATAATCACTCATCCATCCATTCTTTGTTGGTTGGTTTGTTCATCCATTTTTTTACTTATTCATTCAATAGTTCATTCATTCATTCATTTGTTTATTTATTTATTGACCCAGACTTTGATGCATGCTAAATTCATCTAAACTGGAGGCACCTGTGTGGAAGATACCAGGGTCCTCCTTCTGGGAAATGAAATTCTATGATACCCTACCACATGAATGGAAGCAGCCTTTTTTTGTTGTTCTTGCCTGTGTATAGCTAGAGCTGGCTGCATTTTAAAATTTGCCTAATAGAGGTACAATCTCCCTTTCCAGTGGCATTCAAGGGTGAAGGTCTCATTCACTCATAGGATGGATACAAGGAACTAAGCAGGATGAGGAAAAGACTGCCTTCCCCTTAGGACCTTTGGCCCTAAGACATGGATTTGGGGTTTGGATCTGTCTTGAATGTCCTTTTCATTTCTTGGTTCAGACAATAGAGTCCTTTGAGCTAAGAACTCTAGTCATGGAGCTGGATGTTGTTGCTAGTCGTAGGGTATCCTTGAGAATCCAGGATAAAAGTCCAAGGGAGTTTTAGACTTGGAACTTGGTAGCTCAGTTTTGAAAATCTAATCCTACTCTCCTTAGAGACTAAGGTTGTGCTGGGGAAGATTATGCCCGTTAGGTATTGGGGGGTGTTTATAGTTATGTTGATATGTATCATCTGACTATTAAGTGTTGAAATTAAACCAGGGTGCTGGGAACCCCCTAAAATTGAGAGAACACAGTCAGTAGGACCTTAAACTAATATGGTATAGACTAGAAACCTCCCCCCGCCCCAATCATTTTAAGATACCAGAGTATATTAGAGAAGGCTTGAAGTGTACAACTTATCTTCAAGCAGTAAGGTTAAAAGTGTGTGTGTGTGTGTGTGTGTGTGTGTGTGTGTGTGTGTGTGTGTGTGTGTCAGACAGAATAAATGCCCAAATCAGAGAAGATATTACTAATCTTTTCCATTAAAATGTGAGCCCCTTGAGAGCTGGAATTATTTAATGTGTTTTTGTATTTGAATCCTCAGTTCCTTTGCATAGTAAGCACTTAATAAACTTTTTTAATTGATCTTACACACTAGAGAATCAATTAAGTACCTTCAATCCGACCAGAAATAATCCCAATATTAATGTTTAATTGTCTGTTTTAATGGGGTAGACTGGATTCTCAGAAATCATTTTCTGCAATCTTAGATCAAAATCACACCTTTATTTTAATGGTTAAGTACATTAAAAACATCTTGCTGAGTGATGAGTATTGTGGCTTCTCTGGTTTGTCTGACAGGACAGTAAAAGCCCATATAAAGTTATTGCTAGCATTTGAACCTTCTCACCTGTGAAAGACACAGCATATCAGTAAGAAAGAGCCCTTAGAGACAGCTCAGAAAGATGATTCACTTGCAAAATATGCACCCAAGGCTTCTGAGACTACTTTTACATTAAAGAGAAATTTTAAGGTTTAGATTTTTTTCCCCTTACCACCATAGCAACTAGATAACACATGGATTTTTCTTATTATTAAAATAGGTCTGGGAAAACCACAATTTCTTGAAGATGATTATTATTTGACATTTACAAAGAGACAACTTACCACATTCTTAAAACAATCTCAGTGGGAAATTGTAAGCATAATACTTTAGCTTATGAATACAGAGAAAAAGCCCCTTAGATAGGAGACAGAAAATCTGGGTATTAATTCTAGCTCTGACAAGTTCATAGTGTGATTTGGTCAGGTCACCTGCCTAAGATGTAGTTTCCTTTTCTATCAAATGAGTTATTTGCTCTTTATCCCTTCTGGAAGATCCTTCCAGCTTTATCATGCCATGATTTTAGACTTGATAATATTTCCCAAGAAGCACTTAGGCATTAATACTCAACAAGGGAACTCATAAAAGGGATCCCTTTAAATGAGAAAACTCAATTTATAATTTAATAAAAGCAAAGTGTTACTAATTAGAAATAAAGTGCTCAGTCAGTTTTTTTTTTAGTTTGCTATAAAGAAAAGAAGATCTTGTCATAAATTATGCAACAAATTTGGGGAACAGAATGATTTAATTTATTTTTAAAAGATATTAGGAAAATTATTAGATGGGTGCGAATATAATGATACTCCAACTTTAGGAAACATATATCAATATCTGAAATTCAGAGTTCATAGATTCTGGATTATTTTTCAGTTTTATTTGCTTTCATTCTCTTTTGTGATTTGCAGCTTGAAGTTTTCAGAGTGACTGACCAAGTCCCTCTGCTTTGTTTGCTTTCCTTTAGAGTTATTTGCTAAATGTAATATTCTAAATTTCTCTCTCTCTCTCTTTCTCTCTCTTTCTCTCTTTCTTTCTCTCTTTCTCTCTCTCTCTTTCTTTCTTTCTCTCTCTCTTTCTTTCTTTCTTTCTTTCTTTCTTTCTTTCTTTCTTCCTTCCTTCCTTCCTTCCTTCCTTCCTTCCTTCCTTCCTTCCTTCCTTCCTTCCTTCCTTCCTTCCTTCCTTCCTTCCTTCCTTCCTTCCTTCCTTCCTTCCTTCCTTCCTTCCTTCCTTCCTTCCTTCCTTTCTTTCTTTCTTTCTTTCTTTCTTTCTTTCTTTCTTTCTTTCTTTCTTTCTTTCTTTCTTTCTTTCTTCTTTCCTGGGGTGTCATTACTGGTCTTACTATAGCCCTTTATAAATTCTGAAGATGTTCAATCAATTCATACTTACCACTGATCGGGTCAAATCCCTACCACGAGGCTACATCTTCCTTTACTATCTGGATCGTGAGTCCATTTCTGCAAGGCCTCTTGCTTCTGAATTTCCAATACTAGATATCCCAACCTTTCAAAGTCTACAAGCTAATACATTATATGTAAGTATTCGTTTACCTAAAGGGGGCATAGCCAGGCTTTGGAGCCTGCTGGGATCACCTAGCATGGAGATGCTGTACTGGACCATGCTGTATCTTTAAGACTACCAAGCCAGCAAACTTGCTCGTTTCTCTCCCTCAGTGCTCTCTTTTCCTTCTACTCTTTCCCTGATCTGATTCCAGTAAGGATAAAGGCTCGCCAACAGCATGGGTGCCTTGAAGTGAACTGGTGAGGTGGAGAAGAGCTACCTTCCCATGACTGATCTCCCTCAGAAACTGTAGACCCAAGAAATAGCCTTGGGGTGTTTTTCTTGTTTTGTTTCATTTGTCCCAGTTTTAGACTAGAAGGGGGAAGGAGTTGGCCTTACAATAGGTAAGGATCAACTGATGGTAAGGTCCTTAGGTGTGTGTATGGTTCCCAGGGACATGGAAAATGGAATGCAGAATTGAGTGATAGTAACCTTGAAGCCAGTATTTTAGGCTTACTATCAAACTCATCCAACCTAGTAGGGAAGCCCTGAGAAGTTGGGATGGGTGGGACTTGAGACTAAGAAGGCTGTGAACTTAGAATCTGGGACTGATATAAGTATAAACTTAACTTCCTTCTTTCCAGAGTGTGAGGTAGTAGAGGGGGATTATATTATTCAATTGTTGGAGAATATTTATATATTTATTATTATAACTCTGAAGTGATATTTTTATTTGTTATTACACCTCTGAAGTAAACCTCTAAAGTAAATGATACCTCCTTTGTAAAAGCTAATCTGGGGGCAGGTAGGTGGTGCAGTGGATAGAGCACTGGCCCTGGAGTCAGGAGTACCTGAGTTCAAATCTGGCCTCAGACACTTAACACTTACTAGCTGTGTGACCCTGGGCAAGTCACTTAACCCCAATTGACTCACTAAAATAAACCAAAACCAAAACCAAAACCAACCAAACAAACAAAAGCTTATCTGACTGTTAAATAGTCAATGATAATTAATTTTTGAAATTACAAAATGGGGCAGGCACACACAGTACTTTGGGTACTCAGTGGGAAAGACTAAGATGTCAGTGGAGCAGGAGGTTAAAATCATGCTTTATTGAGGCACAGAGGGTATAGAGGCAAAATGGCACAGAAAGTACAGAGACAAGCAGCAAAAAGGGTACAGAGGGGGAAGCTAGGTGGCACAGTGGATAGAGCATCGGCCCTGGATTCAGGAGGACCTGAGTTCAAAGCCGGCCTCAGACTTACTTAACACTTACTAGTTTTGTGACCCTGGGCAAGTCATTTAACCCCAATTGCCTCACCAAAAAAAAAAAAAAAAGAAAAAGAAAAAAGGGTACAGAGACAAACAGCATGGAGATGGAGATGATGGAGATGGAAATGATGGAGATAGAGATGATGGAGATGGAGTGGTGGGATAAGCCAGGCCACATGAGAAAGAGGATGAGGTTGGAGGAGACAAAGAGAGTCATTTATTCAACCTTAGATTAGAGTTGAGAGCACTGCACAGCATGGACCCAGATAGACATGGAAGAATGCTCAGGAACAGGAATTTGAGGTCTCGTTTTTATGTTTTTTTTGGGGGGAAGACACTCTTATGCATACCTCTTTGAGTTTAGTTCATTAGTATATCCAAATCATGTCAAAGTTGTTGGTAAAACATTAAAGTTAACATATCCATGTCATCTCAAAGTTATTAGTACCATTTATTGTCTCTGGTCTTAAAACCATGGATGTCTGAAACCTATCTGAGATTTATATATCATAGGACCAAGATACCTGAAAGTAATTCCTAGATAGTTTCCCATGATTCAGCACTCATACACATGTATGCAGACATGCATGCATGGATGTATACAGATACACACTTGAACACACATGGATGTACATGAATGCAGGTAATCATGCATGCATACATACCAGGATGTGATTTTTGGTTAATATAAATTGCAATTTGTAAATTTTGCTCCTTTGATCTTTGGGATGATTTGAGTATCAGTACCAAGTTCCCCTTTGCAATTTTACTTTCAACTACTGCTACTTTTTACTGGCTACTTATAAATTTACTATACTTACTAGAAAGAGTTGGGCTAGTCAGGGATATCAAAATAAGATACAATTTTAATACAACTGTTTAAAGGAAATGTAGTGCATGGTATGCTACTACAATTGGGGGAACACTATCAGTGGAGCCTGGAGTCAATGGTAGAATCTATACTTCCCTCATTCCTTTTAGAGGTACCCCTGGGTAAGGGGGGAATGCCATATTAACTAATTTCTAGGTAGTGGAGGTCAGGGTAATCACTGTTTTATACATATACATATACATACACACACACACACACACACACATACAGGAGAGGGAGGAGAGTGGTAGCCTAGTGGGGGATAAAGAAATGAGGCATCCACTAACCCCTATTGCTCCCTCACCCAGCATAGTGCCTACCAGCTGCCCTAATCTCCTCACTTGAACATAAGTAAAGAAAAAAAAAAGACTTGCTTTGGTTGGTAAATATATTTTGAATGCACCTCAGTTCAGACTTAACAGTTATATGCTTAACAGATAAGAAGGTATTATAGACTATTGATCTGTACTTACAACCAAAAGGGATCAAGGCAAAACCATTCCATTGAATGTTACCATGTTTTCTGGAAGTAGGAACCCCAATACTTCTACTTGGAATTTTAGAAGGCTGAGAATGCTGAGCATGGTCTTGGGCAGGAAATCCATTGCTTAATATCTCCCCACACCACAAAAGAGTGTGTGGCTATTGCTTTATAGCAAATTCATATTTATTTTGACTAATTTCATGCAGCTTCTTCATCTCTGATTTTTCAATACATTATATATATATACATATATACACATATATACATACATACACATACATACACATGCACATATATGTATATATGTGTATATATAATTTATTTATTGTTAACCCACACACATTTTTCCAAACAGCAAGATGAATTAGTGACTATTAGGGTCAATTTTCACTTCTCCATTTACCAAAGTAAGTCATGATCAAGTGTGCATTTAGGAGAGTGTGAGTTCGTCATTTTGCTGGTCTGTAAAACCTAAAGGTACATTTACAGAGAATTAATTCTTCTACCACTGACACAGCAGTGATTTTAATGGTAGTCTATTGTCATAAGTTTTCAATTGGAACCTGTGAATTCAATGGACCAGAACCCCAGAAATAATGGACCAAATTCATCCTGAGGACCTACCTATGGCTTATTTTTGCCCTCATGGAAAGTCTTCCATAAGAATATAAGAATTTGGTTTATAGTTGTCTACAAGGCCTCAGATTCTTGCCAAACATATTATTTCTTGATTTTGCTTAATTATGTATGTGTGTTACAAAATAGGTTTCATTATTAAGTAAAGGTGGTGAGGACTTAGGTTAAGCTGACCACAAACTCAGTCAGATATGCTAACTTTTCTCACCATTGTACATCTCAAGCAAAAGCTATGTCTTATCTGCAAACTGACCTTATTGTTTCCCATATTGTTCCCATGTTCCTTTTGTTATTTATAAACCCTTAAGGTTACAATTCATGGAATTGTAACTATTCATTCTCCCCTCCCAACTTGGAAAGTCCCTAATTTTTCCTCCAATTAGAAATCAGATGACCTAATGTTTTATTGTTTCCTTTTAATTACTTGGGCTTATTTAATTATTTTTTAAAAATTTACAAAAACTGAGCAGCTAGGTGGCACAATGCATAAAGCACCAGCCCTGGATTCAGGAGGATCTGAGTTCAAATTCGGTCTCAGACAACAGCTGTGACTAGCTGTGTGACTCTGGACAAGTCACTTAACCCTCATTGCCCTGCAAAAAAATTCCCAAATCTGTCTCCCTTTGTATGTGGGATTGAGGCCTAGGTTCAGGAGGTCTGGTCCTTCTTTATTAGGCAATTGGTATACATTGCTTAATAAATCATTATATTGAGGGCAGTTAGATGACACAGTGGATAAAGCACCAGCCTTCGATTCAGGAGAACCTGAGTTCAAATCCAGCCTCAGACACTTGACACTTATTAGCTGTGTGACCGTGGGCAAGTCACTTAACCCTCATTGCCCCACCCCCCAAAAATGAAAAAGAAAAATCATTATATTCGGAAGATTGAATCTTTATTTTCCTCAGTCATTTCATCTTTTACCCTCCACATCACACAATCAAAATGATCTATTTTACATAATGTAATCCTCTCTATCTCTTGTTTGGTCATAAACTCTTCCCTTATCTATTGATGTGACAGGTACGTATTTCCATGTTCTTCTAATTTAATTATGTTATCACTTGTTATTTAAAAAATAATTTATTTTTGACCTTATCTTTTCCTAGTTTGTTAGATGCCTATCTCTACCTAATTTCTATTAAACTGCATTTCAATTTTCCTAGCAATTTTTGTCAAGTAGTGAGTTCTTGTTCCAGAAGCTAGGGTCTTTGTATTTATCAAACAGTACATTATTATGATTATTTACTACTGTGTGTTGTGTACCTAATCTATCCCCCTGATCCATTACGCTATTTCTTAGCCAGTAGCAGATTGTTTTGATCAATGCTGCTTTTAAATATAGTTTGAAATCTGGAACTGCTAAGTTGCCTTCCTTCACTATTTTTAAAAATTTATTCTCTTGACATTCTTGACCTTTGGTTCCTCCAGATGTACCTTGTTATTATTTTTTTCTAGTTTTATAAACTAGTTCTTTGGTAGTTGGATTTAGTATGACAATGAATAACTAAATTAACTTAGATAAAATTTTTATTTTTATAATATTGGCAAGAACTACTGATGAGCAATTCATATTTCTCTAGTTGTTTAGAACTGTCTGTATTTCCCTGAAAAGTATTTTGTAATTATGTTCATTTATTCCCTGGGTATGTCTTGGCAGAAAGACTCCCAAGTATGTTATACTCAGTTTTGCTGAGTAGATTATTCTCAGTTGTAATCCCAACTCCTTTTCCTTAACAGAAAATCATATTCTAAGTCCTCTACTCCTTTAATGTAGTAACTGTTAAATTTTGGGTCATCCTGAGTATGGCTGCATGGTTTTAAAATTAATTCTTCATGGATGCTTGAAGTAATTTTTCTTTGACCTGGGTGCTCTGGTATTTGGCTACAATATTACTGCAAGTATATATTTTTCAGTTTTTTTCAGGTTATTACCAGTGAATTGTTTTAAAAATATTATTTTTCTAATTACATTTAAAGATACTTCTCAACCATAATTTTTATAGGATTTTGGGTCATATTTTTTCTCTCCCTCCTTTCCTTCTCCCCTCTCTTAGACAGCAAGCAATAAGATAAAGCTTATACATGAACAATCATGTTAAACAGATTTACACATTAGTCATTATTGTGAACAATCAGAACAAAAAGGAAAAAGAAAATTAAAAAAATGTGAAAATCATATGTTCTGATCTGCATTCAGACTCCATAGTTTTTTCTCTAAATGTGTATAGCATTTTCCATCATGAGTCTTTTGGAATTATTTTTTGATCAATGGATTCTTTCAATTTCTATTTTACTCTCTGTTTAGAGAATATCAGTTCAGTTTTCCTTGACAGTTTCTTGAAGTATGATGACTATGCTCTTTCTTTGATCATGACTTTCAGGTAATCCAATAACTCTTAACATCTCTTCTTGAATTATTTTTTGAATAATAAGACATTGAACCGTTTCTTCTATTTTTTATTCTTTCGATTTTTTTTTTTGGTGAGGCAATTAGGGTTATGTGACTTGCCCAGGGTCACACAGCTAGTAAGTGTCAAGTGTCTGAGTCCAGATTTGAACTCAGGCCCTCCTGAATCCAAGGCAGGTGTTTTATTCACTGCACCACCTAGCTGACCCTATTCTTTTGATTTTATTAATGGTTTCTTAATGTCCATTGGAGTTAATAGCTTCCACTTGCTCAATAATACTTTGTTGTTGTTGTTGTTGTTTTGGGGGGGGGGTTTGGAGGGGCAATGAGGGTTAAGTGACTTCCCCAGGGTCACACAGCTATTAACTGTCAAGTGTCTGAGGCTGGATTTGAACTCAGGTACTCATGAATCCAAGTCAAGTACTTTATCCACTGTGCCACCTAGCTGCCCCAATACTACTTTTTAAAGAATTATTTTCATCAGTGAGCTTTTACACCTCTTTTTCTACTTGGCCAATTCTGTTTAATGAAGGGGTTATTTTATTTTTTTTGTGACTTTTTACCAAGGCAATAATTATTTTACTATAATTTTCTTCCTCTACTTTGATCTCTTTGCCTAATTTTTCATGCAACATGCTTATTTGACTTTAGAAATCTTTTTTCTTTCACTCTTCTGAGAATTCTTGTTGGGCTTGTATATAATTTGCATTTTTCTTTGAAGCTTTGCTTAATATCTGTTGTGACTTCATTGTCTTCCTCTGAACTTGTTTATTGATCTTCCCTGTCACCATAGTAGCTTTTTAAGATTGTTCTTTCTTGTTGTTTTCTCATTGTTCCATCCTGTTTCTTAATTTGGAACTTTATGTTAATTTCGAACTCTGTTTATGGAGTGGGGATGGTGGAATGGCATTATCTCAAGCTTCGGGTTTTTTTGCACTATTTATTTATTTCTTTATTTAAGGTGGTCCAGTGGGTTTGAAAGTTTTTGGTACTTCCAAGGTGGTATCATCTAGAGAAGGGTATAGTTATGGGCTTCATTCTGGTGCTTATCCAGGAGGAACCCTGATCT
This sequence comes from Dromiciops gliroides, assembly GCF_019393635.1. NCBI lineage: Eukaryota > Metazoa > Chordata > Mammalia > Microbiotheria > Microbiotheriidae > Dromiciops > Dromiciops gliroides. Next base: position 178,280,704 of record NC_057866.1, on the reverse strand, counting down.
CTTAGGCTTGCAAATGATATTGCTCCTCAGGGTCTCTGATTCCTTATAACCAAAAGTGATCCTGCCCCTTAGGGCTTCCACTCCTTGAATAAAAGTACTCCTTCCTACCCTTGAAGTATGATCTAGAAGTGGTTATAGGCAATGGAATTGCCAAACAATTCCAACTGGTCAGTGCTAGCATAGTGGTCCCCTGTAGTCTCTTTCTGACCAGTTTTCAGGTGTCTTTATTGTTTCTGCCTTGGTAGCTCCCAAAACTTCCTCTGTTGCCAACATCTGGTTTCACCAGTAATGTTTCATTCACATGGACTTGAGGCAACATCCACCTCTGTTTCATAATTCTCTCTCTCTCTCTCTCTCTCTTTGTGTGTGTGTGTGTGAGGCAATTGGAGTTAAGTGACTTGCCCAGGGTCACACAGCTAGTAATTGTTAAGTGTCTGAGGCCGGATTTGAACTCAGGTACTCTTGACTCCAGGGCCAGTGCTCTATCCACTGTGCCACCTAGCTGCCCCCACAATTCTCTTTTAATGAATTTCCAAGTTGTCTTGAACTGAAAAAAAGTCTCATTCTTATATCTTGTTGGCTGTGTCACTCCAGAATTCAATTTTAGGCATCATTTAAAAAAATTCATATTAATAATTAAATTTTTATTTAGAATTTTCCCCAAGTTACATGTAAAAACAAATTTTCACATTGATTTTTAGAACTTTGTGCTCCAAATTCTCTTCCTTTCTCTGTCGCCATTCCTCCTTAATAACTCAAGCAATTCAATATAAGTTATACCTGTGCTGTCATGCAAAACATTTACACATTAGAAATCGAAATTGGGGTGATGCCCATCAGTTGGTGAATGGCTGAACAAATTGTGGGATGAATTAATCTCATTATTCTCTTGAAGCTTCTGGGAGGCTCTTTGTCCAAAAGGGAGAAAATGGATAAATCAAACAAAACTCTATAAGTATTTGAGGAGGAAAAGAACATTAAGAGCAGAGGTGATCAAGAAGTATTGGAAACAGTCAAGGAGAGCTTTGAACTGATATATGAATTTTGTGCCGTCACACTGAGGATTATATAATTAAATCCAAATGTGTTGGATGTTCTGAGAAATTAAGTATGAGAGAGTGAGATATACTGAGAATAAGAATGAGATACAGTAAAAGAAAGAGAAGATGGAAACACAAGCCATTGAAAAACAAAATAATTTGAGAGGAGGACATGGGAGGGTATGGGAAGGAAGGAAGGAAGGAAGGAATACAAAATGAATATAGTGTTAGAGAAATTTAGGTCAGGAAGGGAAGTGTGAAGAGAGGAGGAGGAATGCATGAAAGAGGAGAATGGAGCCCAGTTCTTGCCACAATTTAAAGCATGATACATTTATACTCAGTGGCATCTCTCAGAGAATGACAGCCTGCTGGGTAGAAGCAGGGGAGGAAATACACATGTCTATTTCTATGTCTATATGCATACATATATATGTACACACATATGTATGTGTATGTATAACAAATTGTATATAGTATATTAATAATCTTATATTTGTGTATTTAAATATAATTTATATACACATTGTGTATATATTATATATGTTACAAATATATACATTCATATAATACATTAATACACATATATACTTCTACACAGATATGATATATTGTATATTATTTGTATCATATATTATACACACACATGTAGTTCTATCTCTGCATCTCTCTGTATCTACCTCTATATCTGTCTCTCTGTCTCTCTGTCTATCTATCTATTTAATCTATCATCTGTCTCTCTATATAGCCCTATGGGATTTCCTACAAAAAGCTATAATACATCTCTCTGGAAGTTTCTGCAGTTGTCTTACACAGTCCCTTCCAAGCATCCAGGGCTCAGTATCAAGGAGAGTGTATTGAAACATCTTTATTATACCAGAATTACAGTGCCAGGCTAATAAACCAACATGGAGAGCAGAGTTCTAAGTGCTCTTGTGACTTTCAGTCCTAGAATTTAGAGAAATAGCAGTTTGGGAATATGGTAGTGTGTTTGTTTTCAATTTAATGCTTTGCTACTTATCTTAACTCTATTTTAAGTAAATTCCCAATATCTTCCTTTGATGTTTTGTTGAATTTTGGTCTTAGGTGTTTGTGTTTGTTTTTGTTCTTGTGTGATAGAGATGATTTTGGAAAGGTCTACAACATCTCATTTCCTAGAAGTATATGTTCTCTGAGGGGCAGCTAGGTGGCACAGTGGATAGAGCACCGGCTCTGGAGTCAGGAATACCTGAGTTCAAATCCGGCCTCAGACACTTAACACTTACTAGCTGTGTGACCCTGGGCAAGTCACTTAACCCCAATTGCCTCACTAAAAAACAAACAAAAAACCACACACACGCACACACAAAAGAAGTATATGTTCTCTGTTGAAGATATTCTAATATGTGCTTACTTATTGGGAGAATAAGAAGGAGTTAAATTATTCTACATGATAAGTTTTCATTTCAGGAAACAAAGTTGATCTTCCCAAATAGGCTCTCCAGAGAGAAATTTAAATCACTGAGTGTAACCAAAGCTGAGAGTTTCATCCAAACCAACTGCCCTTGTATTGATTTCAGGGTGAATGTTTTACTTGTGCTTTTGAGATTCTGAGTTAATTGAATTTCCTTTAAAAAAAAAAAAAGACACACACAGAAAATAATTGCTTTGTAAATCAATGAGTTAATTTTATTGTTCATAAACAATTAATTTGTAATTTAAATGTATTCTCTTTCCTTAAAAGTTTCCATTCTTTTCCTTTAGATTATAGGAATATCTGTTCAAAATGACATGTAAAGATCTTATTTTCTAGTCTTTGTGGGGAAACAGATAAGGACTATATTTTCTTAAACTTTTTTTCACAATAGCAAATCAGTGTTTACTAAGATCTTAGTGCAATCAATCCCCATAATGAAGAAAATAATATTTACCATGAGTGCCTTTTTTATTGGCAGTGGTTGCCAAATGCCATATGGACAATTTTATTTTCTTTTGGCTTCAGCAGCAGTTATTTCTATTTCTTTCTTAAAGCTGCCTTGGACTGTTGTTTTATAGTATTTCAAACAGCCCTCGGGATCAATGAGCTATTGCAACTCTGCCACCCTGGTGCTAACTAAAAGTTTCCTTACCTTGGACTGCCAAGATGGTGAGACTGTATATTTATCATTTTGTGAATCTACATCATGTTTATTTGCCAGATGTTTGCTTTTCCTCAGCTTGTGTGAAATCTCTGGCCTTCAATTTTTCTGCTGCTTTTCACTGATATTCTTTTAAGAGAAAGAAGAAATGAATCCCTTTTGTCCCACAACCATTAGATGGGGTTCCTTGGGTGGCAGTTCAGTGATGCAGTGAATAGAGCACTGGGCCTTGAGTCAGGAGGACCAGGGTTCAAATTCACCTTCAGACACTTACTAGCTTTATGACCCTGGGCAAATTACTTAACCTTTTTTGACTCAGTTTCTCAACTTAAAATGAGCTGGAGAAAGAAATGTCATACCATTCTAGTATCTTCACCAAGAAAAATGAAAATAGGGTTAAGTAGAGTTGGGCATGACTAAAATGACTGAACACCAGCTACTTGGGTCAATGGGGAACTGAGAATTTATGGGGTTTATTATTGCAATTATTTAATGTTGATTGCAACAGTAGCTCATGTAACATAATACATAAGGGTTTACAAAGCGACTGACTGCCTTATAACGACACTGAGATGTAGGTAGTACAACTGTTACGCTGATTGACATTATTAAATGGCAGTATGGTATAATAGATAGAAACATGGACTCAGCAAACTTAGGTGTAAATCTTTCCTGACTTTTGTACTAGACTCTTCAGAAGACCTTGACCTACACATGCCATCATGACATGTCAAGGAAATATGTGAGAGACAGAAGTTGGCATGAGTTGGTAAGCTGGACAACCAGGTAGTAAAGTGGATAAAACAGTGGGACTGGATTTGGGAAGACTCATCTTCATGATTTCTTCATCTGGCTTCAGACACTTGCTAGCTGTGTGACCCTGGGCAATATACACACTTTTGCCTCAGTTTCCTCATCTGTAAAGTAAGCTGGAGAAGAAAATGGTGAGCCATTATGGTATCTTTGCCAAGAAAACCCCAAAGGTTACACAGAGGGAGACATGACTTAAAAATGATTGAACAACAAATAACAATGGGTGAGCAAAGTTACCAATGGAGTATAGTAGAAGTTCCAATGTGGATCCAGTTCACTAGTGCCCTATGACCCACAGAACTTTCTGCAGATCACGAATAATGTCAGTCCAACTCCTGCCTGCCAGTTTCCAGGAAAGCAATACCGGTGGAGATAGGTCCCTCCATTACTTCCACTGAAATGGATTTATTTCTGACATAAACTCTTGATGTGACCCTGGACAAATGAACTCTCAATGTACCCAGGCAACTTTCCAAGGCTCTAAGTTTTCAAGAAGGTGCTGATTTTCATTGGGAGATGAAGTTCTTTACAGGAAGCTTCCTAAACCAAGGAAATAGTTTTGAATTTAAATGTTTAAGATATATAAATATATACAGGAGGTATATGTATATATATACACACACATATATCACACACGTATATGCATGTAAATGTATATACATACATATACACATATATCAGCTAGGTGGCACAATAGACAGAGAATAAGGCCTGGTAGAAGACTCATGTTTTGAAATTCAAATCCAGTTTCAGACACTTATTAGTTGTGTGACCCTGGGCAAGTCATTTAATACTGTTTGCTTTAGTTTTCTCATTTGTAAAAATGAATTGGAGAGGGAAATGACTAATCACTGTCATATGTTTGCTAGTAAACCCCCAGATGGTGTCAGAAAGAGTCGGACAGAAGTGAAAACAACTGATCAACAAATACATGTGTGTATACCTAGCTAGCTAGCTACTTAACAAAGATTAAATTTGGAAATATAGTTTATCCTAATCAGATACAAAAGAGAAAAATTTATTGAAAATTACAAAATTTTAGAGGCATTTAGATACCATTTTAAGACATTTTCATAGGTGAAATAATGGTAGATTATCTATCATCTTATCTTTTTCTATCATCTTTCTATTTATCATCTCTCTGTCTCTTTATCTCTCAATGTCTCTGTCTCTTTCTCTCTGTCTCTGTTTCTCTCTCTGTCTCTGTCTATCTCTCTCTTCTTGCTAAATCTGAGAATATTATAGGTTGCTGTCAGTGAGAAATTTACTTTACCTGTTAAGATCACTACATTCTTGAGAGAAAGGGACCTCCTCCTGGACTGGTGCTTCTTGCAGACACCCCTCCCAGCAGAGACCTGGCTCTCTGTCCTGTGTCTCTCTCCAGGACCTAGATGGTGGCTTCTGTTCGGGCACTGTCTCTGCCTCTGACCTCCCCCAGCACACCCCAAGGTCCCTTCAGATATGCTGCCCCTGGTCTTAACGCTGCTTCTTCCGTGGGTCTCTGCCTACATCCCCGAAAGGACTGAGGAAAAGATCATTGGTGGGCAAACCTGTGTTCCCCACTCCCAGCCTTGGCAGGCCGCACAGTTTGTCTTGAAGAATTTTCACTGTGGGGTTTTCTTGGTGTCCAATCAGTGGGCCCTCACAGCAGCTCATTGTAACCACTGGAACCTTCGAGTGGTTTTGGGGAAGCACAATATCTATCAGGAGGAGCCCTTCCAGCAATCAATCAGGGTGAAGTGCAGGGTCACCCACCCCAAGTACAGCTCCAGAAATCTGAAAAACGACCTCATGCTGCTCTACCTTGAGAATCTGGGGAATCTGACCCCTCAAGTCGGGCCCATTCAGCTGGCAGAAGCCTGTGCCACTCCTAGGACAGCTTGCCAAGTGTCCGGCTGGGGTACCATCTCCAGTCCTTTTGTCAAATATCCCAGCAACCTCCAGTGTGCGGAAGTCAGTATCCTGTCCATGGCAAAATGCAACAAAAGCTTACCACTGATATGGAATCACCCCAGGCGTGATGTGTGCAGGAACTGAGAGAGGTGGAAAGGATGCCTGTCCGGGTGACTCTGGAGGCCCCTTGGTGTGCAATGGGACCCTGCAGGGCATTGTGTCTTGGGGCATGGAACGCTGTGGCCTGGCCAGATATCATGGTGTCTACACCAACCTGTGCCTCTATCGGACCTGGATTCTAAAAGAAATGCAGAAGCAGAAGAAGCAGTGACAAGCTACGCCCTGCCTCCCCTCCTCCCCCAGGAAGATTGGCCAGTCCAGCCTGTCCCCAGGCCACCTCAGGGGGCTGAAACTACAAAGGAACCCAGGCCTGTGATGCTTCAGATCTACATCTACCCAGTTGATCATTGACCATCCCTTCTCCCAAGAATAGGACTCTGGGACTCAGGGCATCCTAATTTCCCAGCCATGGGCCTCTGGAGGACCCAGGTTCCCCATTTTGTGCTTCACTTGAGGTTGATCATATTATTAAATAAAGTTACTTTCTCATCAAATAGGTCATGGAGTCTTGTTTTATTTAAATGTATGTGTGGGAAGCAACTTGCTTGGCAAGAATCCTTAATGCTGGATTTTTGTTATATTAAGCCAAATTCTTCAACACTTCAATGGAACTCATGGTCTGCTTTACCAGTCAGATGAGGGTTCCCTTTATTCATTGAAGTTTGTTGATCCACATATCATCTGTGTCTATATTTTCCAGTAGATTGACTAGAGATGATCTACCTAATTTCTGGAGTTTTACCTTTAAAAGAAGATTTATCTATATGCATGTAGACACACATGTATATGCATATGTTTATGTATATGTATTATATATGTAATATATGTATATGTCGGTGTAAATATACAGTCACATACATATGTGTGAGTTTATAATATGAAAAAATAGCTAGAGACAAATCTTTTATTCTATGCTTCCCTCAGTCACTTGTCTGATTATGGGCATTCTATAGAAAGTCATCCGTGAAAGTATTTCCTTATGTTATCAAAAATACCCTATATGATCAGTATACTAGAGTCCAATCTAGGAGTCCATCTCGTGAAAGTCATTTAATGCCATTAGATATTATACTTAGATGGGAAACTATTGGGGTTTACTAAAAAGGGCAATGTCATGGTCAGCTGAGTGAAGAATGAACTGATGTGGGAAGAAACTTGAAGAAGGCTGACTAACCTATAGTGTGAATCCAAGTATGAGGTGATAAGGGCCTGCACCATGCTTATGGAGTATCAGAGGAAAGAAATGACTTTATATACAAGATATTATGAAAATAAAATCAACAGGCCTTAGCAAAAATGGGTTATAGGGAGTGAGAGATAATGGGGAATCAAGGATGACATTTATTTTATGAGCCTAGGCTATTGGGTGGATGGAAATACTCTTAAGGGAAATTAGGAAGAGAAGAAAAGTTTGAGTGAGGGAAGGAAGAAAATAATGAATCCAATTTTGTAAAAGCTGAGCATAAGATTTCTGTCTTTGAACATACAATTTGAGAAGGACCCATAGATACTTGGAGTAATAATACAATAATAATATTCAGGTCTGGAAGAATATCAGAATCTTACAAGTGAGAGTTTAAACATGACCTTAGCAGTCATCTAGTTCAACATTTCCTTTCCATTAATGAGGGAACTGGGATACAGAAGGGTTAAGTAACTTGTCTGCAGTCACAGAGGCAATAAGTAGAGAATCCAAGATTCAAACAAACTTACTCCAAATCTGAGATTCTTTTTACTATACCATGCAAACTGTGGATAGCTTATATTTGTCTTATTTGTGGGCAGTAATATACTTTGACTTTTCTTTTTAAACAAAAACAAAGAAATAGCTTAAGATTAGTGAGTATAAGTTTAGTTTTGCCAAATGAGCCCCAAATTGGTCTATAATGTTGTTCATTTAACATGGTAGAAATGGGTAATGAGGGTTTGATCATCCTAAAAAGTGCATAGCCTGTCAAATATCATATTACCAAAATCATCAAGTATGGTGCATCCTGGACTACACACTGGTTTGCCTCCCTTTGGATACTACTACTTGGAAGTGCATGCCAATTTTTACCTCCCCCTCAAATCCCTGAAGACGGGTTACACCTATTGAGATCATATAGCCTAATAATTCTTGTTTTATTTTACTTTTGGGGGACACATCTTTGACCTTTCATTTTATCTTTTTCAAAATTAACATTTTTATTTAAAGTTTTGAGTTTCAAATTCTATACCTTCCTCTTTCCCTTCCTCCCCTACCCTCTCACTGAGGTAGCAAACAATCAGATATAGTTTATGCATATACAATTATTTAAAACATTTCCATATTTGTCACTTTGAATAAGAAGACTTTAATAAAATGTTAAAAAATGAAAGAAGGGGAAAAATAGCATGCTTCAGTCTGTGTGCAATCAATATCAATTCTCTGGAGGCAGATAGTATGCTTTACCATTAGTCTTTTGGGATTGTCTTAGATCGCCGTATTGCTGAGAATGCTAAGTCATTCACAGTTCTTTGTTGAACAATATTGCTGTTACCATGTACAATGTTCTGTTTCTGTTCACTTCACTATGTATCAATTCATGTAAATCTTTGCAGTTTTTCCCCTAAATTATCCTGCTTGTCATTTCTTACAGCTCAACAATATTCCATTACAATCATGTACCACAGTTTGTTTAGCCATTCCCAAATTGATGGGCCCTGTGCAATATCAGATAGTTCTATTTTTTAGATTTTTTTCCTTGAATTAACTCCAAATCTTTCTCTTTGCCACTTTTACACATTCCTCCTAGTTCAAATATCTGGGTCCAAACAGAGTAAGCTTAATTTTACATCTTCTATATTATAGTCCTACTATTCAAATGTTACTCCTGTTTTAGCTTGTAGCTAAATATTACAAGTACTTGCATTGTTTATAGGAAATATAATATGTCTCTTCCTCAAATCACCATGTTAAACTTTCTCAGTTGCTTCAGGAAGTACTTATATGGCATGATATTAAAGTCTCTCATTCTCTTGGTCACTCTATTTTATATGTTCACCAGCTTCCCAATATCTTTCATGAAATGTGACACCAGAAATGAATACCATCTTGCAGATATAGACATTTTCTGAATAATATGCTTCTCTGAGAAACCCTAAAATAACATAACTGTTTATATGGCATTGTACCATTGATACATAACTTCAAACTTTTGTTTTGTTTTCTATTAAAATCCTAAAAATAAAGCTAATGTTGAGCCACATCCATCCCAACTTGTATTTTGATTCTTTGAATCCAAAGCTAAGATTTTGTGTTTATCTCTATTAAATTTCAACTCATTTGCTTTGATCCAGAAAAAAACAACAACAAACACAACAAAAAACAAACACCCAACAACAACTGCATTTGCATAAAAGGGATTTTTCATTTGTTTCCCTCTCAGAAAGGAGAATCCAGGAGACTCCTATTAACTCCTTTAGAAGTCTAGGATCTTGAACAATATGTTTTATTCAGTTTATCATTGTTATATAGTCTTTTAGGAAGTAACAATTTCCAGAGATAATAGAATTAAAAGTAACATAAGATACTATATTTTTGAGACTCCTTATTATAAAGTGTCAAAATCCATCTCTTGTAAATATGGTATCTGTTCCATCTTCTATCTGATTTTGCCTATGTTCCAATAGCTAACAATTTGATAAACCATGCACATGCATTTATGTTTTTCCCCCATGGAAAATGTGTTGGTTTTTTTTTTTTTTTACAGCATCGCTAGCTTACATACCTCTAGCTATATGTAAATATACACATGCATTGAAACATATATACACACACAAACACATATCATTGTGCACTACTCTTTTTCCTCTGTTCCTCATATCTTTGACATTTCTGCAAGTCTTTAGTATATCAAAGGGATAAGAAAAGATCTGCAAAATTAAATCTGCCTTAAGAATGTTAGCTAATTCCAAAATATCTTCAAAGCCTCTTAATTTTTCTTATAAAGCAGAAGCTAAAGGTGAGCAGACCAGAGAATTTGTAGAGCTGTCCCCAAAGCTCACAAAGTTTAATTTGGGTTCAGGTTTGCCAAAGCACATTTAGCTCTCTTTTAATCTCCCTAGTTGCCTCTCTCAGTGTATTTCCTCAGTTCTGACTGATGATAAATTGCTATCACAGCTCCTTTTGTTATTTATAAATGGGATTAGATTGACTGATTTCTCCCAGTGGATTGCCTAATTGTAAAGCAGTTTTCTATTCTTCCAGAATGACCTAAAGGGTCTGATTTTTTTCCCCTTAATTGAAGACTTTAGGCAAGTTTCCTTCATTATTCCTTTATTGAAGCTGTGTGCTCAGCTGGCTGTGGCTATCAGATCATGAATATATTTTTTTGAAATTATCTGTTGTTTATCATGGACTAAATCATTATGCAATACACATAAAACACAATTATGTTATAATATATTCAATTTTGCTTGCATTCTATTCATTCAGTAAATGTCATGTGACTATAGTCTGCATCTCAGACTCTATCTAGGCTAAGCTTTGTTTTTATTTCATTTTTCTTTATTTTTTAATATTTGGAACATAAACTATAGAGATAAAGCTATGTACTACTCATTCTGTTTCTCTATCCACAGCTATAAAACAAGGATAATCTGATCTAGCTCCTTTTCTGAAGGCAGAGAATTAAATCAGATAATTCTGATGTCTATCCAGCTCTAAGATTTGTGATTCTATGACTCTCCATTGCTATAATGGTGGAGAAGAAGACAGTTTATATTTAGTTGATACTTGGCCCCCTCCTTGCACTGTGACTCAGAAAATTACTTAAGTTCAAAGCACTCTTTAGGTCAGCACCTACTACAAATCATATCTCATGAGCCCCCATTAATGTGTTTATTTTTTTTAACTAGCCAAATCATACATTAATTCAAAATAAAAGATATTTTGTTAAGCAGTATTAAAAAGTAAAGCGACATAAGAAGATCCTTCCATTCACACGTCACATAAGTGGGGAAGAATACACTGAGAGAGGACACATACTGCAAGGACATAGTCATGACACATTCAAGACACACATGTAGAAGCTCTGGTGCTCATACAACACCTAGATTTAAATCGTAGCTCTAGTATTTACTGGTTCAATGATCGTAGGCAAAATGTTTTATTTCTGAAGTACAATTTGTCAATTTATAAAGTGGAAATAACAACACCTACTCATTTTTGTATTGTATTACTCATGACAAATTAGAGGTAAATACCAAGAACTCTTATAAGGGTACATACATTGAGATGTGTATATAACACAGAGGGGCTGGAGTCACTCATATCTCTTACATTGCAGTCCTGATGTTCTTTGACAATGTCATCTTTTTGCTATGAATGAAGCATTATATCTCTCTTTTTTAAATTTTCTCTACTGAGCAACTCTGCTGTTCTAATCATTGCTTCATTGCTCTCTGCTACCAACTGCTAGACCACCTTTTTTTAACCATTTCCTATCCTATGCTACTGAGATGCAGTGACAATAAAGAGTATACTTAACAGAGTAAGGCTACTACTCTTTTAGCTCCCTGCAAAGGTTATGAACCATTATACCAACAAAATGACCCATGCCTAATTTTTTAAAACATGTTCTCCTGTCCAATTCTGGTTGCAAATTACTAACTGATTTAGGATTAAGAAGTTTTATGTAATATATTATGTATCCATTTTTTTTTTTTTTTTTGGTGAGGCAATTGGAGTTATGTGACTTGCCCAGGGTCACACAGCTGGTAAGTGTTAAGTGTCTGAGGGTCGATTTGAACTCAAGTCCTCCTGAATCCAGGGCCGGAGCTCTATCCACTGCGCCACCTAGCTGCCCTCTTATGTATCCATTATTGTGAGCCTCTGTTCCTAAAACCAATTTTAAAGCCACTGCTTGACTTCAGCTCCCTTTTCCTCCAAAATACAGGAATTATGTGAATGCTAGCGCAATGAAGGTCATCTTTAGCTGACATGCAGGTAGAACAAAATTCCAGGTAAAGGATTTAGGTCCTTGCATTATTATTAGAGAACTTGATGATCCCATTTTGTTTGCCTCATCCTAGAAGGGAAGTGCCATCTCACTCTACTTAAAGTCATAAAAGACTGATTTTTTCCTTTAATCCTTTCCTTGTGAATTTATCATGGAAAAGACATTTACCAGCTCAGAACTTCCACTTTCCAATAAGTATAACATATCTAATCATAGCTGATATATCTACTTTGCCAAGTTGTGCAGATATAATAGAATATGGATGTAAGATGCTTTCTAACCTTAAAGCTCTATAGGAAAGCTCTCTGTAAACATCAGTATCAGCATGCTGCCTTTGGGAAAATCAGTTTGCTTTTTGGAGCATTTGCTTATTTATGTGAGCAATCTGAAATATCTAAGGTGGCATTCAGTTCTATGATTCCATTCAAATGACAATCTGAATAAAACAATACTAACAAGAGGGGAAAAACACTTTGGGTTATAGGGAGAATAAACTATATGGCATAGTGGATAACATGCTGGACCTGGGTGCAGAAAGCCCTGAATTCAAATGTAGCCACAGATGATTACTACCTGGACACTTAAACTCTATCTGCCTTAGTTTCCTCATCTGTACAATGGGGATAATAATAGCAATTACATAACAGTGTTCTTATGAGGATCATAGGACATAACATTTGCAAAGTAGATTGCAAATCTTTTTGGGGGGAGTGGGCATTGAGGGTTAAGTGACTTGCCCAGGGTCACACAGCTAGTAAGTGTCACGTGTCTGAGGCCGGATTTGAACTCAGGTCCTCCTGAATCCAGGGCCGGAGCTTTATCCACTGCGCCCCTGTGGTTTGCAAATCTTAAAGCATTTTGTCAGTGCTGGTTATTCATATCATCATTATCATCTTCATCTACTTCTCTATAGGAGGAGCAGGAGAGATGTTAATAGAAAGGTTTAATAGTGATGAAGGAATGAGAATATTTTTACTAAAAGTAGGATCGAAAGGAAACCTAGTAAGGCAGAAGGTGGCACATTAAAAAATACTACTTTTGTGACAAAAAATTTTTTTCAGGAAAAAATCTCGATGGAGAGCTGGTCTAGCTAATTTTTTTAATCATAAAAGTATTTTATTATTTTCTAGTTGCATGTAGAGATAATTTTCAATGTTTATTTTATAAGATTTCTAGTTTTAAATTTTTCTTGCTCCCTGCCCTCCTTTGCCCTCTCCCTAAGACAGTGTTAAGAGCTAAAATTCTAGCTAAACTGTCTAAAATATTTAATGAGTGGTCGCCAATAAATTATAAGCTTTAGCAAGAGTTAGACTTTTAAGCATTTATTAAGGAGAATAAGAATTTGGTAAAGAGAGAGAGAAAGGCCTAGATTCCTATCTATTAAAGGGAGAGAGCATTCCTAGCTCCCTTCTCCGCCGGAGTCCTCAGGAAAAAAAAGCGAGACCGAGCGCCAGTCTCTTCCTTCTTCCTCCCACTAGGCAACGTCACTTCCTGATGCCCAAGAAAAGACTCCTGGTCTTGCCCTCAAAGACCTTCGCTTCATGGGCAGAACTCTTCTACAGTAAGTCTCCAGCAGGTGGTGTCATTCCAACCGTTACAACAGCAAGCAATCTGATATAGGTTGTATATGTATAATCACATTAAACATATTTCTGTGTAAGTCATGCTGTGAAAGAAGAATCAGAACAAAAGGGAAAAACAAAAAACAAAGAAAACAAAAACAAAAAAAGTAGAAACAGTATGGTTCAATCTACCTCTAGATTGCAAGTTTCTTTTTTCTGGATTTGGAGAGCATTTTCCATCATGAGTCCTTTGGAACTATCTTGGACCATTGTATTGCTGAGAAAAGTCAAGTCTATCACAGTTGATCAACATACAATGTTGTTGATTCTGTGTACAATGTTCTGGTTCTGCTCATCCCCCTCAGCATCAGTTCATGTAAGTCCTTCTAGGTTTCTTTGAAATCTGTCTGCTCATCTTTTCTTACAGCACAATAGTATTTATATACCACAATTTGTTCAGCTATTTCCCAATTAATGGGCGTCCCCTCAATTTCCAATTCCTTTCCACCACAAAAGAGCAGCTATAAATATTTTTGTACATATGGGTCATTTTCCTTTTTATGATCTCTTTGGGATAAAGACCTAATAGTGGTATTTCTAGGTCAAAGGGTATGCATAATTTCATAGCCCTTTGGGCATAGTTCCAAATTGCTTTCCAGAATGGTTAGATCAGTTCACAGCTCCATCAGCAATGCATTAGTGTTCCAATTTTTCCACAGCCTCTCCAGCATTTATTATTTTCTTTTTTTTTGTCATATTAGCCAATCTGATAGGTGTGAGGTGGTACTTCAGAGTTGTTTTAATTTGCATTTCTGTAATCAATAGTGATTTAGAACATTTTTTCATATGGCAATAGATAGCTTTGACTTCTTCATCTGAAAATTTCCTGTTCATATCCTTTGATCATCTCTCAATTGGGGAATGACATACATTCTTTTAAATTTGAATTAGTTCTCTATATATTTTAGAAATTAGGCCTTTATCAGAAATACTGGCTATAAAAACTATTTCCCAGATTTCTGCATCTCTTCTAATTTTGGATGCTTTGATTCTGTTTGTACAAAACCTTTTTACTTTAATGTAATCAAAATCATCCCTGTTGAATTTCATAATATTATCTATCTCCTGTTTGGTCATAAACTGTTCTCCTTTCCATAAATTTCAGAAGTAAACTATTCCTTCCTCTCCTAACTTACCTATGGTATTACCTTATATGCCTAAATCACGTCTCAAGTTTGACCTTATTTTAGTATAAGGTGAAGCCTAACCTTTTAAGTACATAAAGTAAAAGAACAACTGTTTCATGTGTTTTCAAGAAATATTTGGGAAAGTTCCCTGGATTCCCTAATATATGTCTATATCCCTGTCAATTTTCCCTGTCTTTTAAAAATATGAAACAAAGACTTTTATCCCACAATTCTAGGGTAGGCTCAGGAAATATAATCACACAATGACTCAAATTCACACTAAAGTATAAATGAATTATGCCATTTTTTAAATTAGAAAAATGGAGTTTAACCACTTAGGGAAAAAAATGTAGACTGCTTGATACCTGAAATAAATAAAGAGGGGTGGGAAAGGTATCATAGTAAACAGAATAAGATTGCATATAAATGGAACTAGAAACAGAATTATAACAGTATTTTTGTTTGAATTATTTTCAACTAACAAGACATTAAATGTAAGCAAAGTAATACAACTTTGCATAGAGAGACAAATGGAAAATGATGTTGCAATTGGAGTTGAAACCTAGAATTAAAAAAATATATATGTAGATACAACATACACACACACATATACACAACAACATTTTTGTAAAATCAGTCAATAAATATGTATTAAGTACCTACTGTGGCACTGGGCTAATTGTTAGGGGTGGGGAAGAACAGTCAAAGATATTCTCTTTCCTCAAGGAGCTCACAATCTGTTGAGGAGAGAAAACAAACAAATTTGTACAAAGAAGATAGATGCTAGGTAGATTGGTGATAATCAACAGAGGGGAGATACTAGAATTTAGAGCCTTTGAGAAAGGCTTCCTGAAGAAGGTGAGATTTTAACAGGGACTTGAAGCAAGCCAGGAAGCCGAGATGAAAGGGGAGAGCATTTCATGCTGTGGAGACAGCCACAGAAAATGCCAGAGTTGGAAGACTCAATATCTTTGAGCAAAACAAAGGAGGCCAGTGTCACTGTATTGCAGAGTACAAGGTGGAATGTAAGATGTAAGATTATAAAGGTGAAAGAAGGAAGCTTATGAAGAGCTTTGAAGTCAGGCAAAGGGTTTTCTGTTTTATCCTGAAGGTGATAGGGAGCCATGGGATTTTATTGAGTAGGGGGATGACATGATCGGACCTACACTTTCAGAATGTCACTTTGACAATTAAGTGGGATGTAGACTGGAGTGAGCAGAGTTGGGGAAAGTAGGCTAACATGATGTTACTTGAGTAAAGCAGAAATGTGATGATAAGGACCTGTGCAAGCATGGATGGCAGCAGTGTCAGAGGAGAGAAGGGATGTAAGCAAAAAAATGTTACAAAGGTAAAAGTGATAGGCCTTTGTAACAAATTGGCTATGGGAGGTGAGAAAGAGGGAGGAATTGAGAATAACATCTCAGTTGCAAACCTGGCTGACTAGGGTAGTGATGTCCTCAATGGGAATAGGGAACTTTAAAAGCAGGGAGGCCTTTTTTAGTTGTTTTAGACATGTTGAATTTAAAATGTCAACTTCAAACCCTGTTTGAGTTATATAATGGTGATTATTTGCTGTGTCGTCATAGGAAAAAACATTTTACTTTTCTAAGGCTCAGTGTTTTTTTTTTTCCAATCTGTTTTCAATGAGTCCTTCAATAAACATTTATTAAACATATACTATGTGCCTGTTACTGCTTGTGATACAAAAAAGAAATGAAAAACAATCCTGACCTCAAGAAACTCATAGTTTAATGGGGGGAAATAAGCAAACTGATATGTACAAAATAGGAAAAATATAAAGAACAAATGGTAATACTTTGTCATTGTATATTGCAATGTTCATTATAATTATTATTTTTATTTATTTATTTTTGCGGGGCAGTGGGGCTTAAGTGACTTGCCCAAGGTCACATAGCTAGTAAGTGTCAAGTGTCTGAATCTGGATTTAAACTCAGGTCCTCCTGAATGCAGGGCTGGTGCTTTATCCACTGCGCCACCTAGCCGCTCCCATTGTAATTATTTGAAAAAAGGTTACTATGAAAATATTTGTAGCTTATACATCATGTGTTGCAAAGATCAAGACAGGATTTAAGAAACAACTCAAAAATCCTACCCTCTTTCAATCATAATATAATTTGCTTTAGAGTGGCTTCATTGCAGAGGTAAAGATTTAAAAATGTTGGAAATTATGGATCAGAAATGAAAAATTATAAAGGTCAAAAGCCTCACACCTTTGAATAATGAATATTTTCTTTTAGGAAACAATTAGAAAGTTCTGGCAAATGATAGCAATTCTTGAATACCATTGGGAATATAACATTGATCATATTTTTTTTTTCCTTTTGTTTTTGTGAGGCGATTGGGGTTAAGTGACTTCCCCAGGGTCACACAGCTAGTGTTAAGTGTCTGAGGCTGGATTTGAACTCAGGTCCTCCTGAATACAGAGCCTGTGCTCTATCCACTGTGCCACCTAGTTGCCCTGATCATATTTTTAGAGACAGAAAATGACTCATTATAAGATTTTTAAATTTTAAGTTTTATTTTCTTCCAAAATCATGTTGCTGAGTTTTTCCCCTTGTTATAATATCTATGTCAATCAAAAGTAGGTGACCTAAAGTTCTTTTTTCCACTTTTAAATGCAATAACTTAATTGTAATTCTGACTAATATAGTCTTTTAAAAAACCTTACCTTTGAATTTACTTAATTGATTTAGAGTACTTTGAGAAAGTATGCTATTTAAATGTTCTCTCCACTGAGAGCATTAATATTAATGTTCTGTTTTTCCTTTAAAAAGCTCAGGATATCATCCATACTGATTATTTTATTATTGTGATTTCTCTTAATGTAAATTCCATCAAATTTTGCTGCCCTTTAAGCCAATCAAATTCTCATGAGTTAATTTCATTGTATTCAATATTTAAAAAAGAAACTAATGAAAGATTTTTATTCATGTTCTGTTTGAACAAGTATAATTGCAGTTGATGCCAATATCTAATATTAGAATGATTGTGTGTGTATGTGTGAGTGTACTAATTTTCTAAAATTTCCATTTTAATATTTGTGTGACCACACCTTTATTTTGTCATAATATTAACACAAATTCATAGCAACTCTTGCCTCATGTCTCGGGTAGGACTAGAATTACCTTTGGGAAAATTAATTTAGCTCCCCCACCACATCCATTAAACACCACAATGGAAACCTTCCAGTTAAGTTGCTACATAGTGTGTTCTTTTATTCCAAGGAACTTCTGAAATGACCACCATTTCCTTTCCTTTCCCTTCCCTTCATTTTTATTTGTCTTTATTGATACCATTTGATTTTTAGATCAGAGTTATTTCCTAACATACTTTTCAATTCTGCTGAATTAGCTGAAATAATGATCACAGATAAAACTAGATGGAACATTCCACATGCATTGTCTCCTATATCTCTACCTATGAGAAAGTTCACTTTTTCTCTCTTTTTCCCTGTCTGGGGCGAATAATAGTCCTTAAAATAATCATAGTTTGTGTTGTTTCATGTTTTATTTCCATTTACAGGACAGTTTTCATTATACATATTGCTCTTTTGGTTCTACTTGTTTCACTTTCAGTTGCTAGAATTATTCCCATGTTTTCTCAGAATTCCTCATATTTGTTTATTTTTATGGTTAATTATATTATTTTGCATGAATGTAGCACATTTTGTTTAGCTATTCCAAAACTGATATGTTATGTCTACTTTCTTGTCTCTTTGTGTATGTCTTTTATTGTTATTTTTGCTATTGTCAAACACTTCTATTAGCCATCTGAGGTTTTTATTAGAGATAATACTTTACAGGGATGTGGAAAGGATCAAATTACAAGATGTATTTACTTGAAAATGAATTGCAAACTTGTAAGTATGATATGTCATTTACCATTTTTGTCCTTATTATCTAAAGGCACTGCTGTGACACCTAGTTACCCCACCACTGAAACTAGATAGAACACTAGCCCTAGGGTCAGGAGGACACAAGTTCAAATCCAGTCTCAGACACTTGGCACTTACTAGCTGTGTGACCCTGGGCAAGTCATTTAACCCTTATTGCCTCAAACATCTGGGGGTATCTGTAGTCTTCCCCATGTATGTCTTGCCACTAACCTCAGATGGCACTGGAGTAGAGAGCAAGATTGCTCTGGTGGATTCTACCACATGGGAAAGGTACCAGAGAGACTGCAAAGTAGACAAAAATACACATTTCTTCCCTGGGCCTTCTTACCTTCTTTGATATCTTGATGGGTGTATGCATGTATGTGTATGCATGCATGCATACATATATACATGTATATATACATAAATGTACATGCACACACATACACACACAGAATCATCTCCTAAAATGCAATTTGGTGAGACCTTATCTGCTAAGGGTGTGCGTGACAAAGTAATCATTTGCAGACTAAGAGGGAAGCTTATTCCTCAAAGGATATGTAGAAGAGAGATGGCCATTTGATCTTTATCTGAATGTGCTTCTCCCTTCCAATTATAGGAAGCCGTCTTGTACAGGGGAAAGAATATTGATTCAAAAGTTAGAAAACTTGGGTTTAAATCTGGCAACTTGTACTTACTACCCATGACCTTAAGCAAGCCACTTACTCTGCTTGGGCCTCAGTTTCTTCAACTGTCAAAAGTAGGAATTGGACTAGATGCTCTTTAAGATCTAATTACCTCTAGCAGTACGATCCTATGATAATAAATTACCTATCAGGGGATAAAATATAAGGAGTTATTACTCAAGGAATACTTGATTGTCCATCTAGATATTTTTGTCATTTTTGTCAGTAACTCTACCCATTGTGATTGAATAAAAATAGTCATTTGCCCCTAAAACACTTGCAGCAGTATTTCTTGGAAGCATGCCTCAAGATGGGCCCTTTCATTTCAGCCTTGCACTGCCAAGCTCTCACTCAAGGTCCATATCTTCTCCACAGATAGGGCATGAATAATCCTCCTGTTGGGGGTCAGCTGTTCTTCTCAAAAATAGTGCTGGCAGGAAGGATCTGAAGGACAGTCAGCAACAACTGGGGAGCTCAGGAACTTCTGGAAGACAAAAGTAGCCATAGGGTTCAGAGTTTCCCTGGATCATTGTTTAGTCACATGTGCTCAGGGAAACACACACACACAGACACACATGACAGAAGAGGCCTCATATTCATTTAGATTAGGCACATGTTCTCTCTTCAATAAGTGAGCAGATACCATGGGACAAGAAAAAAAAATCCTTCCTTCCCCTCATAGAATGTCAAAATAGGAGCTGTCAGTTTCAAAGGATGCATTTAAGAGAGGGGAAAAAAAGAAACTGGAAGGGAAAGTTATTTCTGTCTTTAAACTCTACTGCAGGGATAACTTTTGCAGAAAAAACTTCTTTGATGCAGCCTTTACAATGGGGTGAGGATTGGGGGTGGGAATAGGCACCAACCAGAAATCTCTCTTTAGTAAGGGACCAAATTCTAGGCATGCTCCCCTGAAGGGATGGATGGCCACAATAGAATATTGTATACTAAATCCATGACTCCAGAAGGCCTCCTTGACTTATGACAAGATATCAGTTTATGGAGAGCTGTTCAGTAACAGGACTTATAATCATTTTTCTCCATTTCTACTTAAATTCCAAGTAAGAAAAACACCAAGCAATAGTGCTTATATAAAATTTTATACATAGTAGGCCAAGAAGGAAATTGTATACAAAATTTCATGTTTCTATTATATACTCTTTTAAAATTATCTAATAAATTCAGCATATAGTTTAAAAACTGTTCTGCTTTTCTGTGCTTCTTTCTTGATTTCCTTACATTTCCTTCTCTGAATTTAAAAAAAAAATCTTAATGCAGTGATGATTTAGAAGTCTATATTGTGTATAATGTTTCAGAAATACAAATAAGTAAGAGCAAGTATTCATTTTTATTGTTTTGGTTTATGATTATTTTCCCCACTGAAATTAGTAAACTCTAACGTAAGGATGACTGGTGAAACTTTGTAAATGGTCACTGTCAATACATGTAGTGAGAGAAAAGGGCTTCCCTACCATTCAACCCCTCATATGTACACTATTTTTCCCTTAAGATATATTCAAATTATATTCATAATTTTGTTGGCTCAAGAGACTAAATCTTGGTCATTAACATAGATTGCAACATGGCTGGTGAAAACTTCAAGGATATGAGGAGCTGGAGCTTATTCCTCAAGATTTTGTACATACACCAGAAGCATGAACAATGCTAGGAAAATCAACAGAATCAGTACTTTATGCTGGATTTGTTCTTTGGAATGTCCTTTTGTTCCCATGACTACGAAGATCTTCTTTTATTAGCTGTTAGATGGCTTATAACTATATTATTCCAATTCATATCTAAACTACTAGGGTGAATATCTTCAATCAGACCCATCCCATGACACTCTATAGGCGAAATGATATGACTTGAACTTTGAGAATTATTGATTTCCTCCCATATTTTCTAAAAAGGGGACACAATAATTCCTTTTTTTCCCTACCTTTCTATTTTAAGTATTTTATATCATTTAAACTTTTCTAATGCAAACATTCATATTAATACCTGCTACCTCTAATTCCCAAATGCCCACAATTTTTGTCTGTTTTGTATTTATACAAGTTATTTAAAACACAGACTGTAGCTTCTACATTGAAGTTTTAATATTAATACTATTGTATTAAACATTTATTTGATATTTATTCTATATGCCTGCCAAAATTCATATTGATTATATTTATCTACCTACTATGGAAGTTAATGCAATTATATTTTTTCTCATCATAAAATTATTCTTTCTGATTTTTCAAATTCTAAAACGGGAATCATCATAATTTCATTTCATTCTAGTATTGCTTTTAATTCATTAAATTGGGTTACTTTTAATCTCATTATTTTAGTAAAGTTTCATGTTCTTTTTCTAAGCAATTATATTTACTTTGCTCTATTTTGTAATTCATCTTCTGATCTAATACTTATCTGATAATCTATATGAATTATCAGTTTAATTATTTTATCTATTTTAAAGTAGATTAAGATTCAGATACCAATCATGCAGAATGTTGCTAATATGTAATGGCTTACATTTATATGCTACTTTAGGGTTATAAAGCAGTTTCCACATATAGCATCTAATTTCTTCTTTAAAAATTTTGAGACAAGTAGATTTAAATCCCATATTAAAGAAGAGAAAATAAAATACTTATTGATTCTAGATGATTTTAGACAAGGGACTAATATTGGTAAGGGGAGGTGATATTTTAGAAGGAAATCTGTTTTTTAGACATGCTGAATTTAAGATTCCTACAGAACATCCCATTTCAGATGTCAAAGATGTCTACTGATGCAAAAGTAGAGCTCAAGAGAAAGATTAGGTCTAGATATAGAGATCTCAGATTCATCTTTTTTGGGGGTGGGTGGGGCAATGAGGGTTAAGCGACTTGCCCAGGGTCACACAGCTAGTAAGTGTCAAGTGTCTGAGGCCGAATTTGAAATCAGATCCTCCTAATCCAGGACTGGTGCTATATCCACTGTGCCACCTAGCTGCCCCCTCAGATTCATCTTCATAGAGATGGTTATTGAACTATAAAGAATTAATTGTTATTTGAGGTTTTTAATGCCTCGGTGAGCACTGGCCTGGGGCTCCGCAAACCACATGTTGCTCCACCCACTGGTTGTAGCCATTGCCAGGGCTCTGGCACCTCATGTCATCACCACTCACCGACGCCTACATGGGCCTGGCAAAATTATAATGATTGGAAGCCTAGTGAGGGCAGTCATGTGACTGTCAGAGAGGCCATCCCATTGGCTGGGACTGTGTGGGGTCTTTCTACGTTTGGGAAAGGAGAATCGGGCATTCTAGGTGGAAGCTGGAAAGCGACAGGCATTCTGCTGCATATTTTCAGCTGATTCCTGGGC
This sequence comes from Dromiciops gliroides, assembly GCF_019393635.1. Classification (NCBI taxonomy): domain Eukaryota; kingdom Metazoa; phylum Chordata; class Mammalia; order Microbiotheria; family Microbiotheriidae; genus Dromiciops; species Dromiciops gliroides. The sequence continues at coordinate 178,258,059 of NC_057866.1, read as the reverse complement.
GGTGGTATTTTTCAGGTATTATAATTTCCCTTTCCCCATTTTATTTCCTTTCTTTTGATCCTACTGATCCTGTTTGTGTGTGTGTGTGTGTTTTTTTTTAAGTTAGTTCTTGTTAAAATAATTCTTGTTCTGTTTTGAGGGAGGCTGCTGGTTTCCTTCCCCAGTATTGCGGTGAGCCGCTTAGCTAGCACTCCCCAATTAAAAATTGGTCCCCACAGAACCCATGGGATTTGCTGAAATTACCAAGGAATATTGAATATAGAGAAAATTTCCAGAATAATACCTTGGCAGATTCCTCTTGATAGTGAACAAGACCTGGATGAATGCCCAGCAAATGAAAATTTGAAACTGTCAGACAGTTTGTTGTTTGTCCTTCATTCTCAAAGAGTACCATGACATTGAAGTGATGTTATGATGTGTACTGAATTGGATTTAAGTGAGGGAGGACTGTGCAAGGTTACCAACCTTGGTCTCTCCTCCAGAGCCATCTGGGTCCAGTGGACTGGATATATATCAGGATGATTGGAGATGGACCCAGATGTTTAACTCAATTGTTAAGGGACTTTCCCACGATCACACAGCTAATAAGTGTCTGAGGTGAGATATGATCAGGTCCTCCTGACACCAGGAATAGTTCTCTATTCACTGCATCACCTTGCTGCCCCTGTCAGACAGGTAGGAGAAAAATCAAGAGAGAGTAGTGTCACAAAACATTTGAGCAAAGAGCTTTTTCAGAAGGAGAATGTGATTGACAGTGTCAAATATACAACATTAGAAGAGAGGAGCTTAAGTTGAATGATGAGTTTGGAAGCCATATTTTAGAAGATGGGGGTACCTAGCGAGGATGGCATTCTTAAGTTTTTGAATCAAAAAGACGAAGATATAGGACAATAGTTGGCAAGATTGATAGAATCCACTAAGAGTTTTATTGTTTGTTTGTTCCTTTGTTTCATGGGTGTTCTTTATTTTTTAAATAGGAAGAAGACTTAGGGAAACAATTGATGAAGAGATAATGGAGATTAGAGATAAATTGGGGATGAAAGTAGAGGCAATGTCCTTGGAAAGACAGGAAGTGGTGATATCAATAATTTCCTGTAGGTGTATTTGATTTAGCAAAGAGATGGACTCTTCATTTGATGTAGAATCAAAGATGGACATAGTAGGTGAAGATTTCTAGTAACATAAGAAGAGCAGGAAGTGAGAAGTGGTGACTCTCATCAAATGTTCTACTTTTTTTTTTTTTTTTTGCTAAATGAGACACGTCTTCAGCTGAGAGAGATGAATGACTGGATGAAGCATTTTCCAATTACTTACTATTTGTAAAACATTGTGCTAAATGTTAGGAATGCAAATGGAAAAGCCAGTTAAACCTTGCTCTTAAGTTAAATTACAAGCTAATGGAGAAAATATCACATATGGTAGATTTTAGCAGCAAATAAATTTGAAAAGCCCCACATCTTAGGATACAGTGAAAAAAATGTTAATACTTAAAAAAATTATTTTACATTTAATTATTTCATTTTCTAATTTACATGTATACAAACATTTTAATGTTATTTTTAAAATTTTGATTTCCATTAGTTTTCTTTGTACAAAAGAAAAATAATTCCATGTAATCAAAATTATCTATTTTACATCCCATAACAATTTGTATCTTTTTTTGGTTATGAATTCTTCCTTTATCCATGAATCTGATAGGTAAAATATTCTAAACTCCCCTAATTTGATTATGATATCACCCTTAGTGTATAAATCATGTACCCATTTTGACCTATGGTCACGTTCTTTTTGTTTGTTTTTTGTTATTATATGGTCATTATTGCATCATATTTCTTGACATGGTCTGTAAGTTTTTGGTGCTTCCAAGGTGATATGATCTAAGGAGAGGTGTGGTCATTGCTCTCCCATTCTCTGCTGTGGCCTTTACTCGGGAAGTACCTTATTCCACAGGGACACGAGCATTCGCACTACTCCTAACCCTGGGACTGTGACCAGGTCTCCTGCTTTCCTGTAGCCACAATTGTTAGTGATCCCTTCTGTATTAGAATTGAGAGAAAAGTTCCTACTCCCTCCAATTTGAGTCATTATTTTAGAGTTGTTTGGAGGAGAATTTGGGAGAGCTCAGCTGAGTGTTCCTCTTCTCCACCATCTTGGCTCTGCCTTCCTAGTACTTCTTTATTGTTATTTTTCTAGTAAAATCATATCATTTTCTAACATTGAACTATTTGATAGAACTTTGGTGACAAGAACATTCTTTTCTGAGTCTTAAAAAAATGTGACTTTAACCCCCACAGGAGCAATCACATCTCTCCAAAGATTGCTTCCCAGAATATGAACACTAAGCCGGAAACTTTTCTATCCTAAAATCTCTAAGGTTCAGGGCTCTGAGCTGTGTCCATCAGAGTCTTTGGGAGATGGTGGTCAAATTTGCCATTAGTGGTTCAGGTATCCTGAAACATGCTACCTGCTGTCTCTCTTCATGGGATGTTTGAGGATAATGAAAAGATTTGAAATAACCACTGTGCTAAGAGGGACCAAAATTGATTAGAGTGGTATAAAATAATTACTTTAGTGTAGTGAAAATCTAGTTGATATTATGTTGCATCCATTTGTAATGGACCGAATCTATGATTTCCTCTAGCTCTGTTCCACAGCACATGATTAGAAGCAGAGGAGGCAGGTGTTGAAACTAATCCAAAATGTTTTTTGTCAATGGTTGTGGTTGGCATTGCAAAAAAAAAAAAAATTGTATAAGATAATGAAGAATTGAAATGATTCACCAAGGGATTGAGGTGGGGAAGAGAGAAGAAAACAGCCAGGATAGGAATAAGAGTCTCTCAAAGCACTGGAAGATAGAGGATTTGGAGGTCACAATGGCAACAAAGAACCAAATGCAAATGATAGATTGCATACTTCTGTTGTTTATTTTGCTCTTTGTATAAAACTCTAGATTTTTTTGTCATTTAAAAATGTCTTTATTTTACTTATAAACCAATTGCATGTATATTTTTATAATTTGTCCTTATATTTTTTAGTTCGAAAATCACAAGGTTATCAATAGTTAAATAGTAATTAGGGAGCTGAATCTTCTCTTTTTCCATATGATTGGCTCGAGCTGAGATATAGCATCTTTTGACCTGTTTCATGGATCATTATGCCTAAGAACCTTAATTACTTGTTAGATAATACACAAGGGGATAGACTTTCCCCATATGTAGCTGGTCTGGTCCATGAACAACAGACACAGTCTGTCACCAGGCCTGTAATTTTAATCTTTTCATTAGGTAGAACCCGCCAGAGCTTATCCTGCATATGGGGAAAGGGAGCAGAAGGTACCAGAATCACAGAATTCTTAAATTGTCTACAAATGTTCATTTAGCTGCTGGCAACCTTAATGTGTGATATTGATCTAATGACCAATGGCATCATGTTGAAGGAGTCAAGGTACACACTCATTGACATTCTTTACATAAATGAAACAAGGAGGCATGAAGAAGTTTCAGACTAACTGCTTTAGATTGTGAGGAAAAGGACTCCCCATCAAAGGGCAAAGGCAAGAAGAAACATTTCATTTAAGCAAGTTGCCTTTCTAAATGACCTGAAACACTATGGCTACAATTGTAGTTTACACAACATTTGCTCAGAGGGCAAAGACAATTTTAATGCAAAAGACACCTTGATACTCAATTGTGTGTTGAACTTAATGTGAAGGTGGGCAGAAGGAAGAAAAAGAACAACAACAAAAAGGTAAATGCAATTCAAGGAAAAACAAAAGTTACTATTTATAAATTACATAGAAGTCTAATGATTAATTCTTTAAGAAAATAATGATAGAATAATCTTGGGAAGTGCTCAAAGCATCAAAATAAATGAAGTTGACAATAACAACAACTTAATAGTTACTGGCATCATTTTGTAATTGATTACTTGGTAGTCAGATTATAGACTGGTTAGAGCGAAGGTCCAAGCAAATACAAAAATAAAATATAATTATCAGAAGATACCATTTGTGCTAAAAAGCATTTCTAATTCAACCTATCTAATAAATATGCTGGCCTAATTTTGAAAATGAACAAAAGCTAAGACATTGATTCTATTACATTTGTAGAGGAAAAAAATGCCACAATTAGTTTACTAAAATCCAAGAAACCTTCTCAATTAGCAATCACTTACAAATTTCATACCAAATAAGGGGACATAGCACCCAAGGCCAACACAAATTTAAAGTGCAAGCTCACTTGGAAATTTATTTTTTTAAAGATGATTACAATGTATTTTTTTTTCATTACAAAAGAGGGAAAAGTATTTGGGTTCAAAATTATCCTTAGGAAAATTCTGTATGAGATTCAAATAAGCCAAGTCATTCTGAGACCATCTATAGATTGAAACGGAAGAATGACAATGTATTTTCCAATTGGTCTATAACAATAATATAATAGAACCTACTACATTTGTCCTGAGACCTCAGTACTTAATGTACTCATATGAGGGAGTAAAAATGAAACTTAAAAGAGAGTTGGAAAGAGTGGGGAAGCAGTTCTTTTTTTGTGAGGCAATTGGGGTTAAGTGACTTGCCCAGGGTCACACAGCCAGTAAGTGTCAAGTGTCTGAGGCTGGGGTTGAACTCAGGTACTCCTGACTCCAGGGCCAGTGCTCTCTCCACTGCACCATCTAGCTGACCCGGGGAAGAAGTTCTTAATGAATTTCTGTACTGTATATCTGTAGCATACATTTCATGTTTCATAGTTATGCAACTTCTTGATATTGTTAAAAATAAATTTGATTATGTCTATTTTATTCTAATTTTTAAAATATTTGACCCACTAGAATAAAATTACATTTTAAAAACCCTCTCCTTCAAATAAGCTCTAAAATTTTAAAATAATTCAGCATCCTGGAAGTTGCAAATAGAAAAGAATAGAATATTACTACTCTGACCACAACTACTACAACTTCTACTACTACTACTATACAACAAAGGGCCAAAGACAAATAAATGTTTGAAGCCCTTCATTAGACCCCTTCTTCCAAGTTGTTATTTGCCCATTAATTGCTAATCTTTGGGTGTAGTCACTCAACAAATTCTGAATTCATATCATTGCATGATCTAGTCTATGACTCTTCACCATGTCTATGGTGAATAGTGAGAAGCTCAAAAAGGCTTAATTTTCACAGATTACATGATATTAATTGTGTCTCAGCTGGAACACTATAAGGCCATAACATTGAAATCATGACTATTTAAATGCTTCAGTATAAAATTATTATTTAAAAGATATTTATCTACAATTATCTGCTCTTAGAAAACAAACAATAAAAATGCTTATTAATCAGGCATGCAATGTGTTGTTTAGATATTCATCAAATCTAAACAACACACTGCATGCCATGACCTGCTAATAAGCATTTCTCATCTCGCTTGCTTCTCAATCCCACTACCAGAGCACCACAACTATTTTCTGCTTAAAAATGCTTTTGATGATGAATTTTATACCTCTTTTCATAAATAAATCATAATTGGAAATATATTGCAACTGACCCATTTTCTTTTCATTGCCCTTTTTGTTTCTTGATATAAATGTACGTCAGCTTGATAGAAACTTCCAGAACTTAGTCTCTACTAGTAGGCTCGTATAAAAGCTGAGCCAAGAATTAAAGAAGAGGAAAAAGTCAAGGCTGAATTCCAGTTGAAAAATTGCTTCATGATTTCAATGATCCCAAACTTTTCCATCCTAGAAAAGTCTCTTTCTTTCAAAGAAAATCTTTTTTATTTCTCTTTCTTTCCAAGAAATAGAAAGAATTTGTCAAAGAAAATTCATATATATTTAAGATTTTGAGTAATAATTTATGTACTTAGAATTATAATCTCATCAATATAGGTACTGTATTATATATAATTGGAAGGAATTGTAGAAGTCATCTAATCCATCTACCTATTTTTCTACCCTATTTTACAGATGAGGGAGCTGAGGTCCACGTGGTGTTAATTTATTTGTCCAAGGTCACAGATGTAGTCAAGAAGAGGGGGCAGATTAAAGCCAAGTCATCTGACTCCAGGTATGTGCTGGATACAGCTTAAACTTGCTTGCAGGTTCCTATTGTCATATTTTTAGTGTGAGAAATTGTGTCTTGGAAATCATCAAATGGTAAAAATCAAGGCAGAGGTATTCTTCTTCTTTATTTATTTATTCCTAGCAATTAGTGCATTTGGACTCTGCATTTCCTTGGGGTTAATTTCTCACCTGTTGTGTCTATATGGGTCACCATATGATCTGTGGTTTCAACCACTATGACCTCATTTGGCCAAATTAACATTAAGATATCAATGTATACTTCAGTGCCCACAGAAAGAGAAACCCATTCATTGTATTTCCAAAGAACTTTACCTCTTTCTGATATCATTGACCACCATGAATTCAATAATCATTTCTATGCTGATTACTCTCAAATTTACTATCTCACACCTCTCTGATGACCTTCAGTCTCACATCTCCAACTGCTTTTTGAATAATTTAAACTAGATGTTCCACAGACATTTTAAATCCACCATGTGCAAAACTGAACTCATTATTTCCCCCTCTAAACCCTCCCCTCTTCCTAATTTCCTGATTCTCCTTCTCCTTCTCCTCCTTCTTCTCCTTCTTCTCCTTCTTCTCCTTCTTCTCCTTCTTCTCCTTCTTCTCCTTCTCCTCCTCCTCCTCCTCCTTCTTTTCCTTGTCTTTCTCCTCCTCTTCCTCCTCCTCCTTATTTTTGTCAATTACTTATTTTTACTTACTGTGGCAGTTATCTACCTGAGCAAGTCATTTGACCCTTTTCCCTCAGTTTCCTCATTTGTAAAATGAGCTGAAGAAGGAAATGAAAAACCACTCTAGTATCTTTGCCAAGAAAATTCCAAAGGGGTATGGAAGAGTTAAACATAATTGAAAAAACGACTAACCAACAACATGCATGTGTATGTATGTATGTATGTATGTATGCGTAAACTGCTCTTTTTGTGAGAGGAGTTATCTAGAACAGTTGAAGAACTAAAATATATGCAAAATGTATGCAAACAAGATTTGCAGCATGGATCCTCAAATCCTCTTATAGATTAGTCACTTCTTAGCACAAAGCAATAGTAATATATGTTCTCATATTGAGAATAAATGTGGGAATTATAGAGGCTAAAGTATTTAGTCCACTAATCCCCAAACTCTTCTACACCCTGTCTTCTCTCACCTCTTTCCTTTCTAGTATATATGTTCCTAACAAAATAAAAGGTATTACATAGAGAGAAATGAGAAAAATGGTGATGTACATAGGCAAATTTCTGTATGAACAATCTTAATGTTGTCCTCAACCAAAACGATGGGATATAAGCCATTCTCTGGTGTGAGGACAAAAGTGAATGTGCAGATAGGGACCTCTTATTTCTTCTGTAGTTATTCTAGCTTTTCCTGCAAGGAACTGAACTGTTGCTTCTCTCATTCTTCCTACTGTTTGAGCTATCCAGTACAGCCTGAAGATGTCTTGAGTGCCAGATTTTCTACTTTGATAATGAGGTCTTCCTGTTATTTTTCTCTCCTTTTGGTCTTTTGGAGTTTACCTTTCATTATATCAATCTACTTCTGAATTCCCATGACCATTTGATTAGTTTGCTCATTTTCTTAGTGCTGTTCATGAGATTCATTAAGCTTGTCTGGTATTGGCCTCTTAAGGTCTTCTTCAGTGTCAATAATATCTTCATCATGATAAGGATTTCTCTTAACCTCCACTTGACTACTGCTGATAATGTAATTGAACATCTTTTGAAACTCAACAATTTCTGAGGATCTATGTCCCTGCTCATGGCCACTCATTCCCTAGAGGCAATATCTAGGCATGCTAAGGAGAGCTACTTGTCAACTTCATTTCATCTTCTGCAATCACCTTCCATTAGACAATGACAGCTTCTGTATCTGTACTCAAAAGCTTCTTTACCTATTTTTCCACATAGGCTGATTCAGTATATTTCTTCTGGTGCATCTTTTTTTGATATTCTCTAGTGACAGAATGAGTATTTTTTATGTCTCCTTTACAAAGCTGTTGACTATTTTTTCATGATTTTCTTTCATTCACTCTCATTTCTCTTTCCATTTTTTTACCCTACCTCTCTTACTTTACTTTCAAAATCTTTTAAGCCTTTCTATGCCCTGAGACCAACTGATATTTTTCTTGGAAGCTTTGGATGTAGGAGCTTTGACTTTGTTATCGTCTTCTGCGGGTGTATTTTGATCTTCCTTGTCACCATAGAAACTTTCTTTGTTCAGAATCTTTCTTTTGTTTTTTCATTTCCCAGCCTATTTCTGGACTTTTAACTCTTTGTTAAAGTGGAGTACTGCTTCCAGGGTAGAGGGCACAGGTTCTCAATTTTCAGGGGGTTTGTGCAGCTGTTTTCAGAGATACTTCCAGGAATTTGTAGGTTTTATTTCTTCCAAGGTGGTATGATTTAAGGAGAGGTATGTTTACTACTCTCTGGCTCTGTACTCTGATCCACAGGCAACCACAGGCTGCTTTTCTCCCCTGAAAGTATGAACGGTGTGTTGCTCTAGTGTGGCTACAAGTTCTGGTGTGCTTGTGCTGCTCCCCTGCCTGGGACTGTCACCCAAGGCTGTGACCTGGATCTAAGTATGGGCAAAACAACAGAGTCCAGCCTCACTGTAATCTCCTTCTGGCCATTTGTTTGACCCCCTTACCATATGTGGGCTGAGTTCCAGAAGCAGTTGCTGCCACTGCTGATTCAGAGTTTCCTGAGGCCTGCTCCTGGTTTGCTGGGGCTGGTGCTAGGCCTGGGCTAGGACTGGGTCTGTACTGGTGTGGCCACTGCTAGGCCGAGCTCCATACTCACCCTGGTACAACAAACCTTTCCTTCTGACCTTCTAAGTTGTCTTTGGCTTGAAAATTATTTCACCCCATCTTTTTGTGGGTTTTTCTGCTCCAGGCATTGTCTTATGGCATTATTTGAAGGTATTTGGAGGAGTCTGGGGGAGAGCTTAGGCAAGTCACTGCCTTTCCTCCACCATCTTTGCTCTGCCTTCTCCCCTATGGCTTTTTTTTTTTTGATTGGGCAATGACGGTTAAGTGACTTGCCCAAGGTCACACAGCTAGTAAGTGTCAAGTGTCTGAGGCTGGATTTGAACTCAGGTACTCCTGAATCCAGGGCCAGTGCTCTATCCACTGTGCTACCTAGCTGCCCCTCCCCTATGGCTTTTAAGGATTCTGTAATGCAAGAGAGGTTGTGTGAAGATGCTGCGAAAGTCATAATCTGGCTAAGTCAGAGAGACTCCACATCAAGTGAGAAGGAAACACAAGCATGTGCCTGTCACTCTTGTCCCTGAATTTGAGAATTTAGCAGATGAAAGTTAAGGAGAAAGGGAGTGACTTTGAAATTGGCCCTTCCTATTCCACAGCCCCTTCTGCTGGGAGTCTGCACTAGTTTGCATCCCAGAGATCAGTGTCAGCACATGATCAATGCCCAGTCCTACTGCATTTACATGTAATGGGCATACTTTGTGGCCCTTGAAATGGGAGACATTCCTCTCAGGACATGAATGGCCACTCTTATTGATTACTCTTAAGGTTACCACAGTCTTCCTAGTTACCCATACTCAATGGATTTTATCCTTGACTATCCACTTTCTCTCACCCAACCCTCCACCTGAGACATTTCTTCTGTTTCGTAGACCTGCTGATTTTGCCTTCATAACATTCCTCACATACACCTATTTATCTCTGGTGATATATACCTATCACCTTGGTACAGGTGATCATTATTTCACACTTGGGATATTGCAATAGCTTCTGGTTGTTGTTCCTGTCACAAATCACTCCCTTCTCTAGTCTATCCTGTACTTAGCTACACAAATGATCTTCCCAAGCAAAGATTTGATCCTATCACCCCACCAACACTTCATAAACTCCAGTGGCTCTTTCACCTTCAGGATAAAATATAAAATTCTCTGGCATAAAAGTCCTTTACCCCAACTTTCTAGGCTTCTTACATCTTATACTATAACTTACCACATGCTCTAGAATTGAGTAATACTGGCCTCTTTGTTGTTCCTAGAAAAATATACTATATCTCTCAACTCTGGGCATTTTTAGTGGATGTTCCTAATGCTTGAAATGCTCTCCTTCACCACGACCTCCTGAATTCTCTAGTTTTTTTCAAATGCCAGCTAGTATCTTACTTCTGGGGCGTATGGAGTGTTCAGGGAGGACTATCATCTCTGGTATAATGATTTGTTGAGCCCTTTTCAGGTTGGCTTAACTGTCTTTGATGTTTACTTTTCACTCAACTCTTACCCGTGGCTCCAAGAAGCTGTACCATCCGCAGTGGTCAAATCCCAGTTACTGTCTTGGCAGTTAGGCTAAACCAGATTGAAGTTAACCAACTGGCCTCAAAACAATCAGTGAATCAGGGGAATGTCCACCCCAAGCATGTGAAGACTTTCCCTGGAAGAATGAGTGGATGAGAATAATTAGTTTAAAGGCAGCTAAAGCAGGCATTGTGGAGTGCTTAAAACCTGGTCAGACATTACAGATAACAAGCTAATCTACTGCATCCTGGGCCATCTCCAATTGTCTTGACTTTTATCTTGCCCCTTGACTTTTGGATGCCTTTGGGAGAAAGAGTGAGGCTTTGTGCTGTTCTGCCTCACTTAAATGCAGTTCACATGCAAGTTAAGACATTACCCTGTGATGTTGTTGCTCATTTTTGAAAACAAAGGTTGAACAAGAAAGATAACAATAGCTCACCTTATATAGGAAGCCTTTCTTGATGCCACTTAGTACTAGTGCCTTCCCTTTGTTAATTATTTCCATTTTATTCTGTATATAGCTCATGGTACATAGATGTTTACACTTTGTCTCCACCATTAGACTATGAGCTCCTTGAGAGCATTTTGTCTTTTGCCTTTCTTTGTATACCCAGTGCCTGGAAAATAAGAAGGCCTTAATAACAGTTTACTGATTAGCTGAAAGATATTTACTTTTGAGTGATAGAGATAAAGTAGACCAAAGTACTATGTTACCAACTCCCCTTAAAAATACCTGGTATAAGTTATATAAAACGTGAATAGCTGGACAGCTAGTTGGCGAAGTGGATAAAGCACTGGCCCCAGATTCTGGAGGACCTGAGTTCAAATCCGGCCTCAGGCACTTGACACTTACTAGCTGTGTGACCCTGGGCAAGTCATTTAAACTCTCATTGCCCTGCAAAAAACAAAACAAAAAAGCAAAAAAAATAAAAGTGAATGGCTCCTGAAATCTTATATTAAAATTCAGGGAAGTGAACATTGTAGTCAGGTGCACAATTTTTAAATTTTTTTTTTAATTTTTGGGGGGTGGGACAATGAGGGTTAAGTGGCTTACCCAGGGTCATACAGCTAGTAAGTGTCAAGTGTCTGAAGCCAGATTTGAACTCAGGTCCTCCTGACTCCAGGGCCAGTGCTTTATCCACTGCGCCACCTAGCTGCCCCTAGGTGCACAATTTATACTGTTCCTAACCTCATCAATGCGATTGAGCAGGTAGCCCAGGCCCAGGGTGAATGGCCATGTAGTTATCTTGCCAGGGTCACCCTTCTCCTCTAATCCCTGTAACCTATACTAGTCATGCGAAGGATTTCAATATACCTTCATCAACCTTCCATCAGAACTTGTCTACATACTTCCACAGTCTGTCTGATTTGTTTACACATGTTATGTGGCAAAGAAGACACATAGCTAATGTGTTTGTTTTTGTTTTTGTTTTGTTTTGGGGGTTTTTTGTGGGACAATGAGGGGTGACTTGCCCAGGGTCACACAGCTAATAAGTGTAAAGTTTCTGAAGTCAGATTTGAACTCAGGTCTTCCTGAATCCAGGGTCATTGCTTTATCCACTGTGTCACCTATCTGCCCCCTTGCCATTATCTTGGGGGATCAAGTGATCTCCCCTTCTTTCTTTCTTTTTTATTGTGGGGCAAGGAGGGTTAAGTGACTTGCCCAGGTTCAAACAGCTAGTAAGTATCAAGTATCTGAAGCTGAATTTGAATTCAGGTCCTCCTGAATCCAGGGCTGGCATGTTATCCACTGTGCCACCTAGCTGCCCCCAAAGAAGACACATAGCTAATGTTTAATGCCATTTGAGTTTGCTTTCGTTATGAAGGAGGAATATAACTACCTCCCCCCGGGCAGACTTGTCATAGACTGTGATTATCTATAGAATGGCTCCATAAAAACAATTCTATCAAATTTATTTCATTCAGGAACTTTACTGCGCCCGCCCCCTCCCCTCCCCATTTGCAGATCTCCATTGAGATCTGGAATCTCTTACCCATGGTGCAGTTTCCCAAGACTCACTGCCACTTTCCTTCTTCTGTCTTATGGATCTGGTTTCAGGTATTCAGTACATCCTCTGGGTTGTCTATCTCTGGGCCTATGGGTTCCTGGCTATGACCTATTGGCTCCTAGCCACATAAGAAGGGCTCCTTTTATATGGTCAGTCACTAGCTACATTTGCCTGTTCGTCTTCATTGCATGATCCTTAAAAGCTGAGAACTATCTCTACTTGTGGGACGAACTGAGCCAGTTTGTTGTTAGTATTATCATATGGTCAATCCAAGTTTTGTAAGATGATCAAAACTTACCAGGGGATGTTGAAGTAATGTTCTCTATACCCTCTTTGTCAGCCTCTTCCAGCACTCACTGAGTCAATTGCATTGTATCAGAAAGATCTTGCTCCTGTTCTATTGAGATGACTATACCAAATGTTAGATGTGGTCTTGATGCTCTTATTCTGTTAGTTCAGGCTCAACATTTGGATGAAATGAGGTATTTGTAGATAATTGAACACTTAACAAAGAGAGTTTATTTCATTGTAACATATCAGAAAAGGCACAAGAACACTTAACTTAATCTCTGGTAGACTCAGCCTCCCTCAGCTCCTTATGGAAATACAAGGCTGTGTATGATGAGTTATGTGGTATGAGGCATATATACCAGGTTGGAAAGGACTGTACACAACATGGATAGTAATTTTTATGCCTTTTGGTGACCAAAAAACTGCATCAAGGAAGGCAGAAGCAAATAATTTTCCAGGTTCATCTTTGTCACATTTTACAGAAAACTAACTCCAGTTCAGGGAGAGGGGAAGACAACCTGATAGACATGAGCCCCACTGCAACTCTGCTTTTTCAATTTCACAATTTCATATTTAGCTTTTAGATATTGAAATCTTTGTCCTTTGTTAAAAGGACCTTAGGGATCAACTAAAAACGGCACCAGCTAAAATGCTAACTGTGTCATTCTTCACCAGCAGGAATGAATAAAATTGCCCAGAATTTTGAAAAGAACAAAAACTAGATGGCATTCTCAAAGGATATAAATATACACTTTCAATTCCTGGAGGCCAGCTAAAATGCTTATTTATTGCCTTATGGGTCTATTAATTTCTTCTCTTCTATGCAATCCAAACTTTTCATTATTCCTTGTACATAGGTATTACTTTCTCAAAAACAAAAATAGAGATTGGTAAGAGGAAAAAATTTGAATAGAAAAGAATGAGTCTAATTTTAGACATATTGAATTTGAGATAACAACAGGATAAGATATCCTATAGGCAGTCAGGAATTTGGTATTTTAGCATAGGTAAGAGGTGTGAGCTAGAGTTGAACATTGTTGGCATTAAAGTAATCATTGAGGCCATGACGGTGAATGAACAGAGAAAATTAGTGAAGAAAGGAAAAAAAAGGTGTAACAAGTGTCTATCTGTTCATCTGACAAAATTATTTCCATATTCAAGGAAAGGAATTATTTAGTATATTCACCACAAAAATACATTATTTAATGAAGAACATAGGAAGATGAGAGGACGAAGAGGAAACAACAAATAAAAAAAATGAATTAAAGCATTTAGTCAATGTTTACACTGTCCAAAGAACCATGTCAAATACTCAGGATAAAAATACAAAAGTAAAACAGTCACTGTCTTCAAGAAACTTACATTCTCCAAGGGGGAACCCGAGGATATATGGGCATAATGGCCAAGGAAGTGTATTTTGGCTGTGAAAAATGCTCTAAATCACTATTGATTAGAGAGATGCAAATTAAAACAACTCTGAGGTACTACCTTACATCTATCAGATTGTCTAACATGACAAAAAAGGAAAATAATAAATGTTGGAGAAGCTGTGAGAAAATTGGAACACTACTGCATTGTTGGTGGAGTTGTGAACTGTTCCAAACATTCTGAAGAGCAATTTGGAACTATGCCCAAAGTGCTATAGAATTGTACACACACTTTGACCTAGTAATAACACTGCTAGGTCTGTATCCCAAAGAGATCATGGAAGAGGGAAAGGGTCCTACATGTATAAAAATATTTATAGCAGCTCTCTGTCGGGGCAAAGAATTGGAATGCTAGGGAATGCCCATCAATTGGGGAATGGCTAAACCAGATGTGGTGTATGAATGTAATGGAATACTATTGTTCTGTAAGAAACAATGAGCAGGAGGGTTTCAGAGAAACCTGGAAGGACTTACATGAACTGATGCTGAGTGAGATGAGCAGAAACAGGAGAACATTGTACACAGTAACAACAGCATTTTGTGATGATCAACCATGATAGACTTGGTTCTTCTCAGCAGTGCAATGATCCAACAAAATTTCAAAGAACTCCTGATGGGAAATGTTCTCCACATCCAGAAAATGGAACTGTGAATTCTCAATCCAGATTGAACCATACTGTTTCTACTTCTTAGCTGCTTTTTTTCCCTTGTGTTCTGCTTCTTCTTTCACAATATGACTAATGTAGAAATATGTTTAATGTGGTTGTACATATATAACCTATATCAGATTGCTTTCCACCTTGGGTGGGGGGGAGGAAGGGAGGGTAGGAGAAAAATCTGGAACCAAAAATCCTATGAAAAAAATGTTGAAAACTATCTTTACAAGTAACTAGAAAATAATAAAGTACTTTTATGGTTAAAAAATTCCTGCTATTCTATAAAGCAGAGTCACTTCTGTAATGTTTTAAAGAGGGACATTTAAAATATACATTGTATAGTGTGTATAATGTAGTATACAGAATGCCAGGCATGACCATAGGAAGACTGGATTCAAATCCTACCTCTGACATTTATTACATGATTCTGGACGAGTCAAGTGTTTTAACCTCTATGTCCTTAAAGAACTTTGATGAATACTAGGAATTCCCTTCTAGAGGGCTCCCTTTAAACTCAAGAAATCATAGATTCTCCATGTAACAGGAAGACTTATTTACAGTGGATTCCAGACATGGAGAATGTATGCATCTAAGGGTAAGTAGAGTAATAAAATATTGACTTCATGAATACTAGAATCTTAATATGCTATAAAGGAAATCTATTTTGAATTAAAGCTTTTTAAAATTTTTATATCATATTACTTACAGAAATTAAACTTCTTCCCAACACTTCATGGGAGTAAGGAAAGGAAGAGGATCAGTAAAAAGTTGAGAATGTTCTTTTCTGACAGTATCAACAATATTCCCCATATATTGTTCCCACCTCTGCAGTGAAGGGAAAGAGGGTATGTTTTCTTAACTTCTCTAGTATCACTTGCTGGGTATGCTATAAAAAAATCCTCAGTTTTATTTTTTTAATTCACATGGTTGTAGTCAGATTTCTTGCTTCTATTTTTTCATTTTGCATCAGTTCATATAAGTTTTCCTATACTTTTCTGAATTCTTCATATTTGTTTTTATTGGGACATATTACTTTACATTTATGTATCACAATTTCTTTGTCCATTTCTCAAACTATGAGGACTGATTTTCTTTCCAGTTCTTTTTCTGCCATAAAAGCAAATACTATAAATATTTTAATGCATATGAAATCTTATTATATTTAGTTTACTTTTGGTTTTATATTCAGTTTCCAATGGGGTACCTGACTAACCGGATAAATTAATTGAGCATGTCCATTTCATTCAATTCTAAAAAAAAAAAGTAATTTCAAATATGTTTTCTATTATATTTAGATTGATTCAGAGCCCATTTCCCCATAGTTCCCCCAATATAGACTATTGATAGGTTTCTTTTTGTTATTTGAGCTACTGAGAATTAAGTAAAATGTGACACGTGTTTTGATTTGCATTTGTTGTTTGATTTGTCTTATTTTAATGATTTGTCACAAGTTTGTATTTAAGTTTGTCATTTTCCTTTTAAAAATCTGTTTGGTTTATTCATATGTTTTGCTCTTGATCTATATATGTTTTTGCAAAAAATAGTTGAAGGTGTTGAAACTATGCCTCAAAGGATTTGTGGATGTCAAGAAAGTTGACTATGACTGTCTCAACAAATCCTTTGGCATTAGCGTAGAACAGTAACTAGAGAGCTTCATTTGGAATCATGAGATATTGATTACTACCCCAACTCTGACACTTGATTTCTGGGGATCCCTGTCAAAATGCTCATTTTTTCCAAGTTTGTATATCTTTACAATGTGGATAATACTCATACTATATACATGAAAGAGCTGTTGTAACAGGGTTCTATATAATCATGATTTGTTATTGTCAAAATCAGTATTAGGTTAAATGAACCCTAAGTATGACCTTGCCTGGTAAGTCTTATGATTGCATGATTTACATAACAGCTCTGTGATGGATAGGTTTTAGCATTTTACTTCTCCATGTATTAAAGAGAATGCATTTATATTCACTCAGTGTTTTACACAGCTAATCAAAAAATGTAGAAAATGTACTTTCAGAAATTTGGTCTTTCTAGGGCTACAATAAATGACCTCTCTCTTTTGCCCAAATGAAAACTAGCCTTAGGCAATGGAAAGAATGAACATTTCTCTAAAATGTTGGCTCTGGAGAGGTAACAATGTTAAAATTCCTTAACTTTGATTTATGTGTAGTCACACAACTATGGTACCAAATGTTACAGCTTTTAATGGTACAATTTAATTTTGCTTTTTTTTTTTTCCTACCAATATTCCCCATACCTGATCTTTTCAAAATCCAAATAGCTACCTGGAGATTTAACCTTCACTGTGATTGTTGTCAGAATAGCCTTATAAGACTGCTTGAATATTCCACTACTATCAGCATTGGCACTTCAGAGTCAGTATTATGGGATCAGAGATTTAGAACTGAAAGATGCATTAGAGATCAACTAGTTTAGTAACCCTTCATTTTACAGCTGAGTTAACTGAAGCCCAGAAAAGTAGTCGACCTCAGGTGTACATGTAGCGGAGTTGGGATTTTGAAACCCAGGTCATTCCGAGTTTGAGACAAGCCACACCAAATAACTTGTTCCTCTTAGGGCAGCTGGTTAGCACTCTACCACTCAAAGTTCTCAGCTCTGTGGACTCAATCCCTTCATATTTTATTTCAAAGAATCACCTTACTAACATTATTTTAAAGGGTATTTGATCAAAGAAGTTAAAAAATATGCATTGATATGCCAAAGTATCACAGACCATGACCCTCATTCATTCCTCCTGATTTTGATCCCAGAGAAATAAGACTTATAAACCCATGGAAATTAAGTTCTTGGTTTTTCCCCACTTTGAGCTGAACAAAATGCAAATTACTCATATAGAGAGTGATTACTCAGATTAGTTGATGAGCAGAGTACCTAAGGGCAGAGCAGAAGCTGTTATGGCCTCAAATCTCTTGATTAAGATCATACAGTGTGTCAGTATATGCCTCTGTATCTCTGGCATTAGAAAAAATAGTTTGTAGAGGTTGTCCAAAGGGATTTTTTTTTTGCCTATCATTTTACCTCTAAAGGCAATATAAAGAGGAATAGGAAAGACTTTCTGTAGAAAATAAGATTTGTATTGTGACATGAAGGAATCCAGAAAGCCAGGTAGTAGAAAAGAGGAAAGTGAACATGCCAGGCTTGGGGGACAGACAACAAAATAATGTGTATTCAGAAAATGAGAGGATGTTGTTCAAGGAACAGCAAGGAAGCAAGTGTCATTGGGTTGGAGTTCTTGCAGTGTGTAAGGTATACAAATACTAGAAGGGCACAAGGAACAAAGTTATGAAAGGCTTTGAATACCAAGCAAGACTTTACATTTAATCCTCAAGATTATAGTCATTGGAATTTATTCAGAAGCATGTGACATTGTCATATTTACATATTACAAATATTACTTTGAGAGCTGAGTGGAGAATAGACTTAGGTGATGCCTGTTTAGATATGGTTCAATTTAATAATAATAATTAATTTAACAGTAGGCATATATTAAGTATATGTAGTGAAAGTATGGTATAATAAGAGAGAGTTCTGGGTATGGAGGTAGGAAAGTCTGGCTTCCAGTTCTGTCTTTCAAAATTATTGAGACTTCCACTGCCAGAGTGAGGGAGGAACCCTCTGAAGCTCTCCCAAATTTCCCCTCTAAATCAATATAAAACTGCCTCTGAATGATTCCAGGAGCAGGGAAGCAGTTTACCAGTGTGATAAAATAATGGGATTTAGCAGATACTCAAAGGCCCACTTTTCTGTAAACCTTTTAGACTAGTGGGCAGTCTGGAGAGCATAGCAGGGACCATCACCAGCCATCCCCCTGCCCCAGCACAACCCCCACCCCAGCACAAACTGCCAGAGAGCCCTTGATCCCACTGCTAACCAGAGGCTGGCCAATAGGTAGATCCCACCCCTGGGGCAACCCATCAGCAGGGCACCACCTCTGGAGAAAGCCAGCCCACACCCAGGGAATGCCAAAGGGGAGGACCAACACCTATTAACCATCAGAAGGGAAGCTTATCCTGCAGAAAAAAGCAAGTGGCTAAGTCCTGCAGCCCAGATAAATCCACCATTAAGACCCAGAGCCTAAACACAAAAACTTGGTACAGTGCAGGAATGGCTCCCAACTCTCTCATAAAAAACAAAAAACAAAAACAAGTCACAAAAAAGGCATAAAAATGATTAAAGAACCAAAAAGAAAAAGAAAAAAGAAAAGATTGACTATAGAAAGTTACTATGGCAATAAGGAAGATCAAGGTATAAACTTAGAGGAAGACAATAGCAACAAAAATGCTACAGATGCAGCTTCAAATAAAATGTAAATTGGTCTCAGGCCCAAAACAAATTCCTGGGAGAGCTTTAAAAGGACTTGAAAAATACAAATTAGAGAAGTAGAAGAAAAATTGGGAAAAGAAATGAGAGTAATACAAGAAATTCATGAAAAAAAATCAATACCATGGGAAAAGATATTTTAAAAATTTAATGAGGAAAATTACTCCCTAAAAAAACAGAAATACCCAAATGGAAAAAAAAAAGTACAAAAGGTCACTGAAGAAACTAATTCTTTAAAAATTAGAATTGAACAAATGGAAACTAATTACTCTACGAGACATCAAGATACAATAACAAAAATCAAAAAAGTAAAAAAAAAATAGAAGGAAATGTGAAATTCCTCATTGGACAAGCAATTGAGCTAAAAATAGAGCCAGGAGACATAATATAAGAATTATTGGACTACCTGAAAGTCATGATTAAAAAACCAAACCAAAATAAAACAAACAAACAAACAAAAACATGGACAGTATCTTTGGAGAAAATATCCCCAAACCTGCCCTGATATATTAGAACCAGAAGACAAAATACAAATCGAAACAATCCACCAATCACTACCTGAAAGAGATTCCAAAATGAAAACTCTCAGGAACATCATAGACAAATTTCAAAGCTCACAGATCAAGGAGAATGTTTTGCAAACAGCCAAAAAAAAAATCAAATATCATGGAGCTACAGTCAGAATTACACAGGATTTGGCAGCTTCCACGTAAATGAACCACAGTACCTGGAATATGATACAACAGAAGGCAAAGGAGTTAGGTTTATAACCAAGAGTCACCTACCCAGAAAAATTGAATATAATCTTTCACGTGGAAAATGGCTATTTAATGAAATAAGAGGACTTTCAGGATTTTATGATTAAAAGGCCAGAGTTGAATACAAAAAACTGACTTCCAATGACAAGACTTAAAGGAAAATAAAAAGTTAAAAAAGAAACAAGAAAAAACCTAAGAAACTAAATAAGTTTAAAATGTTTATATTTTTATATGACAAGATAATATTTGTATATCTTAACAATTTTATTGTAACAGCAATTAGAAGTATATGTAGACAGAGGATGTGGTTATAAGGTGACAATGATGGGACAACATCCCAAAAAACAAAATAAAGGGATAAGAAAGAAATTGCTTGGAAGAAGGAGGGGAGAAATTGAATAGGGTAAATTGTCCCACAGAAAAAGTGGTATGAAAAAGCTATTATAATGGAGGGGACGACTGGTGTGTGGGGGGGGGGGTGGCCAAATCTTAAACCTTACTCTCATCAAAGTTGGTTCAGAGGGAATAAAATACATACTCAGTTGGATATAGAAATCTACTGTACCCTATAAGGAAGTAAAAAGGAATGGGCGTAATAGAAAGGGGACAGGGATTGATACAGGCAGGGGAAGGGATATTGGGGAAGGAGGTGATCAGAAGCAAAATGCTTATGAGGAAGGAAAGGGTTGGGGGAGGGGCATCGAGGTGGCATGGTGGATAAAGCACTGGCCCTAGATTCAGGAGGACCTGAGTTCAAATCTGACCTCAGGCACTTGACACTTACCAGCTGTGTGACCCTGAGCAAGTCACTTAACCCTCATTGCCCCACAAAAAAAAAAGAAAGAAAAAAGAAAAGTGGGGGAGGGGGGAAAACAGTCAAAAAGAAATAGTATGAAGTGACATAAATGGTTCTCATGACCATAAATACAAATGGGATGTACTTACCCATTAAATGGAAACATATGGCAGAATAGCTTAAAAACCAAAATCTAAGAATACATTGTTTATAAGAAGCACATTTGAAGGTGAAAAATCCCACAAGGTAAATGAAGGGGCTGGAACAGAATCTATTATGCTCCAGCTGAGGCAAAGAAAGCAGATGTAGCAATCAAGATTTCAGACAAAACAAAAGCAAAAAAATAGATCTAATTAAAAGAGCTAAAAAAGGAAAATATATCTTGCTTAAGGGTACCACAGACAATGAAGTCATATCAATACTTAAAATAGATGCACCAAATGGTATAGCATCTAAATTTTTGGAAGTAAAGTTGAATGAGTTACAGGAGACAATAGATGATGAAACTATGATAGTGGGAGACCTTAACCTTCCCCTCACAGAACTGGATAAACCTAAGCCAAAAATAAACAAGAAAGAAGTTAAGGAAATGAATAAAATTCTGGAAAAGTTAGATATGGTAAATCTCTAGAGAACACTGAATGGAAATGGAAAGGAATATACCTTCTTTTTACCAGTACATGAAACATACCCAAAAATTGATCATGTATTAGGGCATAAAACCTCAAACCAGATGGAGAAAAGCAGAAATAATAAACACATCCTTTTCAGATCATAATTCAATAAAAATTACATTCAATAATGGACAATTGAAAGAGATTAAAAATCAATTGGAAATTAAATAATCTAATCCTAAAAACAAGTAGGTCAAAGATCAAATCACAGAAACTATCAATGATCTCACAATTATTACATGTGTTACCATGCAGAAATATTTCAACGGTGTTTCTCCAGAATATTCATAGGATTTACCTATTAAGCTATAGAATGGTTCTTAATTTGCTTTGGTAGAGTGAGGACACAGCAGGAGTTTCCCATGGTGGTGAATTCACAGGACCTAAGTATCTTTGGGTGTGTATTCCCTGTCCCTGCTTTGTCTTTGTGCTATTATTTGAAATGATTGTTTTTTTATAAGACCCCAGTTTTAGGAATCTTGTTTTGTTTTTGTTTTGTTGGGGCAGTGAAGATTAAGTGTTTTGCCCAGGGTCATACAGCTAGTCAGTGTCAAGTGTCTGAGGCCAAATTTGAACTCAGGTCCTCCTGAATCCAGGGCAGTGCTTTATCCACTGCACCAGCTAGCTGCTCCCAATTTTAGGAATCTTGGAGAAGAGGTAAGCCTTTCTGCCTAAGTCAATCCTCAAGCAATAAGACGAATCTCAGGGGATAATGATTAAAATAGAAGGAATAAGAATTTTTTATATAAACAAAAAGAAAACTGCATGTGACTCAATAATTTTGGACATGGTTTAGTTACAAATCAATTATATACAGGTAACCTTTATTTTTAATATATATACATTATATATATACACATATATGCATATACATACATATAGGTATATGTTTGTGTGTATATATACATATATATATATACACATACATATATATAAACTTCTTGATTTTTCCATATATACACGAAATGAAAAGCATAGTAATTCCAGAAAAATAAACCAACATAAAATCAATGCAACATACAATAAATATATTGAAAAAGTCTATTGCTATATGTGGTATTCGACACCCAATGATCCTCTTCCCCCACCTCAGGACTGAGTGCAATGTTTCTTTCCATTTCTTTTCCAAAGCCAAGTTCTTAAATTTTGAAACTTTCGTTTGTGAATGGTTTGTTTTTGTTCCTTCCAATTACATTACTGTAATCATTATTATAATAATATATACATATACACACCAATATACATACATGCACATATATGTATGTATGTAGTTTCCTAACCCTACTTATTTCACTTTGCATTGATTGGATCCTATAATTCCTTAGTGCTTCTCTGAATTTGACTTGTTTGTCATTCCTTAAAGCACAGCAATACTGGCGAAATACTCTTACATTTTTGTACCACAGTTTCTTTTGTCATTCACCAAGCAATGTGCATTTGCTTTATTTCCAATTCTTTTTCACATAAATTGATGTTTCAAATATTTTGGTGGCATTATGTCATTGATGCCATTTGGGGGTATACACCTAGCCATAGTATCTATAGATTGAAGGAACGGACATTTAATTTTTTTCCTTTATTTGCATAATTCCAAATTGATTTTCACAATGATTATGACAATTTAAAACTCTTCCATCAATGTATTGTCATGTCTGTCTAATACTAACTATATTATCTTTGTCATCTTTGACAATTTTCTGTGAGGTAAAACATGGGCGCTGTTTTGATTTGTGTTTTTCAACTTATTATGCACTTGCATAAGTAGTCTTTGATAACATTTTTAGACTTTGTAAATTTTAATTAATTAATTAATTAGTTAATTAATTAATTTTTTGCAGGGCAATGGGGTGACTTGCCCAGGGTCACACAGCTAGTAAGTGTCAAGTGTGTGAGGCAGAATTTGAACTGAGGTACTCCTGAATCCAGGGCTGGTGCTTTATCCACTTCACCACCTAGCTGCCCCTTGTAATTCTTCTTTTGAGAAAAAAATCAATCTCATCCTTTTACCACTTCTCAACTGAGCAATAGCTTTTGTTCTTATATATTAGAGACTTAATTTTTAGATTCGAGGAAGGTGAAACTTTTTCCACAAAATGAAGAGATTAGGCTAGATAACACTGATATTCACTTCTGTTTACTTAACACAGTGTCACTGAAAAAAATAATTGCATGATAAGAGAGAAGCATTTTTTCTAACTTCCCAGATGAAGAATCTGAGGGTTTAAGAAAGTGACATTTGCATAATTGCACAGTAAATTGAGAAAGTTTAAGACATATTTTCCAACAATGGATTCACTATTCTTTCTACTAAATGTGGCTGCCTAAGATTCCTTCCAACTTTTAAATTCTGTACCTAGGAACACAATGAAAGGTAAACTTTCTTGCAGATTTGTGTCAGGGTTATGACTTGAAGGCGGGTCTTCCTTATTTTAAGTAAAGTTTCCTATCCACATGCCAAGATACTTCCTTAAAAACAAAAGTGACAAAAACATAAAATTAGCCAGCCTGGTTCACTAGGACTTCTAGGGTGTCCTTATATGTGTTGAAGAGACATAGTAGAGGGAACAATTGTGATTGGGTCAGGAGGGTTATTTTACATTCCTGAAATATCATATGTGTTCCCAATAAAAAAACAATAGATCCTGAGACTGAGTGAAGAAGAGCTGGCTAGCATATGGCATTAGTGATTCTATAAACTGAATAGCAGATTGATTCTCAAGTCAGAGCTGAGAAGCTTACTTGAATTAAAAGCAAGCTTATCTGATGACTTCTCTCACACCTCGTGCTTACCTGATTTTTTGCTGTACTGCATTTGAAGGGAAGTTCTATGCACCTCTGAACATAGTTTTTGTGGGCATCTAGGTGGCACAGTAAGTAGAGTGCCAGGACTGGAGTCAGGAAGACCTGAGTTTAAATCTGACTTTAGACACTGACCCTGGGCAAGTCAGTTAACACTGCTTGCCTGTTTTCTTATCTGTAAAATGAGCTGGAGAAAGAAATGGCAAATCACTCCAGCATCTTTGCCAAGAAACACTCCCTCCCCCAAAGTCAGAAACATCTGAAAATAACTAAATAAAAATAACAACATGCAGGGTGATAAGCTGCTAAATATACTCTCAGATGTCAAGAACAATAGCACATATAATATTAGCTATATCCTAGAATAACAGAATTAAAGAACAAGTGATTTGGAAAGGACTTCAGCAATCATCTATCTCATTCTTCAAACACCTAATTGGACACTTTACTAGAACACATGTAAGAAAATGGCCCTGCTACTTCATTTAAAGATTTCCAGTGAGAGAACTCCTGTTAACTCCCAATGTAGACTAATCCATTCTTGAAGCCTAAATTTTTTCTCTTTTCAACTTCCAGTCATTGTTCCTAGTTCTTCCTTCTGTGAGCAATCATAATGATACTGACAAAAGTTTGTTTCAAGTCATAATCAATGGTATGGGTCACACCTACAAAGATTAGCTGATTAGCTTGGTTTAGTTAAACTTTGAGGTATAATCCAGCTCTAAATGTGTGAATCTCTGATTCTGTACATGTTCATGCTGGTAAACTGAGAGGCATAGTATGATGTGAATAACTTAAGCAACACCTGAGTTTCAGTTTGTAATGATAATATAAAAACTGAGCAATCAAATGGATAAATCCCTATCTTGTCATTAGTACATAAATTTTGAGATGGAGTAATTTCTTTGTAATACTCCCTGGAAAACATAACTAATGAACTAGACTTTAGAAGAGAGCAGGTATACTAGAAATTGCTTTCACTGTATAACCCCTAAGGGATTATGCCTGTCTTTCCAATCTTTTTTTTTAAAGGAAAAATACACTCGTACAATCACAATAAGAACCCATCAGGAATCACTAAAAATCAGCATGTTACCATAAATTGTAGGGACATTACTCCTTTAAAAAGAAATACATCAATCATTGCCTAAGCAAAGGATGTTTTAAAAAAGAATCAATATCTTCACCATCCTTTCACATACTTGGTCATTGAGCTATCTCAGGGATATATACCAACTACCTGACTTTTAAAAGTTTTCCTTTTTCTTCTTGTGGTAAAACATCCTCTTAATGGCTGTCTACATTCTCAAAAGCAAAATAAAACAAAACAAAACAAAACAAACTGTGCTGATCATTTTGACTGATGTTTGCCATTGAAATATTTCTTTCATTCTTTTTTTATCAGTTCTGACACTGAGAGTATAAATATAATCCTTATTCCTCTAGTTTGTTTAGCTCTCTGCTATCAGTTAACAATGAATGAATCATAAACATGAAAGAAACCTTCAGCATAATGCAATTATAAAAAAAATATCAGAATTTTAAGGTATCTCAAATATCATTTAATACATTCTTATAAAATGAATTTACAACATCCCCACCAAGTGGCCCATCCAGCTATTGTTTGGAAATTTTCAGTGATTGAGTAATTACTTCTTCCAGAAGTAACCCATTCTTCTTTCAGATAGTTCTATTTTTTATAGGGTTTTGCCTGATGCCAAGTCAAAATCTTGTCTATTCACAACTTTTACTCATTTTATTTCATTTTGTTTTTGTGTGTTTTGATTTTAATTCAACAACTCAGTTCAACAAACATTCATTGTATGTCTGCTCTGTGTAAGTTATAATATTTCTCAGTAAGCATTCAAAAACCAACCAACAAACAAAAATCTGTTCCAAAATCTGACTAATAATAAACACGTAATAAAACACGTAAACCAATATAAAGTTATTTGAGGAGGAAAGGGGTTCTGGCATCAGGAGAGAATTTATCTATTCCAAGAACCCTTTTTGATGTACTTCTACTTGTCAATGACTTTCCTAACTGGTAACACCTAGAAATGAATGCTATATCAGAGATGTCTGTCCAGAGGAGAGTAAAATGACACATTTTATATATTCTAGTCACTAAGTGGTGCTGATTGCAATCTAAAATGACATTTAACTTCTTTGACTGGTGTGTCACAGTTTTAAATGATATTGAGCATATATACAGTTCACTAAAACCATAAGTTTTCACATGCATTATTGCCTAGACACATCTTATGCATCTTAAATTTGTATAGTTGATTTAACCATTTGTGAAACTTTAACTTTATCTCTGTTTAATTTCATTTTATTGAATTAGATCCTCTTATTCAAGCCTGCCTAAGTAGGGCTTTTTAAACTTTTTCCACTTGTAACCACTTTTTGCCTGAGAAATGTTTACTTTACCCCAGATATATAGGTATATAAGATAGATATAAACAAACTTTTACATGTGCCAGTTTTTGTGATATCCACATTAAGTTATGTGACACAATTTGGGAATTACAAACCACAGATTAAGAAGCCAAGTTTTAGGAGATTCATTCTGTTTTCTAAAATATTAGCTATCCCTCCCAATCCTTTACCATTTATGAATTTTATAAGCATACCATCTATTCCTTCATTAAGTTTGCAATTAATTTTCATTTGGATTCAGAAAAATAATTTTACAAGTACAAAATGGGGGAGACATGGCTTGACAGAAGTTTTTATGGAAAAAAAACATATAGGCATTTTTATTAAACAGCAAACTCTCTATGAATCAATAGTGATACGTAACTGTGAAAAAAGCTAACACTGCCTAAGATTATTTTAAGTGACATAAAGTGTCTCAACACAGAAGGTGATGTACTCCATACTATTCAGAGTAACACTGGAGTATTGTATTTAGTTTTATGTGTGGTATTTTAGGAAGGATATCAACAAATTGGAAAGTAACCAAAAAAAGCTAGTGGATTAGAGATGATTTTCTATTTGAATTATTCTCACTGTAAGCTTTAAGCAAATTCTGGATGACTATGAGTTGTATATATTACAGATCAGATTCTAGTTTAATTATTGTTTTGACTACATGCCCTTTTAACACTAAGATTCTGTGATTTATCTAAGTCATCAATGGCTAGCTGACAAATAGGGCACTTGTGGCAGACCTTCATGCTTCGCTATTTCTTTTATTGATGCTCCCATTCACCCAATCTCTTATAATCAATATGTTGATGCCAGTCTTGATGCTGAGCCTACATTATCTATTCTTGTCCCATAAGTCATACCTGGTCAGTAACAATTCTCTATCTGCAATATCTCCCACAATTAAATGTTCCATAGTACATGAAAGGTAGCGTGACATAATAGTTCAAGAGCTGGACATGAGATTAGGAAACCTTTAGGTTCAAAACCCTCCTCTGATACAACCTAAGACACTGTGTACAAGTCATTTAAACTCTATGAGACTCAGTTTGTTCATCTGTGAAATAATAGCTATAATACCTATATTCTGTGACCATTTTGAGTTCCACATGGGATTAGATATGTTCAACATTTTGCAAACTCCTATGGGTTATATGAAAGTCAAATATTAATCACACTACCTCTGGAATTCATAGAATTTCAGAATTAGGTGGGACCTAAGAGGCCATGGATTCCAATTTATGTCGTATGCGTAATGTGAGGGGGTTGGTCTAGGTGGTCTCTAAGATCCTCTCCAGCTCTGAATCTATTATCCCAAAAACAATACAGTTAATTCACTCGCACCTTCTATCACTTTATATATGAAAAAAATTGTGACGTGTAACCATAGTTTCTTGGCCAAACAAATATAGCAGCTTAGTGGAAAAACTAGAACCTGGGCCACTGTTCTTATTCACAGTTAATCTCTCATCCTCACAGCATACAGCTCAAGTTACTTTCCTAGTAGGTGTGATAATATGATGATGATCTAGATGCATTCTGTTACTTTATACTCTCTTTAATCCCAGATTAATATTTGTGAGAAGGAGGATATTGGTAATAGTTTTGGTTTTTGTTCACAAAATAGAGGTTAGCCTGCTCTAACCAGGTGACATGCATTATCATTTCATAAATTCCTTTGCTTCTTTGAGACTTGAGACTTTCAATTCTCCCCAGGTACTTTTTTGGAAATTCTAGAATACTGCTAGTGACCAATTAGGTAGTCAGAAGGTGCCATCCTCACAAGGTCAAAAATGGGGCATTCTCTTACTTTCACATGAAACTCTGTCTAAGCTCTTCAGAGACAGATGAATTTCTTCCCATATTGTATTTATTTACTAAAACATCTAAACAGAGGAATTAGTCAACAAAAACTGAATTTAAATATGACATTTTACAACAATTTTGAAAGAAATAATGGTTTGCTCACAATCTGGCATTTCCCTCACCAATCTTTTAAATGTTATTCCATTCCAAATTACATGTACAGACTGTGCTTAAAATATGTTTCTCTTAATAGGATTTCATAGCCATCCTGGGGCATGAGCAGATTCGGAGACTTTAGGCTTTTACTGTCAAGAATTTCAGACTTGCTAATCTGAAAGGAGTGAGAAAACTAGAAGCCAAGTGAGAGAGAAAATTATAAGGGAAGGTAGTAAGTCACCTTTCTAAAACTTTTATACCTTTTCCTATGAAATAGGAAGTAATAAAGCAGAAAACAAAGCATAAGAAGGGGAAGTAAGATAGTTGTTGCCAGGGTGAAAGTATTCTCACTATATTGCCTAAGTTACCTCCAAACACATGTTTATTTTATTTTTTTTTGGCAAATGACTAACAATTCCTCCCCCATCATTTTTTTTTGTATTGTAACTGAAATGCCAGGCCCCACATCATATGGTCAAGTCAATGAGCAACAAATATTTATTAAGTAGTTTTTATGTGCCAGGCACTATGCAAAGCAGTGGGAATACAAACATAAAGATAAAGGAAATTGTGTATTCAAATTGCCTAGAAGAGCTACTTATCTTATTAGCTGTGTGACCCTGAGCAAATTACTCAACTATCATTGCCGGGCAAAAAAATTAAAAAAAAAAAGGTACTCATGTGAGGGAAAAGTAGAAAAATATCTGCACAATAAGGAGTAGAGCCCAGAGAAGAATGAAAACATGATATTACCTTAAGCATGTCCTTAAATTGGGGATCAGAGACCATATCAGTTGGGTACACTTCCAGTGTAAGAAGGTCAGAGATGAAGGGAACTTCCAGGGAGAGAAGGCTTTTGTGGCATGGTGAAAAATGTCCATAAAATCAGAAGTGTTAACTGTAGTGTTGGAGAACAATTAGGTTACAAAATCAATTTTTAATACCCATTTATCAAATGCATAGGAAACTCACCCTGAAGACTTCATGGCATAGTGGAATGTGAACTGTATTTGAGCCAGAAGACCTGGTCCTTGGTCAAGTCATAGGATCATAAATGTACAGTTGGAAGGGACCTTAAGGTTCATTGGATAATATGATCATAGTTCTGCAGCCAAAAGAGCTTTCAGAGGCCACTGAATCCAAACTCTTCTTATGTAGATGAGGGGGGACTCTATTCTGGAGAGGTGCCATGTTTTGCCTAAGGTCATGCAGGTGAAGTGATAAAGATTCTCTACTTCACCACACTACTAGAGGTAAGGTTCTTCTCTGTGTGTGAGTAGGGTTGAACCAATTGATTATCTAAGGTCCCTTCATAGTCTAGTTTCTATTAAACCTGAATTTTATCAGTGGGGTAGTAATTAATTTATTAGTGAAACTTTAGTTCATTTATTTATCTTAAACTTGCAACTCTTCCCTATGTTAAATTATTGGATTGCTATAAATTATGCAACTGTGTTAATATAGCTATAGCTATCAATATTGATAAAACCGCAGATAGAGATATATTTCATATCACTCTTTTACTTATCCATGATAGAACTGAAAGAGGTTAACACCATAAGGAGTGTCTTTTTATGGACAACAGTGTTTTTTCTTCATGTATGACTAAAGCCAAACTATGCAACTTCAACCCCTGTTTAAAACAAAGAAATAAAACAAAACAAGTGATCCTATTCCATCCTGTGTTCTTCAGCAGATTGCACCCACCCTACATCATCCCAACTCTTTCACTTATCTTCAATCATTCTGTATACGCTCTCTACTGCCTATACGCACACCCATGTCTCCCCCATGCTCAAAATATCCTCGCTCAATCAATCAATCAATCAACCCTACTATGTGCTATGAGTTGTGCTAACCTCAGGGGACAAAAAATGAGACAAAACAGTAACAACAACAACGTTAGTGGTGGTGGTGGTAGTAGTAGTAATACCAACTAACATTCACATAGTGCTTAATAAGTGTCAGGCACTGTGCTAAGCCCTGGGGATGCAAAAAGCAGCAAAACCATCACCTCCATGAACATAACAACAACAACAATAATAATAATAATTAAAGTTTATATAGTGTTTATTATGTGCTAGTTACTGTGCTGGGTGCTTTAGAATAATTATCTTATTTCATCTTCACAATAGTCTGGGGGGTAGGTACTATTATCATCAGCATTTTACGTATGAGAAAACTAAGGCAAAGATTAATTGTTTAATTGTTTATTGTTAATTAATTAATTGCTTAATGAATTGTGTAGGGTCAAACAGCTAGGTACGTGCCTGAGGTCAGATTTGAACTCAAGTCTTCATAACTCCAGGCCCACACAGTATTCTCCCCTTCCCCTCCCCCTACCCCATGCCACCTAGATACTTCTGTACAGAAGAACACATATTACAAATAATTATTTTAAATACCTTCACTGCAATGACTAGTCAAAGGATATGAAAAAAGTAGTTCCCAATAGGGAACAGGCAACTCTGTAAATTGGTCAAAACATATTAAAAATGAAAACAATCAATTTGAAGGTTCATAAAAGATAGGAAAAAAAGATAAGAAAAAAGATAAGGAAAAAAACCCTATTGATGGAGGTGTGAATTGGCTCAAGAAAGTAATTGGGGATCATGCTAAATTACCAAAATATCTAAAACCTATGATTCAGAAATTCCAGTCCTAGGCATATTCCCCAAGAATGATGTAGAAAAGTCTAACACACATCAAAATATTCATAAAAGCACTTTTCGCAGCATCAAAGAATTGAAAACAAAAGTAGATGAAAAAGCAGTTGTTAGGTCTAAAGCTGACATTGGTTATAAGAATGTAATGGATTATTACTGTATCATTAGAAATGAACATAAAGAACATTGGGAAGCAAGGAAGGTTTTATAGAAACAAATGAAAAATAAAAGTAAGTAAAACCAGGAAAATAAAGTACCCAACAAAATGATGTGTACCTGTAATGACCAATCCTGGACCCAAAGAAGCAATGTGGATGAGGAACAAACAATACACATAATTTTTGGATTTCATCAGTGAAATGGTTAGTTTTCTTTAACTGATTTTCCCCCACTTGCTTGTTTGTTTTCTTTTTAAATTTCTATTTTAAAGGATTGTGTTAGGAGTGGCTAAGAAGGAATGTATGTGTTTGCAAATGAAGTGTTTTAAAAATAAGTCAAGTCAAAAAAAATGTCAAGTCAACAAGCATTTTTTTTTTTTTGGTGAGGTAATTGGGCTTAAGTGACTTGCCCAGGGTCACACAGCTAGTAAGTGTCAAGTGTCTGAGGCCAGATTTGAATTCAGGTCCTCCTGAATCCAGGGCCAGTGCTCTATCCACTGTGACACCTAGCATTTATAAAGAGCTTAGTGAAGTTTAGTGTGCTAAATGGGGTGGATACAAATACAAGGGGGAAAAATAGTACCTGCTCTCAAAGAACTTAAAATATAATAGGGGAGATCACATGTGTGAGAAAATAATTATGAATAATGAATTTTAAGGGGACCCAGACACCCAGTTTTAGTCCCTTTCTCCCCCTCCTCCACCTTCAGAAAGTTCAATCCTTGAGGAAGTTTTAATCCTGTTTGGAGTGAGCCCAAGGGCACAAAAGAAATGGAGATAGACACTTTTGTCTAGTTCAGTGAACTGATGAGATTATATCATACCTATATGAACTTTGCCTTTGCCCCTCAAGGGGTCTCTCCCATTAGTCCATTATGTCATTGGGTAGAGCTCATTTTAATTTGGACCACCCTGAAGTCATGTCAACCAATGGAATAGAATGATGCTAAACTATTAGCTTTTATCAGTGTATAATGACCCTCCTCTTTTAAAAGAGGATAAAAGCCCCAAGATGGTTGACACCATCTTGGCTTGTGGTTTTGGCTCAGAATGCTGTCTCTTGGTGCTTGCTCTTAGGACATAGTAGGTAAAGTAGGGCTTCTGAACTGTACTTGAGGTGGGGGCTTAAAGGAATCCAGGGAGGTCAGTAGTTAGATTTTGGAAGGGAGAAGATTTCAGGAACGGGGGAAATGCCAGACAAAATTCCTGGAATATACATTGGAGTGGGACAATTAAGGAAGAAAGATAATGCCTTCTATTTTTGGACCTACAGAGGTTCATTTGTTTTTTGTTTTGTTTTGTTTTAGTAGGCAAAGAGGGTTAAGTGACTTGCCCAGGGTCATACACCTAGTAAGTGTCAAGTGTTTGAAGCCAGATTTGAACTCAGGTCCTCCTGAATCCAGGGTCAGTGCTTTATCCACTGTGCCACCTAGCTGCCCCCTTGGACATAATGAGTTTAAGTTCTTTACCAGACATTTGGTTTGACATGTGTGTAGCAGATGTGATTTTGGAGATCAACAGAGAGATTCAGGTAGATTTGAGAATGGTCCACATAAAAATAGATGGTATTAAATCAATGAAAGTTGATTTAGATCACCAAGTAAAGTAATATAGATGGAGAAGAGAAGAGGACCCATGACAGAACCCTTGGGCAACATTTGTAGTTAGAGGGCATGGTCTAGGGGAGAGTCAAGCAAAAGATAGAGTCAATGAATGGTTAAACAGATAGAAGAACCAGGAGGGAATGGTTTACTAAAATCCTAGAGAGTATCAAGGAGAAGAGAGTGATGCCCATGGTAATCAACTCTATGCATCCATCACCACTAGCAATCATCCCATGTCACTCTTTCCTTTTGTGGCCAGTTGGTGAAAAGGATGCCTATAATACGTATTTCCATTTCCTTTCTTTTCACTTTCTTCTTAATTCTCCACAATCTGGCTTCTTACCTACATCATTAAATTGAAACTGCTCTCTCCAAAGTTACTAACAATCTCTTATTTGACAAAACTTATAGCTTATTCTCAATCCTCATCCTTCTTGACTTCTCCTCAACACTTGACACATCACCTTCTCCTTGATAGTCCCTTCTCTCAGGGTTTTCGTGACACCATTCTTTCCTGGTTCTCCTCCTACCTATTTGACCTCTCCTCAATCTTGCTGGATCTTCAGTCAGGTCATCGACTGAAGAGTGGGAGTCCCACATATCTCTGTCTTTTTTCCCATCTCTACAATTTCACTTAATGGTCTCATAGACCTCCATGGATTCAATTTTCATTTCTATGTTGATGATTTCCAAATGTATTTATCGAGCCCTTGTTGTTCTTCCTTGATTCTCAAAGATCACCAATGGCATCAGTATGGTGATATATTGACTTGCTAGAGAATTGGATTTAAGTGAGGCAAAGTTGTGTAAAGTCATCAGCTTCACTGTTTCCTCCAGAGTTGTCAGAGTCCAGAGGCAAAAAGACATAGGTCAGGATGATTGGCAATGACTTCAGATTCAGTGGGAGACATTAGCCTTTTGGGGCTGAGGTCTTTCCCAAGTCTCAGTCTGTCTGAAGGAAAACTCATTCATTAATTAAGGCGAGGTAAGAATCCAGTCCTGAGCACTCTGACAACTCCCAGTCTCATGACCAACAGCCTAATAGGCATCTCAAATGAATGTCTTGTACAAATATTAAACTTATCATGTCCAAAACTAAACTCATCATTTTCTCCCCAAACCCATGCTTCTTATTACTGTTTTGGACATCTGTAATCTTCCCAGTCACCTTTCTTGCAAGCTAAGTGTCATCCTTGACTCCTCACTCTTTCTTGCTCCCATAGCTAATTTGTTACCAAATTCTGTTGATTTTTATCTTCATATCTCTCAATTTATGTTGCCTTCTCTCCACTTATATGGCCACCACCCTGGTACAGCTCCTTATTAACTTATATCTGGATTGCTGGTTGTTTTGCCTGCCATAAATATCTCCCCACCCCAGGCCATTCTCCACACAGTTTTCATATATTCCTAAAGTGAACATCTGTCTCTCTGTCTCTGTCTCTGTCTCTGTCTCTGTCTCTCTCTCTCTCTCTCTTTCTCTCTCTCTCTCTCTCTCTCTCTCTCTCTCACACACACACACACACACACACACACACACACATACACACACACACATACAGTTAGTAAACTTCATTGGCGCTCTATCACCTCGAGGATCAAATTCTCTGAATGATATTTAAAACCCTTCAAAACCTGCTCCTCCCCACCATTTTTGTTTCATTAAACTTATCCCCCCCCAAATTTTATGAAACTGTGTGTTTTTATTTTCTCAATACACTTCTAGAATCCAGTGGAAAAGAATTATTTAGGATCCCTCCAGAATACATGATATTCCACTTTGAGTAATAATGGATAAGAAACCTGTTCCCACATACATAATGGCATATTACCTAGCAATTAGACAGATGGCATTGAAAATACATGGTTACATAAGGGTCAGCTTGAGCCTTTCATTTAAATTTTATCACTCTTCAGTAGTTGACCAGAGCCATTTATTTGGTGGGATGTGACATTGGAAGGGAAAAAAAAAAACCCAAAAAACAGTTGTTGATTTTTGGTGGTGTTTTTGTTTTGTTTTAATACAAGAAGTGACTCCCATAGGTGAAGAGCATAAGAGGACAAAAGAAGTATAAAATGGTAAAGGGCTCTGATTTTTGTTAAGCTGTAATAAAAAATCATCAGGAAAACCAAGTGTTCAAAATTCTTATTAAAACATAACATAGGGGGCAGCTAGGTGGC
Source organism: Dromiciops gliroides (assembly GCF_019393635.1). Taxonomy (NCBI): domain Eukaryota; kingdom Metazoa; phylum Chordata; class Mammalia; order Microbiotheria; family Microbiotheriidae; genus Dromiciops; species Dromiciops gliroides. Next base: position 178,222,958 of record NC_057866.1, on the reverse strand, counting down.
ACAGTGGATAAAAGCATTGCCCTTGGATTCAGGAGGACCTGAGGTCAAGTCAGACCTCAGACACTTGACACTTAGTAGCTATGTGACCCTAGGCAAGTCACTTAACCCTCATTGCCCTGCAAACGAAACAAAACAAAAACAAACAAACAAACCATAACATAGGGGCAGCCAGGTGGCACAGTGGAGTCAGGAGGACCTGAGTTTAAATTTGACCTCAGGCACTTAACACTTACTAGCTATGTGACGCTAGGCAAGTCACTTAACCCCAATTGCCTCACCAAAAAAACAAACAACAAAAACCCTAAACCAAAAATCAAATACAACCCCCCCCCAAATAAAAAAATACATAAAACAAAATATCATGGAACCCAATTATTTATAGGTCAAGCAATACAGGGATCACAGAGAATGGATTTTCTTGAGGTACCTGAGAACAAGAATTGCCATATAGTTAGATAGATAGAAAGATAGATAGATAGAAATAGACAGATAGTTGAGAGATAGATGGATGGTGGATGGATAGAGATAGAGAGATAGATAGGTGGAGATATATAGATGTATAGATACCCAGATTTAAATATATAACTATATCCCTTTGTGAAATATAAAGAGTTCTCTGATTTTTCAGCATTTTACAACTTTGAAAACAACTCATATGTAATTCACTTCTGTTCAAATCCTAAAGTACCTCATATGTACCATACATACATTTGCACTGGGTGATACAAAATAATAAACAGAAGAAAACAAAATACCCCCTGCCCCCAAGGAACTTACATTCTAATAGGATGGAGAGAGAGACTTGCACAGAGATTAATAAATACAAAATATATACAATATACACAAGGTCACTTTTTAGGGGGAGGGACAATTGAAACTAGAAGAATGAAGAAATACCTTTAAGTGATGCACCTTTTACTGAACAATCAGAACATTTTATATAAAATATTAACTTCTCATAGTAAACCATATAATTATTATCAGTGGAATCAAACTCAAATAGAAATTCATCCCTCTGGCTATTGACTTAGAAAACCACACATTAATAGTGTCTGTGTTGTATTTTATTTTGATTTATTTCATTAAAAATTTCTCAGTTACAGTTTAACCTGGCTCAGCTGCACTCAGTAGTGTTGGGGCTCCTTGAGGCATGGAGGCTTATGCTTAATACCTCAGTTCGGTATGATAGGGTGAATACATCACTGAACTTGTAGTCCACCAGATCTTGAATCCAGTCTGTGTGACCAGGGGCAAGTAACTTAACCTCTCTCTGACTCAATGTCTTCATCTATAAAATGTAGATAAGAACACCTCATTCTCTGGGTGGTTATGAAGACAAACGAATTGCTATTTTTAAAGCACTTTGCAAAGCTAAAACACTGTTTCAGTGTTTGTTATTTTGGTGCCTTTGTTTAATTCTCTTATCCGCTCATATCCCAAAGAATGTTTTTATATAAACTACTGCTATTGGAACTAGGGCAACACTCCAGGTCTGTTGATACATAGTATAAGCTGTTGACTTAACAGTGTCTTCAAAGAAAGACAAAGCTGACTTCACTTCTAGTAGAATTTCTATTTTTATTATTTGTGTGAACACACTGGGGAACAGGCTTTGAAGAGATTACAATGAATTTGAATGTACTCTCCCTCCCCAAATCTAAGTATTGGGCCTTCTCAGATGATTCCTTGAGTGGAGAGCCATCTCCACATATAAAGGATTTCCACCAGTTTGGCAATCATACTGTTGAAATTCCCATGAGCAATGAGGGTTTCCTTGAAAACTAACCCCAAATAAATTCCCTGAAATAGTGCAGAGCATGCTCAATAGATACATAATGTAAGTTTATATCCAAGATGTTCTATTCCATCAGAAAAAATATTAATTATTTTAAATAATAACTGAGTTGAGATTAATGCCAACAAATAAAGTATAATCCCAATTAACAACATTATTAGGACCAGAAGGCTTTAATGTCTTTTGAGAAAAGGAAAAAGATATTCAAGGCATTACCACAAGTAAGGAGGTAGACAAGCTGAGCTGTGAGACCAGGAAGACAGCAGCTGTTACTAATAGCTATTATTAGGTCGTTTGCCTCTCATACTCTGTAGTTGTCTATTGGCAACATAGAAAAAAATAAAATCAGAGAAAGCATAGAACTGTGGGCTGTTGTTGCCCAAAGTGATATGTTATCGATACAGTCACAGCATTTGGGCAGACTCAGGTGGATTGTGATTATATTGTGAAAGGGAGGGAATACCCACATCTGCAAAATCAAAGATCCATTTGGGCATTTGAGTAAAAGGCTGAATGTGTTGGAAGGAGTGAGAAGCAAAGCAGCCACAATTCAATAGTAGTTTTAGCTGGGTGTCCTTTGGTTATCCATTTCTGTATTCACCTGTATTGTGTGTGATTCTGAAACAGACCTTGTGCATTGCAATGTGCTATAAATTGCTTAAAGTGTTAGTCAGAGTCCACGAAAGGTATTATGTCTCTGAGTCCTTGATTAAGACATTTTGATTATTTCCCTATATTCTTAGTTAAATCTATGTTGGGTGCCACAGTATTCTTCCTGGATAATTTAGGCACTGTAAAAACAAAATATAGCAATCATATTAAAAGTCAAGAGAGAAATTGAGGAGAGAAAAAATAATAAAGGAGAGAGAGAGTGAGAGAGAGATGGATGAGAATGTTACCTGCGAAATAGGAAATAGGATGGGACTTGGAGAAGCTGCACCAAACCATCAGAGGACAGATCAATCAAATGGGAAATAATATTAAGTGGAAAAGATGTTGAGGGCAAGATTCATAAGATATAATCATATATCTAGATAATGTACTAACATAATGGATCCAGGAATGGAAATTTAGGCAGAAATAGAAGCTTTAGATTCCTAAGATAAAAGCCATTTGTATATCCTACTTCTATTTACCATATATACATCCTATGTAGTCATCAAAATTCACCCCAAGTTGGAAGACTTTATTTTGTAAAACTTATCTATATCAATGCTTTATCTAAATTTTTAGAACAAAGACCAGAAATAGTTTCAGGTCCTGCCTTTAAACTTATGAACAAATGTGGATAACTTTCCACATTTCATTGTGAAACAATTGCAACTGATCTTTTCCTTCTTTTAATTTTCATTTTGTTTAGTTTTGCTTCTGTGTGAACATGCGATTTTATCAGTTTAATTTTCTACGTTCTGAATGTGCAAACTCCCACTAGTGATATAGAATAAGTTGTCTATAATAGGAGATAATTGCTTGGGACAACTGATTTATCCTTGACTAGGGCTGGCTATACATACTGGCTCCATTATATCCCAAAAGTAAGACTTCAATCCAGACAGATCTCCTTTACTCCCAGACTGACCCTATATTCACTAAATCATAATGAACATGTCATAGTGGAGAGTTCTGATAAAAGGTGATCCACTAGAGGAGGAAATGATGAAACACTCCTGTGTCTTTACCAAGAAAACCACATGGACAGTTTTTGTTTTGTTGTTGTTGTTGTTGTTGTTGTTTGTCCTTTGTTGGCAGAGGACTGAATTGGATTTAAGTGAGGGAGGGCTGTGCAAGTTCACCAAGCTCATTCTCTCCTCTAGAGCCAGCTGGGTCCAGTGGCATATATCAGGATGACTAGAAATGGTCCCAGATGTTTAAGGTAATTGGATATAAGTGACTTGACCAGAATCACACAGCTAATAAGTGTCTTAGTTGAGATTTGAACTTACCTCCTCTTGACTCCATGGCCAGTGCTCTATCCACTGTACCACTTAGGTGCTCCTATGGACCATAAGATATGATGTTGGAAATTGAGCTACTCAGGGCAGCTGTCCAACACATTACTGCTAAAGGACAGAGGACAACTATAAGTAACTACAATCCTTAGGAGATAGTAGAGCATGGAAGGTTCTGGCAAGCTATAGTCAATGGGTTCATGAAGTGTTGGACACAATTGAATGATTGAACAACACAAACAACCAAAGTGTCCCTACATTTATTTTCTGTCATTTAAAAAGTGGATTGATAAAAACAGTAACTAATATACATATTTAATGCAAATAATCTTTTTTTCAGGGCAATGAGGGTTGTGACTAGCCCAGGGTCACACAGCTAGTAAGTGTCAAGTGTCTGAGTCCAGATTTGAACTCAGGTCCTCCTGAATTTAGGGCCAGTACTTTATCCACTGCACTACCTAGCTACCCTGCCAAATAATCTTACAAAATCAAGTCAACCATACAAATGTTATGGCTACATGAATACCAGAATCATTTTAAGGAACTATCCCAATTATTGACTGAAATTTTAATGTAATAATGTTGGTACTGTATAAATATTACCCAAACCTCCCTCTCTCTGATTGATACCAAAACTAAAACTCCATTAGCATTTATAAAAATTTGGGATTGGAATGTTGTAGAAAATATTAACTTTCAATAATTAGCATCTAATCAAGTAGGTAAGAGATAATATTCTCCAATTCTCCCCACTCTAGCATTAGCATCAGAGATTTTGAACTGGAAGGGTTATTTAAAATTGATTTAATAAAAATCTTTCCTTTTTACATATAAAATACCAGAGGTTAGGCAGGTGGAGACATGGTAACAAGCATATATTAAGTGCCACCATGTGCCAGTCTTTGTGCTACAAGGTAAAGTGACTTTGTCAGGGTCACACATTACTAAGGGCTAGAAAACAAATCTCAGATGTCTTAATCCAAAACAAGATTTCTTCCCACTTTATCAAGAATTCTCATGTGTATGCTATATCTTTACATACTGGACAAAGTAGGAAGAAACAAATAAAGAAATGGATTCAGAGAAACCTGATAAGAATTATATGAACATATGCATAATGAGATGAATTGAACCAGGAGAACAATTCATGTAGTAAGTGCAGCATGTTAACAACAACAACAAATGCGAAAGACTTAAGAACTCTTTTTAATTCAATGACCAACTCCAGAAGACTTACAAAGCCATGTTACTTACCAAAACATATTGTTGTACATTTTTTATAATAGCCATGTGTGGATATATATCATTTGACTATTCTTTTATTGTAAAGGAGGTATTTTATTATATTTACTGTTATTTTTGAAAAGGATTTGGAAGAGGAAAGGGAATTAGTTGAGAAACTTTGAAAAAGAACAGAATATCATCATGGCCTTATTTTTAAACACACAAAAGAAACCAGAGTTTCTGAAGGAAGACACAGAGAAGCATAAAACTGTTAAACTAACATGTTTCTTTTTAAATATGCTTTTAAATGCAATTTATATTTAATAGATTATATCATGCAATTCTTTTTTAATTTGCTTTAATTGGAAATATTTATATTTTATGTTTGTAAATACACAACAGCAACCATGTTTAAACCCCAAATAAAGTAGGAAACCAAAGCAGCTATCTAAATATTTCAAACATACATAACCCTCACATTTGCATCACTTATATGGATATTTCAGACATTTAAAAAAACTGAATTGCTCCATAATTTCATAATTTTTATTTCACTATTCCCATGTAGATATCACCTCAGTTATTGTAATTTCTTCCACATAAAAAACTAACAATTTTGTTTTTGTCAAAAAGAAATTTGTACCTCCTACATTGTGGTTTATATTTACTTTGTTAGATTCATTATTTTAATTACTTATGCCTGAAACATTGAGGTTTATATTTCCTCAAAACTGTAGTGTGCTCTCAAAATAGCATAATATTATGACAAAGAAGTAAACAACAGACAGATTTATAGCAATAATTTGACACCTTAAGGATCAAGGAAAAGCAAATATTTTAGAGTTGATTCCTTACTTAATTCTTACAATGAACCTACACAATGAGGACACTGGCATAGTGATCACATAAAATATGGCTTGGGAATTAATGGCTGGAAACTCTCCATGAGTTTCTAAAGTGAAGAGAATGCTTTATTGAAATTTAAAGCCTCCAATTAAGAAGTCAGAGAAAAATTATTGACACTCTTTGGGACTTTGCAGGATGAACTAGAAAATGGTCTGTTTTTCTTTACCAGTGTATAAAGAAGCATCCGTTGCATAATGGAAAAATAATGAAGCAGATGTTTATGGGGTGAAATAATGGATGTGCAAAGCTGGTTCTTGAAGTGAAATCTAATTAGTCCTATCAATGATTCCTGAAAGCCCCAAGGCAGTTCATATTCTTGGTCATTGGTAATGAAAGGTAGACTCATTTTGACTCCTCCTTTGGCAGGAGTAGTACAAAATTATGTGCTCTATTATTAAACAGGTCTATGAACCCAAGAATATTCTGGGATTTCCTGCTTCTATTCCAGAGATTGAAATGATTCTTCAGATTAACTAAAGTGTATCAGTTTATATTGTACATTTGAAAAGAAGTAACTAGTTTTGATTTAATAAGGCAAGTGAAATTAAGGATATTTCTTTCTACTTTTAATAAGATACTTAAATTAATCATGGGACATTTACATCAATATTCATATCCATTTTCATCATTTATTTTGTATAATTGAGCAAAAATAATTTGATACTTATGATAAAGTTTTTTGACACTTTACATCATTAATATAAAAAAAAATCCTTAAACAAAGAGGTACATGCTCCTGAAAATGGTTCACCATTTAATGAAGGACATTCAGAATTGAACATGTTAGACAAGACTTTCCTATAAATAGTGAGGCCCCAAGTTGGTTTTTCTTTTCAGAAGACATTGTATTGATTGCATCAAAATCCTTAACATTCCTGATATTGAAAGTCATGAGGTACATGTGAGGATAATTAATGGCCTCCTTGTGTACTACATGGATCCCTTCAAGATATGAGGAAAACTAGTGATAAGGAAACCTTTCACGGGGTGCATATATGATTATAACACTGATTATCATGTCTCTCACTGCCTGAAAGCCCAGGTAGACTAGATTTAATTTCAACCTCAGGGGCTTCTTGTATACTTAAGGGAGTTTTGTCTTTTTCTTGTTTGATCTAGTCTCTCTGCCAATAACTCCATCTCCCCAATGATAGTTTTCCCCAGAGTATAGAAGGGTCTCCTGGACACACCACCCCCAGTTCCATTTAGCCAATATAAGGCCAATTAGCTTTCAAAAAGAGATATTTATTTTCAAAGATATCACAAATATACAAACTTATATACAAACATGTGGGAGACATAATTCCCCAAACAGCTATATCACCTCAGTCCCTGGGGGAGATGGATTATTAGATTCATAATATAGTTCAGCTCTTATAGAGTCCAGTTCCACCTGCAAGTCCAAAAGCTCTTTCAAGGTGAGTCAAGATGAGTCATAATTTTTTCTTAGAGCTTGCTGACTAGAGCATCCTGCCTATAATACTGGATCGAAGCTTGCTAAGGCCCCTGAAAATGAGGACATACAACACAAAAGAGAAACAAATACTTCTAGGCTCGTTTCTTAAAACCCAGGTAAGAGAGAGGTATGCAAGGGAAGGAAGACCTTTTCCTCTCTCCCTTTCAGTTTGTGTTACCTATACTGTAAATGACAGTGAGAAGGAACAGAAAGAAAAGTATATAAGTCAGAAAGAGACAGACAAGATTTAAAGATGCAGCCTCCACCAATCAAAAGAGGCTGTCCTTCCATGATAGTAGGTCTGGCCATGCACAAGCAAACCCTCTGATGGATACGTCCACATTAGGTGATCTGGACATGCTCTAAAGGCAAGCCCTGTTGTGTAAGAATTCCACAGGATGGGCAGCCATAATTGGCTTTTTAACATGCCCTAATACAGAGAATACCCAGATCAATGAGCTTACATATTCCTTGTGTGAGAAAATAATGGGATTTAGCAGATACTCAAAGGCCCACCTGTAGATTAATCTAAACTGATCGAATTAAGTGAGAGTGATTGACTTTGCTGATTAGCCTGATTCAAGTTAATTAGATTGTAACCACACCTGGCTGGCCCTTAAGGAGGTAATGTTCTCAGAAGCTAAAGACTTTGAACTCAACTCGAGACCACCTTCAAGTCCAGTGAACCAATGGATTTAGATGATGTCTACCAATCAGCTTGAAGCAGGGTGTAAGGACCACCTCTGCACCAGACCTATCAAAAGCTTCCACACTCAGTTTGAGAGAGTTCATGGTTGAAGCAGGCTCATGGCTGAGGACTTGAGGAAGAACCAGACCAGGCCGGAACTCTAGGCTAGATAGGCCTTTTCTTAACTCCACGTGTTTTGTTTTTTTTTTCCTGATACCTAGTATGCTTTAATAAATGCTTAATGCCCAAAGACTGGTGCTAAAGCTTCTAATTTAAGGTCACCACACATTTAGATTTTAAACATCACACTTGGCATTTTGTAGACTATAACAAAGACACAGCTAGATTTGGGGGCATGGAATATGAGGATTAGGGAAATGTTATGGGAAAAGCTCAGGACTTGGAGACAGAAACTTAAATTTCAATTCAGACACAATCAGTTTCCACCTCTGACTCTGTTATGTACTAACAGTGTTATCTTGGTTTAATCATTTATTTGAAACATTTATTAAACTCTTGCTATGTACAGATCACCAGGTTATGTCCTGTGGTAATAGAAAGTTTAGGTAAGGTACTGCTGTTGCCCTCATGATGAAGTGATAAGAAACACAAATGTGAAAAGGGAAGAAAGGGGAAGGCAATAAGGACAAAGCATCTACTAGGTATCAGGTGCTGCCCTAAAAACTTTACTAATATTGAGGTAAAGGGAGGTTAAGTCAATTAACACAGGCAGCAAATTTCTGAGGCCTAATTTAAAAATAAATTCTTAGTCTCAGGCTTGGTGCTTTATCCACTGCCTCCCTTAGCTACTTCTGTTCAAATATAGACAATTCTCGGCAACTGAGTTTCTTAAGCAACAATGAGAGGCTTCATCTAGAGATCATTTATAAAGTCCCTTCTAGACCTAATACTTTGTCATTCAGGATGAACAAGTTCCCACTTCTAGCTATTATACAAACTTGATTTTGAGCTGCCCTCCTAAATATTCCATTGTTTAACTTCTGATGTCCCATTACCCCTTCAGCTGAGCAAACACATCTCTTTATAATTCTTTTCAATCCTTGATTCCTGTTGTATCCCTTTTTAGATAGCAAGTATCATTAGAGCAAGGAAAAACTTTTTTCCCCCTTTTCTTGTATCCCCAGCACTTAAAACAGTGCCTAGCACACAGTAGGGAGTTAATAAATGTTCATTGAATTGAATATGTTAATAAGCTATTCAATGGATAACTTGAAACTGAGATGGGATGAAACCTTTGCATTTTACATTGCTGAATAACAGGATATAAATGAATACATTTGAGAGGCATTAACAAAGTATAGTGCATAGAGAGCTGGACTATCAGAAAAAAAACAACAACATTGGGTTCAAGTCTTGACTCTGACAATTGCTGTCTACAAACCCCAGATATTCCACTTAATATCTCAATGCTTCAGGCAACTCCCAACAATCAATAATTGCAGAATGGTTTTTGATCATTATTATTAGAGTGAATTTCCTTAGGAAGAGCTTCCTAATAATACCCAGTTCTTGAATCACTGGACTAAATGCAAAGAACAATGCTGTTATTTTTCTTCCTTAATTCCAAAATGTTCTTTTAGAAATTTCAGAAATACTGATGGTATGTTAATATTTCTCTCTTTCTATAACCTTTCTGACATAAACTCTTTCCATTTAACATCATCTTTGACAATTGGGGATTTGAGGTGACATCTCAGGGTTGTTTTAATTTGCATTTTTCTTAATAGTGGTCACAGATTAGTCCTTTATAAGCCCATTAGTAGTTCTCAGTAGTTTTACTTCAAAAAAAGTTCAAATCTTTCCCCACATATAATTTCTTTTTATATTTTCAGCAATTCTGAGATGATCTTGGAAATCTCACCAGAGTTATTTGTTAGAAATAGTTTTATTTCTCACTTGAAAGTTTTAAATTGTATTTATTTTATCTTAAATATACTTAATATATTTTATCGAATATTTCCCAATTACATATGAAACAATTTGTCTATTTCTATCTATATAAATGTATATTTGTGTATATATATATATATGTAGGTATGTATATGTATATGTGTGTTTATATGTGTATATATGTACTTTTACATGTATATGTATGTGTATATATTTATGTGTGTGTGTATATATATATATATTAATTTGGAACTCAAAAATAAATATTTGAGTTCCAAATTGTTTTCCTCCTTCCTATCCTTCACTACTTTTTGAGGAGGAAAGCAATTTTATATTGATTACACATATAAAGTTATATAAAACATTTCATATAAAACATGTTTTAAAAGAAAATAGTCTAAAAGAAAATGAGAAAAAGAAAAGAAAAGTTATGCTCCAATCTGCATTCAGATTTCATCAGTTCTCTGTTGGGGAGAATAGTATTTTTCATCATGGATCTTTTGGAGTTATCTTAGTCCGTTATCTTGATCAAAGTAGGTAATTCATAGTTGATAATTCTTATAATATTGCTGTTATTGTGTACAATGGTCCTCTGTTTCTGCTAACTTCATATTGCATGAGTTCATATAAATCTTCCAAGGTTCGGTTTTGTTTTTTTTTGGTTTGTTTGTTTTTCTGTATCTTCATCATCATCTCTCGTAACACAATAGTATTCCATCAAAATTATATACCACAACTGGTTCAGCCATTGATCAATTGATGGACATCCCCTCAATTTCCACTTACATATAGGTCCTTTTTATTTTCTTAAAAAAAATCTTTTGGAGTTGCACACCTTGTAGTGATATTACTGGGTCAAAGAATATGCACAGTTTTATGGCACTTTGGGCTTAGTTTGTTAAAACTGCTCTCCAGAATGGTTGGATTAGTTCACAACTCCACCAACACTACATTTGTGTCCCAATTTTTACCCATTCACTCCAACATTTGTCATTTTCTTTTATGTCATGTTACCAATTTGATAAATGTGAGGTGGAATCTTAGAGTTGTTTTAATTTGCATTTTTCTAATCCACACTTAATTAGAGCATTTTAAAATTTCATTATTGGTAGCTTTTATATCTTCTAAAATTGTCTATCCATATCCTTTGCCTATCCACTAGGTAATGGCTCTTATTATTTTAGATAAATTGTGTTCAGTTCCCTATATATTTGAGAACTAAGGAATCTATCAGAGAAAAATCTTATAATTTTTCCCAGTTTCCTATTTTCCTTTTAATTTTGGTGGCATTGTTTGTGTATGTGTGTGTGTGTACAATTTTTTATTATTATTATTATTCCATGTAATCAAAATCACTTTACTTCCTCTGATTCTATTTCTTGTTTGGTTATAAACTCTTCTCTTGTCCATAGATCTGAAAGTGACATTTGTATATGACATTGGAATTAATTAAAAAATATTTAATAGAATTCATTTGTAAAACCATCAGGTCTTAGGAATTTTTTGTCTTTTAAAAATCATTGATAGACTTTTTTTTTTTTTTTGTGGGGCAATGAGGGTTAAGTGCCCAAGGTCACACAGTTAGTAAGTGTCAAGTGTCTGAGGCCGGATTTGAACTCTGGTCCTCCTGATTCCAGGGCCAGTACTTTCACTGTACCACCTAGCTACCCCCATTGATAACCTTTTAATTTCCTTTTTTCTAAGATAGGGTTAAATATCTTATTTCCTCTTCTGTTAATTTATGCAAGTTAATTTTTAAAATAATAATCCATTTTGCATCAGATTAACTGAAATATAATTCGGCTAAATAACTCCTAATGATTGCTTGAATTTTATATTTAACCATTATGCATTAACCATTTTAATTTTTGATACTAGTGATTTGGTTTTCTTCTTTTTTGGTAAAAAATTTTAACAATGATTTATTTATCGTTTGCATAAAAATCTTGTAAACTTATTTCTTTGTTCAATGGTTTTCTTATATTCAATTATCTTAATATATATTTTATTTTTGAGATTTCCATTGTGGTGTGTAATTTGGGATTTTTAATTTCTTCTTTTTCTATTTATTTATTTTTTTAATTTCAGAAACATGCCTTATTCATTGATTTGCTCTTTCTTTTACTGATTTATACCTTAAGACATATACATTTTCACCTAAGTACTGTTTTGGCTTTATCCCTCAAAATTTGGTATGTTGTCTAATTGTTGTCATTCTCTATTGAAAATATTGAATGTTTCTATGATTTGCTCTTTGACACATTCATTCTTCAGTGTTAGATTATATAGTATTTGATTAATTTTTAGCCCATGCTTCTAAGGTCCTTTATTAAATGTATTTTTTACACATTATGGCCTAAAATGGGTGCTTTTATTTACACTAACTCTTTTTTTTTGGTCCTGGCAAATTATTGAAAATTGAGGTGATTCCCATCAAATGGTGAATGTGTGAACAAGTTGAGACATATGAATGTAATAGAATACTATTGTTCTATGAGAAATGATGAGCAGGATGGTCTCTGAAAAAACTTGGGAAGGTTTTATGAACTGATACACAGTAAAGCGAGCAGAACTAAGAGAATATTTTATACAGTAATAGCAATATTGTACTATGATCAAATGTGAATTAATTAGCTATTAGCAGTACAACGATGTGAGACAATTCCAAAGCATTTATGATGAAAAGGATTATCCACCCACAGAGAAGGAAATAACAGAGTCCCAATGTAAATCAAGGCATATTTTAAAACTTCATTTCTTCTTGAAATTCTTTTTCTGTACTTTCTTTTGCAACATGGCTTGTACAGAAATATTTTTTGTATGACTGCACCTTTATCAAATTGTTTGCATTTTCAGGAACAAGGTAAATGAGGAATAAAAAGAGAATTTGGAACTCAAAATTTAAAGAAAAAGATGTTTAAAATAGTTTTTACTTATAATTAAAAAAATTAAACCTAAAAATGTAAAACAAAAGTAAATAAAGATGAGCTCTGTTACTGATGTGTATGTGTAAGGGGGAGAGGAGGGTACAGTCTCAAGCCTTAGGCTTGTTTGCACTGATATGTATATATGTATGCATACACACACACACACACACACACACACACACACACACACATATGAGCTGATTCTGGGAATTTAGCAGTTTTGGTTGCTTCCAAAGAGGTATGATCTGGGGAGAGGTTTGGTCACTGTTCCCCTGATTTGCACTCGGATCCTTGGGCCCCTGATTCCTTGGCATTGCAATTAATATTGCTCTTCAGGGTCTATGATCCCTTATAACTAAAAATGATATTGCCCTTAGGGCTTCCACTCCCTCTAACGTTAAAGTGATCCTCTTTGCTCTTGAACTATGACCCAAAAGAGGCTATAGAGAAAGGAGTTGAAAAGCAGCTCTATGCTTTTTTCCCCTTGTCCAGTGGCAACACAGGGGTCTCCATAATCTCTTTCTTACCAGTTAAAAGTCTCTTTATTGTCTCTGGCTTGGAGCCCCAAAGCTGCTGCTACTTCCATCACTAGCACCTAGTTCCACTAATGGTGTTTTATCTACAGGAGTTCATTTGGAATGTATTTTGCCATATAGTATAAAAATAACAGCTTAACCTGACTTTTCTATATTTTTGTACCAATAATACAATTCTTAATTTGAGTTGCTTTTAAAATGTTTCCGTAGATAAGGCAGATTTTTGGTAGAGTGGTTGGATACTGAGGTATTTAATTGTTCCTTCTAATTTAATGAGCTATCCTTTCAGGATTCTATGTAAATAAAAGATCCTGATATCTATGATATATAACTCATTTATCATTTTGAGGTCTTTCTTTGACCCCTTTGGTTAGGGATAGCAAACACAGAATCTGCCACTAACCCTTTCACCTTAAGTATTCCTCTTACTATATGATTTAATTTATTTACTATTGCATTATTTATAAATGTTTTAGGCACTCGGAGTTAGGCAACTAGGTTCCAGGTCTTGTCCCCAGGCTCATATCCCATCCAGTTTATAAGATAATAGAGTACTTCCCATTTGTAATTGCATTTGAAAATAAACTAGATCAAATCCTAAAATGAATTGCACTTTTCTCCTGGACTAACATAGGAAGATTTCTTTTTTCTTGGTCATTATTGGTGAGAGGAAAAAAATATATATATAGTGAAATAGAGACTAGATTTTGTGAGAATTATAGTTGTTCAGTTATCATGTTAATTACTTTGATTGTGGGAAAGAGGAAAGCCTAGAGGAATAAATGAATCAGATATAGTAAATAGGTAGTCAGAACTATTCCCCATCCAATTAAGAAGTTTTTTTTTTTTTTTTTTTTGCCCTGGAAACTAGTAATTTTGAGTTGTGCCTTATAGACTATTTACTATTTTTAAATATGGTTGTCAGAAACTTACATCCAAGGTAGAAGGATAGCTTAGTACTGTGCATCATGCGTACTGAATATTCTCATGTTACTGGGAATGAAAATCATAGTTGACAGAAAAAGAGAGGTTTTATGTGAAATAATGAATTTCATATTGTGCATAAATTTTCTTGAAGGAAAGAACGTCTCAGGTATCCTGAGTAGGCAAGCATTTTTATAGTATTTTTTTCCTGTTACATGTAAAAATATTTTTCAACTTTTGTTTTGTTTTGTTTTGGGTTTTTTGTTTGTTTTGTGGTGGGGCAATGAGGGTTAAGTGACTTGCCCAAGGTTACACAGCTAGTAAGTATCAAGTGTCTGAGGCTGGTTTTGAACTCAAGTCCTCCTGAATCAAGGGCCACTGCTTTATTCACTGCGCCACCTAGCTGCCCCCATCAATCTTTGTTTTTATAAGATTTTGAGTTCCAAAATTTTCTCCCTCTGTCTCTTTCCTCCCACCTCCCCAAGATAGCAAGCAATCTGAATTAGGTTTAATATATATATAAAATCACATTAAACATTTCCACATTAGTCATGTTGTGAAAGAAGAATCAGAATGAAAGGGAAAAAGCTCAAGAAAGAAAAAAAAAAAGGAAAAATGGTATGGTTCAATCTACATTTAGATTCCAAATTTCTTTTTTCTGGGTATGGAGAACATTTTTCATGAATCCTTTGGAATTGTCTTGGATTATTGTGTTGCTAAGAAGAGCTGTCTATAAAAGTTGATTATCATACAATATTGCTGTTAATTTGTACAGTGTTCTCCTGGTTCTTTTCACTTCATTCAGCAGCAGTTCTTTTAATTCATTCAAGGTTTTTCAGAAATCTATCTAGGTAAGTATTTTTAATAGTACAAGTATTATTAGATGTTTAGGATAGGTCTTATTTAGAAGCTAATTTAGAGAGGAGTAGTCAGTCTTGATTGGAAGCCAGGTAGAAGTTTCTTGACTGCAGTAGGGAAGGGGGTGAAGGGTGGGGATGGATGAGGAGACAGAGAATGTGTGGAAGTTATAAACAAGTACATTTAAGCTTAAGGAAAAGAAAAACTTGATAAAATTTGGAGATGTCAAAGTATAATGTGCTTCTTTAAGAGGATTGGGGTAAGGGGCAGATAGGTGGCACAGTGGATAGAGCATTAGCCCTGGATTCAGGAGTACCTGAGTTCAAATCTGGCCTCAAACACTTAACACTTACTAGCTGTGTGACCCTGGGGAAGTCACTTAACCCCAACTGCCTCACCAAAAAAAAAAAAAAAAAGAGAGAGAGAGTATTGGGGTAAATTTTAGAGAAGACTTTTATTTGAGTAGATGTTGAACTAGATAACATTGGGAACTTTCCAGGCCTACAATTCTGTGACTATGACTACATTTATCCTTATTCAATTTCATGTTATTCAATTCGATCCAGTGTTTCAATCTGCCATGAACTTTTAAAATGTAGCCTCAGACATCCATTGTGGAGTTATTCCTCTTAGGTTGCTTTCATCTTCAAATCTGATAAGTATTCCAGCTGTTTGGCATCATGCACACATTATATAAACTTGGACGAACAAAAACTATATGTGTATATATATATATATTTATACATGTTTTATTGTTTCTGCTTTTTCAAACTCTAAACTACTTCAAATTATTATACATATAAATATTATATAAGTATTTATTTATATACATACATACACATGCATATATACATAGTCCTATAGAAATTCTTCCAAGTTGAAATTACATATAAATATTTTGCTAAAATCTAAACTGGGTGAATATAATGCAAAATAATTGCAATAATTAAAAACACCATTGATTAGCATCTGACTTCAATGTAAATACAATGATCAATTTTGTCTCCAGTAGACAGAGATAAAATAGTCTCCTCAACTACTTAGAAAAATGGAGAACTCTGGTTAGGGAATGTTGCATATCATATCAGGCATAGTCATGTGTTTTTTTCTTTTCTTTGTTAAAGGGAAAGTTTCATGGGAATAGGGAGGGGATTATTTTGGGAAGTAAGCATCATATAAAGAACAAAAAAATTCCCCTTAAAAACACTTTAAATTTACATGTAAGACTAGAAATATATATACATACACACATCATATATGTATGTATTTACATATATTATGTATGGCTATATATTCATATGTATATGTATAACTGTATGTATGTGTACACACACATATACTTAGACATGCTATAAATGTGTATGCATGTATACATACATGTATTATGTGTGGATATATTCATGTATAAATGTGTGTAAATGTGCATGTGTATGTATGTACACATGTATATGTATGCATATGTATGAATATATATGTGTATATGTGTGAAGATACATACACACATACATACATATATACATACATACACACATTGTCCTAATTAACTAGCCTAGCATTCCTATGAAAATGGGGGGCGTAGTTTGGTTTGGCATGATCTATTCTAGAAGAAATCATTTATGTGATCACCATTTTGTTTTCTAGGTATCTATTCACCTACCTTCGATAATGTATAATTTTTGGAAGAATCTAATTGTTCAACATTTTCTAAATTCCACTCTCATTTTTTAATCTGGTCAACATTTACTTTTCTCTAGGCATTAGGTATCTCTTTTTTTTCTCTTTGGTTTTTTAATAATAATTTATAGTAATTCACTAATCACATTGGTTACTTGTTTCATTTCCCTGAGAAATAATTGATTTGGGTCTGACTTGATGACTTGAATTCAAGGAGAACAGTTTTTTTTTTTTTTTTTCCTGCTTACCTTATGTAGTTTAGATTTGTTTTTTATTTGTTGGGGCAATGAGGGTTAAGTGACTTGCCCAGGGTCACACAGCTAGTAAGTGTCAAGTGTCTGAGGCCAGATTTGAACTCAGGTCCTCCTGAATCCAGGGCTAGTGCTTTATCCACTGCACCACCTAGCTGCCCTTGTAGCTTAGATTTCAACTTACCATAAGCTTTTTGTTGTTATTGCTTTGTGTTTCCAGAGAAGTAGAGTTGAATGATTCTGACTTTGGTTCCATTCTCTTTTATCTTCTTCCACTCCATATAGTTGTCTTATCCTCCCTTGGATCCCTTTCTGCTCCAATAATATGATTTTTAAAATCAAATTTGTTTTGCTTTTTCTGCCCTGTTTCATTTAGTACTATAAATAAGCTGCTATAGGATAGAGCCATCATTTCTGTATCCATTTCTATCATTACTTCTATCTTCTATGCATGTTTTATTAAAACAATAAATAGCAAAGCATTTAAAGTGTTTGATGAATTTCTTCTGTATCTTCATTATTTACTTTGGAAAGCTTCTCACTTTCATCTTCATATCGTTTCAGTTTGTGACTCCAGAACTTCATTTTGGAGAGCTTCCCAATATTCTAGCCATTGTTACTCTGGATCCTTTTGTAGCTGCCCTCCACAAATACAATGAGTATGCCAGACCATGTTTGGCTTTCCTTTTCTTTTGTATCACACATTGCTAACTGGAATGTTCACTTTTCCCATCTTCCCCACCTGCCAACACAGTCCATAAAGTTCCTATCATTTCTGTTTCAATAGCAACCTATTCTGTGTGAACAAGAATATAGTGTAGAATTATAGTTGGTTGCATCATATTGTTGGTTGCTATATCATAATTACTATCAACACAATGTAAACAGGAACTGTTGGGATTTTGATCTATATTAACCTACCTCAGAAAACAGTAGTGGACAATGGTGAATATGGAAAGTTATGGATGATGTTGACATCCAAAACAGATTAACACAGGAATGCAAGGAGTAATAGTATAGTGCCATGTTTAGAAATCAAAGAGCTTTGAAAGTGAATACATTATTCTGATAATTTCTGCTTGGGCGGAATAAAATATTTCAATAAATATTTGGCAGGGTGGGTGCAGCTAGGCAGAACAAAGGATAAAGCATTGGCCCTGGATTCAGGAGTACCTGAGTTTGTCCTCAGACGCTTTACACTTACTAGCTGTGTGACCTTGGGCAAGTCACTTAACTCTCATTGCACTTGCACTGCAAAAACAAAGAAACAAAAATATATATTTGTTCCTGCTGTTTGGCCTGGCCATTGGTGATATGTTTTTGTCCTAAAGAGACTCAGTTTTCTATAGAACTTGAAAATCTTCTGGAACACCCAAAAAACCCCTCTTATTCTTGGGAACTCTTCTGGGACAAGAGAGATGGATATATCTTTGAAGAGGTCCTGAGCTTACTGGTAAGCAAATCGCCTTGATGTTGTTGCGATACTTTTTGTTACCTTTTTTATTGAGTTCCTAGAAAAAAAATCCATAACCTTGGGCACAACAGCTAATAGTGAACAAAGAAACCTTTTGGCTTCTACTAAGCTCATCCAATGACCAAAGCTAAGCCCTTCTCCATGTAATTTTCTATCTTTCAGGAAAACACAGTGGGGAAGGTTAGGTAGTCTCTAGAGAGATGATTCATTTGTGTTCTCATGTACATAAAATGTATAAAATTACTAAAAGAGGCCATGAAATCTGCACATTGAGGAAGATTTTAGAATATATAAGTATTTGAATAAGAATGCCTCTAAGTGATGAATGTTATTGCTGTGTGTATCTAAAAGAAAGCTGCAGTGGCACATTTGCCATTCATTTCCATACAATTTGTTAAGTTATTACCTATTTGGAATATTACCCACTTTTCTTCATGTACATCATAAAAATTTATGATGTATACCCTTCAAGTGCTTATGTATAAAAGCACGAATAACAATAGAAGTATGATTTGCGATGGGGCTAAGCGTTACATCTTCATTTTTAATTACTTTTTTTTCTTGTCAATGAACTCAGTAAAACATAAAGAGTCTTTAACTGCTGAAGAACAGAGATTGATGAGCTGCATATTAATATATAACTATCCCATATACTATTAATCAGAATCCTTATAGTCACCTTGTTTTTACTCAGAGTCCCCCTCAGGACTTGGGCTCAGATTTATTGGGGGTTCTTAGTGATGGCTTACATCACACCATCAACTGTCTTGCTTAGGTGGTTTACATTCTCTCAGAGAGAATGAAAGAGCTAGGAATGTTCTGTGTCCTCTGTGACATTATTTATCAGAGGCATCTAGGTGGCACGATGGATAGAACACTGACTGTGATGTTGGGAAGACCTGAGTTCAAATATTACCGGAGACTCTTACTAGCTGGGCAAGTCACTTAACCACAATTGCCTTAAACATTCAGGACAATTACAAGTCATCCTGATGTATACCTCGCCAGTGGACACAGATGGCTGTGGAGGAGACAGTGAGGTTGGTGACCTTTCACAGCCCTCCCTCACTTAAATTCAATTCAGTGCAAGTCATAACCCTCAATGTCATGGTCCTCTTCGAGATGGAAGGAAAAACAACAATATTAGTTATCATAGTTGGCTAGCATACTAGTATGCTCAAGAATCATATGTAATTCATTAATGTACCATCACATGATGTTTCATTTTGTGATACAAAATATAATGTGATGTACTCTTCTCCTGATAACGAATCTAGTTTAATGAAGCAAATGCTTGACAGACTGGAGTAGGAGGGGTGAGGAGAGGAAGAAGGTTGCTATTAGGAGGTTTGCATTTTTTAAAAAACAAGGAAGTCAAAAAATAATATTAAAAAGAAGTATCTTAAATACATAAAATATCTCCTCCAAATAAGTAGAATATTGAGTTTATTTGTTTATTCAAACTGTAATTTGTGCATGGCATATGCATATGGTAGAAGTCAAAGCTGGATAATGTGAAAATAATCTTGTACTAGAATACTAAGGAAGTTCACAAACCATGACACCATGAAGCTTGACTTTAAGGACCACCTTCCAGCTGTTCAAAGAAGTCGTCCTCACAGAGTGTGCTTAGAAAAGTCAGCAAATGATGCATACTTCTTGTGTCCCTGGAGAGCTCTGAAATGACACGCTCTCATTCCTTCAATAGAGCATTTAACCTCTTACAGCATTCCCATTCTGCCTTCCTCTGAAATCAGCCCACACAAATAGTGTTTCAATCCTGAGCCCAGAAAAAAATGGAAGGTATAGAACCTTTTAATGTGTGCATGTCAACTACTTCATCTATATGCCCAAGTAGGCATATGCCAATATGAAATAATAGACTCTTAAACAGAGAGGAAAAATGAGACAGCACCATGAATCTTCCCAATGATTCAAGTCTCTTGAGTCAACCTTCATATATACCTTTGCTTAGAACTCCAGTTAATTATAATGCTATTTCCTTAAAACCTGTGTAAGAGTGAGATTGGTGTCAAGACAGGGTAAAAATTGAATATACACCAGTCTTTTCATCCAAGTTCTATCCCATCTATCCTCCAAGCCTTATGAGGATCCAAGAAAAAAACATTATACAAGCACATTATTACATGTGACTACTTATTAATCTTAGCACAAATGTCAAAATGAATGAGTTTGAAATCCAATTCCTTCACATCCTATATTCAACCAAAAAGATTTCAATTAGCTTTCAATTAGTCTTTTCACTACCAAAGTACTTTCAGTGGGGCTTATTTTGAGGGACATTATTGTTCTTTAACACAGGTCACATTTTCTCAACTTGGATTGAAAGTATTTTTTAAAGAAGTTTTGCAGATATATTAAATTGAATATTTAAACACATAAGGCCCAGATGTCATTACTGAATCAATTAATCAAAAGTTTAAACTAGGTGTGAACAAATCCTTCATTAATTTAGAAGAACTGACATGCTTTTATCATGGAAAAAGACAGATGATGATACGTAATAAATATCTTGTGATTGTTTTAAGAATCAGATATACCTCTGGGCATATGTATACCAAAGCAAGACAACTTTAAATTGTTCATTCAAGTAGTAGGACAGTGCATGGGTGGAATCTAATATTGAAGGACTCCTGAGTAGAATATGGGATTTTTGGGGTTGAGGTAATTCCAGTATCCATAGCCCTCCTCCTACCCATTGACCAGATGGTGACCTTGAGCATATGATGGTTGTAAGATTTGGAGTTCAAAATTCCTTCAATAGCCATAGTCCTTGAAAAATAGTGAATAATGGCAGTAGTTTCACAAAGAGCTGAGATACAAATTGAGGATTAGCTAAATCTAGTAGGAAAGCATTTTTAGGACCCTACCATGTCATAGATTTTAAAACCTATAATTTATAGATAAGCTTATTGTAGTATTTAATAAAATCATAGATTTAAGGCAGAAGGGAACCTCAGAAACCATCAAATCCAAATCACTATAGTTTACACATAAGGAAAATGAGATGGGCATAGGTTAAATAACTTGCCCAGGGTCACATTGTAACCATCTGAATTAGGATTTTATCCCAGGTCTTCCTGACTTCAAGTATTTTATCCACTGGGCCACCCAGTTGTGTCATCAGGTACTCCTTCCAGTGGTAAAGAGTGCAGACACCATCTAATTCTACCTCTTGTTGAACAAGAATTCTATCTACAGAGATTTTCAGGGGCAGAGCCAAAATGGCAGGGTAGAGAAAGCATTCAACTGAACTTTCCCAACATTCCCCTCCAAATATCTTATAATGACTCAGGTAGAATTCTGGAATGACAGAGCTAACAAAAGGTCAAAGTAAGATATGTGTCCAGCACAAGGCATATTGGGAAGTTGGAAGTAGAGATCTGCGATTGGAGGTGGAGGCTAGTCCAGACTCCATGTGGATGAAACACCAGTGGTGGAACTAGGTGGTGGCAACAGAAGTCGCAACAGCTTTGTGAGTTCTGAAGCTGGAGATAGTAAGGGGATCTGTCAACTGATCAGAAAGAGATTTCTGAAAACTCCTTCTAGCACCAGACCCAGGACCAGATTCCATTTTAAAATTCTATTAACTATACCTATTTCTGGATCATAGCTCAAGTGCAGGAAGGAATGTTTTCACTTAATCTGGAGTGGAAACACTGAGAGTAAATATCACTCCCAGCTCCAAGGGAACAGGGGCCCAGAGGAGCAGTACTTATTATTGTCTTAAGGGATCAGGGGTCATTCTTGAGTAAGGACCAGAATGAAGACCAGGAGAGTAGTGATCATACATCTCCCCAGATCACAGAACTTTAGAAGTACTGAAAATTTTCCAAATCCTAGAACTCATTCTGGAAACAATAGTATGAGAAAGTCTGAAGTTTGACATGGTGACTGTCTACTCACCATGCCAGGAAATGGCATTAGGAGCTGGTTTTATGGAAAAAATAGATAAACCATTGATTAATTTGATTTTTAAAAAGGAAGAAAACCAAATTAAAAGGTTTGGGTTTTTTTGTTTTGTTTTGTTTTTAGTGAGGCAATTAGGGGTTAAGTGACTTGCCCAGGGTCACACAGCTAGTAAGTGTTAAGTGTCTGAGGCCGGATTTGAACTCAGGTACTCCTGACTCCAGACCTGGTGCTCTATCCACTGCACCACCTAGCTGCCCCCCAAATTAAAAGTATTCAAAAAGAAAAGAGTCAATGAACTACCAAAAAAGAGGAAATTAAAGCAATTATTAGGAGGTATTTTGCCAAATTATATGCGAGTAAAACTGACAACCTAAGTGAAATGAATGAATATTTACAAAAGTATAAACTGCTTAGATTAGCAGAAGAGGTAATAAAATACTTAAACCTATTTTTAAAAAACAAACAAACAAGCTATCACTGAACTCCCTAAGAAAATACCTCCAGGACCAGATCGATTCAAACATTTAAGGAATAATTCCAATATTGTATAAACTATTTGAAACAAAATAGGTAAAGGAGTCTTATGAAATTCCTTTTATGATGCAAATACTGTTTCGATACCTAAATCTGGGGGAGCAAAACCAGAGAAAAAACTACAGGCTAATTTCCTCAATGAATATTGAAAAAATTTATGTAAAAGGCTAGCAAGATGATTAAAGTGTCATTTTACAAAAATAATACACTATGATTTCTACCAGGAATTCAAAGCTTATTCAGTATTATGAAAATTATCAGCATAATTGACATCAATAACAAAAACAACAAAAGCCATATGATTATATCAATAGATACAGAAAAAGCCTTTGACAAAATACAATACCATTCCTATTAAAACACTATAGAGCAGGGGCCCGAGAAGGCGCGGCGCCCGCCCTCAGGAACACACGGAGATGGCGGAGGCGGAGGCGGCGGAGGCGGCGGCGGCGACGGCCTCACGGCGCGCGCTGCACTTCGTGTTCAAAGTTGGGCAACCGCTTCCAGACAGCGCGCTTCTACCGGGACCTGCTGGGGATGAAGATCCTTCAGCGTGAGGAATTTGAGGAAGGCTGCAAGGCTTCCTGTAATGGGCCTTATGATGGGAAGTGGAGTAAAACCATGGTGGGCTACGGGCCCGAGGACAATCACTTCGTGGCAGAGCTGACCTACAACTATGGCATTGGTGACTATCACCTCGGAAACGACTTCCTGGGCCTCACACTTTTCTCCAGCCAGGCCGTCACAAACGCCAAGAAGTCTGAGTGGCCGCTCCGTGAGGTTGCTGAGGGAGTGTTTGAAACTGAAGCCCCAGGAGGCTACAAGTTCTTTTTAAAGAACCACAGTCAGCCCCCCTCAGACCCAGTGCTGAAAGTGACCTTGGCGGTCTCTGACCTGAGCACTTCCCTCCACTACTGGTCGGACCTGCTGGGGATGAGGGTTTATGAAAAGGATGAGGAGCAGCAAAGGGCCCTGCTGGGCTATGCAGACAACCAGTGCAAGCTGGAGTTGCAGGGCATCAAGGGAGCAGTGGATCATGGGTCAGCCTTTGGGAGGATTGCTTTCTCCTGTCCAAAGAAAGAGTTACCAGACATAGAAGCATTGATGAAAAAGGAGAACCAGAAGATTCTGACCCCCCTGGTCAGTCTGGACACACCTGGGAAAGCCACAGTCCAAGTGGTTATTCTGGCGGACCCTGATGGACACGAAATTTGTTTTGTGGGCGATGAAGCATTTCGAGAACTTTCTAAGATAGATTCAAATGGGGACAAATTGTTGGATGCCGCGATGGCAGCAGACAGAAGTGATGAGTGGTTTGCTAAACACAAAATACAGAAGCCTTCTGGATAATGGAAGACATCATTGAACAAAGACTTGTGCTGTTCATCCCGATTCCCATCCTGCACTAGAGCTGTGGTGATTTCAAGGGCTCCTCTTCTTTGGGGAGCCCAGGAGCATAGCCTAGGATTGCCTTTTGGGGGAGGGGAAACAGCCTTAATACAGTTTAAATTCCAGATCTTTAAAGTCATCTCCTCCTTTCCTATGCTGACCATCTCAATCACAGATTCAAGCAGCCCTCCTTGTTGGTCTGAATGTGTTACTGGTGGCACGGGCTCTGCTCACGATTTGCTGGTACTTTAGAAATAGTGGCTTTCCCCAAGAACTGGAACAGACACCTACCCACCTGGGCAGAAGGCAGATGCCAGGGCCTGCTGGTAGAGCTCTGCATCGTGACTGATATAATGGTCAAATCAGATCCATAAGCAAGGAAGAACATAGGTTAACCACCCCCCAAAAGAACACCAAAGTCATAAGCTGCTGTTGAGTAGATAGTTCATGAATGGGAGGTGGAGAAGGGATGGAGAATTTGGGGCCTTGAACCCAAGGGTCAGGTTATTTAGTCTGTCTACCTCTTTACTTTTCAAACTTGTGGGGGCCAGGGAGGAAAATGCAGTGCTGTTCTTACTAGATTGCTTGAAATAATTTAAATGGTCCCGACTTTAAATTATTTTCCCCTATGATTTCTGTTCTGTTTATTGAGTTTGGAGATTTTATTTAACTAATTGATCGGTTGACTGGGGTTGGCTTTGTCCATTTCAAAAAGAAGAAAATTCCTTCAAATATATATTATAGTGTGCTTATAATAATAAATAGATCTGACTCTTAGGTTCCAGAATTAAAGCAGTGATGGGTTAATTACTTTAGTGAAGCTCTAGAATGGGGTTGGGGAGGGCTGACTCCAAAGAGACCAATCCTAGAAACACACGTTGATATTTATATTGTGAGCCCTTACTCCCCATCCAGAGCTGGGCTTTGTTTTGTTTTGCTAGGCAATGAGAGCTGGGTAACTTGCCCAGGGTCACACAGCTAGTGTCAGGTATTTGAGGCCAGATTTGAACTCGGGTTCTCTTGAATCCAGGGCCTGTGTTTTATCCACTGCGCCAATTAGCTGTCCCTCCAGAGCTGGGATTTTAAGAGAGAACCCTGGCCAGATAGCACCTTAACTCTGTTTTTGAATGTCATTAGCCCTGGGAAGATTTTTTACTCATCCCTGCAAGTCCTAATGTGTATACATGTCAACTGAATTACAGAATTGTGATCTTGAAGTTCTCCAAGCATTCAGAAAACAGTTGAGAAATCAGACTTTTTTCCAGAAGAGATTGTACATTTTCTTCCTTTCCCAGTGTATAATGCTGAATCTAAGGTGATTTGTTACTTCTTCTGCTTAATGATTAGATTGTTTTCTGTGGAAAAAAATTGTTTACATAGACCTTGAATGATCAAATAAACTTCTTTCTCAGTGAAAACAAAACAAAACAAAACAAAACAAAACAAAACACTATAAAGCATAGTAATCAGTTTCTTAAAATGATAAATATATCTATCTAAAACCAAGTGCAAACAATATCTGTAATATAGATAAACTTGATACCTGTCCAGCAAGATTAAGAGTGAAGCAAGGTGGGGCGGCTAGGTGGCACAGTGGATAAAGTACTGGCCCTGGATTCAGGAGTACCTGAGTTCAAATCCGGCCTCAGACACTTGACACTTACTAGCTGTGTGACCCTGGGCAAGTCACTTAACCTCCATTGCCCTGCAAAAAAAAAAAAAAAAGAGTGAAGCAAGGGTGTCCATTATCACCACTCATTCAATATTGTACTAAAACTGCCAGCTATAGAAATAAGATAAGAGAAAGGAATTAAAGGAATAAAAATATGCAATGAGGAAACAAAATTACCATTCTTTGCAGATAATATGATAGTATACTTAGAGAATCCAAAAGAATCAAATAAAAATCAATCGAAATAATTGACAACTTCAGGAAAGTTTAAGGATGTAAAATAAACCCATATAAATCATCAACATTTCTATGTACTAAAAAAAGAAAAAAAAAAGGAGAGTAAAATTTCACTTAAAATAATGGCAGATAATATAAAATATTTGGGAATCTACCTGCCTAGACAAACCCAATGATTATATGAATGCTATTACAAAACACTCTTCACTCAAATAAAGTTAGATCCAAAGAATCAGAGAAATATAAATTGCTTATGGGTAGGCTGAGCCAATATAATTCAATTTTAATTTTACTAAATTTAATTTACTTATAGATTGCCAAACCAAATAAACAACAAAATAATTATTTTCTTAAATCTAGGAGAAATAATAACAAAATTCACCTGGAAAAGCAAAAGTTCGACACTATCAAGGGAATTAAAAAAAAAATTGTGAAGGAAGTCAGCCCAGAAATTCCAGACTTCAAACTACATTAAAAAGAAGTAATCATCAAAATCATCTGGTACTAGCTAAGATACAGAGTCATGGATCAGTGCAATAGATTAGATAGATGATAGAAGCTTGTAAATGACATTAGTAATCTAGTGTTTGATAAACCCAAAGATCCAAGTTCATGATTTCTTTCTTTCTTCTTTTTATTTATACAATAAAAATTTATTTTATTTTTTTTCCAGTTACATGTTAGGGTAGTTTTCAACATTCATTTTCATAAGATTTAGAGTTCCAAATTTTTCTCCCTCCCTCCATTTCCTCTCCCCTCCACAAGACAGCAACCAACCTGATATAGGTTATATATGTACAATCCACAAGTGTTCTTTTTATCTGTTCTATCTATGGGGTGGATAGTATGTCTCATCATCAGTCCCTTGGGATTGTCTTAGATCATTGTATTGCTGAGAGTAGTTAAGTCATTCAAAACTGCTTATCAAACAGTACTGTTGTCACTATGCACAATGTCCTCCCAATTCTGCTTACTTCATCAGTTCATATGAGTCTTTCCAGGTTTTTCTGGGGCTATCCTCTTTGTTATTTCCTACAACACAATACCATTCCAAAACAATCATATACCACCACAGCTTCTTCAGTCATTCTTCAATTGATGGACATTCCCCTGATTCCCAATTCTTAGCCACCACAAAAAGTTGCTATAAATATTTTTGTATAATTTTCCCCCCTTTTCTCTTTTTCATGATTACTATTGTTAACTGTTTCCCTCCATTCTATTCCCTCCCCCTTGATATTTAATCCATTATCTATCTTCTTTCACTCTATCCCTCTTCAAAAGGGATTTGCTTCTGACTTTCTCTTCCCCCAATCTGTCTTCCCTTCTTTTGCACCTCTCTCTTTCTTTGTCCCCTTCCCTTATTTTCCTGCAGGGTAAAATAGATTACTCCACCAAATTGAGTGTGAATGTTATTCCCTCCTTCAGCCAATTCTGATGAGGGTTAGGCTTATTTACTTCCCAGATTAAATAGATTACTCTACCCAATAGGGTGTATGTGTTAATCCCTCCTTGAGGCAACTCTGATGAGATTAAGGTTTTTGAGATTATTCTGATGAGTGTAAAGTTCATTTACTGCCCTGCTCCTCCCCCATCTCTTCCCCCACTCCATAAGCCCATTCCTGTTTCTTTCATGTGGGATTTCACTCCATGCTACCTCTGCCCTTCTCCCTCCCCCAGTGCATTCCTATCACCCCTCAGTTTTACCCTAAAGATGTTATCATGGGGCAGTTAGATGACACAGTGGACAAAGCATTCACCCTGGACCCAGGGGGACCCCAGCCAAAATCCGGCCTCAGAGACAAGACAGGCACCCACTACACAACCCCAGGTATGTCCCCCAACTCCAATTTTTTATGGTTCTCTAGGTTCTTGTGTTTGAAAGTGAAATTTTCCATAAAGTTCATGTCTTTGCATCACAAACACCTGAAAGTCCTTTGGCCCTGACATTGATATCTTCCTCTGAGGGTACACCATGATCTTCCTTGTCACAAAAGAAGCTTTCTGTGGTCCTCACCTTTGTCTGCTCATCTTGCCTTTCTTTTACTTGACTTTTAGCTCCTTAAAGTGGGACACTGCTTCCAGGCCACACTATCCCAAGCTTCAGGAGGTGCCAGGTGGTATGATTTAAGGAGGATCAAGTTCTTCACTCACCTGGTCAGTTCCCTGGTCCGTAGATCACCCCAGATCAACTTGCTAATCAACCAGCTTTGTATGCTATGGTTGTCAGCTCCAACAAGTCTGTGCTCTTCCCCAACCTGGGCCGCTGCTACTCAAGCCTACCTCCTGATTTCCAGCAGGGGTGCAAAACCAATTTCCACCTCAGCATCAACAGAGACCCCTGTAATCTCCTCCCTAATAAGGGCTCAGCCCTCTCACTAGATTGTGAGCTTGGTTCCAGACAACAATGGCACTGCAGTTGATTCAGAGGCTCTGGGGGTCTCTTTCTTTGGCAAGGGCTTCCTGCTACTGGATCTGTATCAGCATGACTGTGGGGTTGGGCTCTATTCCTGTATCAGCACAGCAGCTCCCTTAGACCCTCTAAGGCTTCCTTGTTTGGAAGATGATCTTAGCACATATCTTTGGTTTTGCTGCTCCAGGAATTGTCCTATGGCATTATTTGGATGTTTTTTGGAGTGATCGTGTAGTGAGTTCTTGAACTCACTACCTTTCCTCCACCATTTAACCTCATCATTTCTTGTAACAAAATAAAAATCTATAACAATCAAATATGACATCTTGTTCAACCATTACCCATTTGATGGGCATCCCTGCAATTTCCTATTCTTTGGCAACACAGAGAGATGCTATAAACTTTCTAGAATATATAGGTTATATTCCTTTTTCTCTAATTATCTTTAAAAATAGATAATGTAATCACATTATGGAGTCAAAAGTTGGGTGTAGTTTAATACCTCTTTGGGCATAATTCCATATTGTCCTCCAAAATGGTTGCATCATTTCACAACAATCAATTAGTATCCCAATTTTTCCACATCCCCTGAAACATTTGTTACTTTCCCCTTCTATAATTTTAGACAATCTAATAGGTGTAAAATGATATCCCAAGGTTGTTTTACTCTGCATTTTTCTAATAAAAATATTTAGAGCATTTATATATTTATATATTTTCTATGACTATAATTTTTTTTTTTCTAATTGGAAAACTTTATATCCTTTGACCATTTATCAATTGGGGAATGACCTTTATCTGATAAACCCTCTATAATTCTTCTCAATTTTCTTCTTTCCTTCTAATCTTAACTGTATTCATTTTATTTGTACAAATCATTTTAAATTTAATGTAATTAAAATCCATTTTATATCTAACTTTGATCTCCATTTTTATTAATTCATATTTTTTTATCCTATACATAAGTCTAATAAGTCATATGTTCCATTTCTTATTTTTCTACAAAATTTCTCTTGATATGTAGGTTATATACTGATTTTTTTTTTTTTTTTGGTGAGGCAATTGGGGTTAAGTGACTTGCCCAGGGTCACACAGCTAGTAAGTGGTAAGTGTCTGAGGCTGGTTTTGAACTCAGGTCCTCCTGAATCCAGAGTCAGTGCTCTATCCACTGTGCCACCTAGGTGCCCCAATATACTGATTTTGTCTTTATCTTGGTATATCGAAGGAGATATTGGTCCATGCTCAGTTTCTATCATACTGTTTCTTGGTTTTTCCAACAATTTTGAAAAAATAATGAATTCTTATCCCCAAATCTTAAGTCTTTAATTTTTTCAAATATAAGGTTAACATGATTATTTGCTGCTGTAAATTGTGTTTACTCTATTCTATTAATCTACCTTTCTATTTATTAGTCAGTGCCAGATATAATTTAAGCTCTGTTACTGCTATACCGCTTTCTTTTATACACACACACACACACACACACACACACACACACACACACACTATTTCATTTGATATTTTTGTATTTCCAAATATTTTTTTCTGATTCATCATAATATTTTTGGTAATTTAATTGGGATGGCATTGAACATATGAATGTTTGGGTAAAATTGTCATTTTAATATTATTTGCCCTGCCTACCCATGAATATTTAATATCTCTCTCATTATTTAAATTTGATTTTATTTTTATATTTTTCTATTTTTTTTGTTCTTTTGATTCTATTTGACTGATTCCTCGTGTCTCATGGAGTCATTAGCTTCCATCTGTCCAATTCGAATTTTTAAGGCATTGTTATCTTCAGTAAGCTTTTGCACCTCCCTTCCCATTTGGCCAAATGAATGTTTTTTAAGGAATTGCTTTCTTCAGTCAATCTTTGTGCTTCCTTTCCCAAGCTATTGATTCTTTTTTCATAATTTTCTTGTGTTGTTTTCATTTATCTCCCCATTTTTTCTTCTGCCTTTCTCAATTGATTTTTTTTTTCTTTTTGGAGGCAATTGGGGTTAAGTGACTTGCCCAGGGTCACACAGCTGGTTAAGTGTTAAGTCTCTGAGGCCGGATTTGAACTCAGGTCTTCCTGACTCCAGGGCCGGTGCTCTATCCACTGCGCCACCTAGCTGCCCTCTCAGTTGATTTTTAAAATCCTTTTTGAGCTCTTCCAAGAAGGTTTTTTGGTCTTGAGACCAATTCATCTTCCCTCTTGAGGCTTCACACATAGGGAATTTGAGAGTATCGTTCTCATCTGAGTTTGTGTTTTGCTCCTCCTTGTCCACACAGAAGCTTTCAATGGTAAGAGCTCTTTTCTATTTCTTACTCATATTATAACTTATTTTTTAAAGTTGAGGTCTGCTCTTGGGGCACAAGGGTGACTATTTGAAGCTTCTTGTGCTAGGGCACTGGATTTCTACTCTGAGGCCTCTGTGGCTTCTGGATTTCTCACTGCCCTGGGTTTGCTCTCTGGGCTGGCTCCAGGCACTGGGATGGCCCCTGCCTAGTCAAGCCTGTCCTGTGGGTGGCCCTCCAGCTGGTGCTGGTGGATCTCACAACTGGCCTGCTGCACCACCAGCTTGCTGAGCCAGGATCAAGGGGCCTTGGTTGCTGTGCTGTGGCCAACAGCTTCCTGCTGACTTGCCCAGACCCACTCCATGCTGTGCTATGCTGAGCTGTGCTTCACTCCTCTTTTGCCTGAGACCTACGTTTCCTGAAATTTTCTAAATTATCTCACATTGGAAGATTGTGTCTCTCTGTGTTTTTGTAGGTTTTGTTGTTTCAGAATCCATTTAGAGGCTTGATTTAATGTTGTTTTTGAGGGAAACTTGGGAGAGCTCAGACAACTTCCTGGCTTCTCTCTGCCATCTTTGCTCCACCTTATTTTCATCTTTTAAAAAAATAACTTTGTTTATATAGTTCTTGGCTTGATTTTGGCAGTTGTGTTCCAAGGTATTTTATACTATCAAGAGTTATTTTAAATGGGGTATTGTTCACTATTTCTTCTTGCAGAGTTTTGTTTATTACATATAGTAATATGAATGATTTATGTGGATTTACTTTACATGCCGTTACTTTTCTAAAATTATTAATTATTTCAACTAACATTTTTATTTGTCTTTGAGATTTTCCAAGAATATCATGATATTGTCTGCAAAAAGAAATAATTTTATCACCTCATTTCCTATTCTTATTCCTTTTCTTTCTTTTTCTTCACTTCTTGCTATTAGTAGGATATCTGATTTCAATTGGTATCCTTGTTTCACATCTCATCTTACTGGGAAGGCCTAGTTGATCCCCATTACAAATAATGTTTACTGATGGTTTTAGATATATTTTTTATCAGTTTAAGGAAAAATCCATTTATACCAAACCTTTCAAGTGTTTTTAATATAAATGAGTGTTGAACTTTGTCAAACTTTTTTGTGCTTCTATTGTTATGTTATGATTTTTAAACTTTTATTATTGATATACTCATTCATATTAATAGTTTTCCTTATGTTAAACCATCCCTGAAATCTTGGTATAAATCTCACTTGATCATAATGTAGACTCTTTGTAATAGCTCATTGTAGTATTTTCGCTAGAATTTCACTTAAGATTTTTGCATCACTATTCATTAATGAAATTGATCTATAATTTTCTGTTTTTCTCTTTTATACTATTCCTGGGTTAATTGTCATTATTATATTTGTTTCTTAAAAGGAATTTGGTAGAATGCCTTCTTTAGCTACTATTCCATATATTTTATTTAATATTGGAATTAGTTGATCTTTAAATGTTTGATAGAATTCACTGGTAAATGTATCTTTTCCTGGTGCTTTTCCCTTAGGTAGCTAATTTATAACTTGTTCAATTTCTTGTTCTAAAATAGGTCTATTTTGATATTTTATTTTCTCTTCTGCTAATCTAGACAATTCATACAGTTGTTAAATTTATTGGCATATTATTGGGCAAAGTAGCTTCTTATAATTGCTTTTATTTCTTCTTCATTAGTGATGTATTCAACCTTTTCATAGTTAATACTAATGATTTGGTTTTCTTCTCTCTCTTTTTAAAAATCAAATTAACCAATTATTTATTTGTTTTCTTTGCTTTTTCATAAGACCAACTCCTAGTTTTATTTATTAATTCAATGTGGTTTTTTACTCTCAATTTTATTTATGTCATCTTTATTTATTTAGGATTTCCAACTTAGTGTTTAATTGGGGATTTAAAATTTGTTCTTTTTCTAGTGTTTTTTAATTTCATACTGAATTCATTAGCCTGCTCTTTATCTATTTTATTAATATAAGCATTTAGATATGTAAATTTTCCTCTAATCACTGCTTTTGCTGTATCCTATAGATTTTGTTATTTTGACACTATCTCATGAACTTATGTGGACTTCTCCCTTCTTTGAAGATCTTTTCTCCAACATAGCTAAAAAACATCACAAAACAATATATTTTACTGTCTTTAGTTTTCTTTATCCACTTCAGATTCTTTTGAACTTTTACTACCCTGACACTGCTATTAGAAGAACATGCCATACTTTGTGTTCATGTCTCTAATACATGGTTTTATTCCAATAAAATATGATATTTAAAATCCTAAGTTGGTCCTGGAGTCCAATATGCATTCTGATCATTCTCTTCAAATAACACTCAAAAGTGTTCCCTTATGGGGGCAGTTAGATGGCGCAGTGGATAGAGCACCGGCCCTGGAGTCAGGAGTACCTGAGTTCAAATCCGGCCTCAGACACTTAACACTTACTAGCTGTGTGACCCTAGGCAAGTCACTTAACCCCAATTGCCTCACTAAAAAAACAAAACAAAACAAAACAAAAAGTGTTCCCTTATGTCTTCAAAATTTCATTCTTGGGAACCTTCCTCACTTTGACTTATCCTATAGATAAGTAGGATTGTATTTACCATTTTGCTGAATAATTTAAAATCTGATCTCTCAAAATTGAAAGTCTGAAAGAAACTATGCCCGGTTTTGTCTTCTCTCTCTGTATTGATGGAAAGATTTATATGGATGGATGATAGATTTAGAGATAGATATATACATATGTATATATGCCTGTATATGTGTATGTATATACATATATGTGTGTATATGTACATACATACATATATAGACATCTATCTATCTACCAAAATATCAATCTATTTTTCTAAACATAAACCCATTAACCACCCCCCCACATATAATAAAACAAAACAAAAAAAGCAAACACAATCCTTCCCAAACTATTTATTTATTTCTCTAAAGAACTGTAACTTCTTCACACCTTGTTTTGATAGTTAGACAGACAGATAGATGGATGGATGGATGTGTGGGTGGGTGGGTGGATGAATGGATCCATATCTACGACATTATATATAGTCATAAAGATATGGACTACAAGCTGGAAATCCACTCTCTGATCTCTGACAAATATTACATATTATGAAGATTTTTGTTTGTTTTTATCATTTGTCAGAGGCAGCGTAAATGACCAGGTCCTTATATTTCAGGTTCAATGTTGGAAAGAAAAGAGTTACTCACACATCATTGAATAGTTAACAGAACAAGGCTTATATTCTTTTAACACAAGGATATGCAGCAACATTACAGTAGCAAATCAGCTTCTCTGCATACATATATACTCATTTTCATTTGGAAAAACATTTGTTCATGAGAGCAGAATAGAGTGAAGGATAAGATTATTTGGATGGTCTTCAGAAATAACCCAAATATAGGAAGCTATGTCATGGCCAGGAATTGTTACACCTTTAGGTGAAAAGGAAGCTACATTGGGGGAGCTTGGGCCAATCAGATACGGAAGAATGCTTGATTTCCCTTTAGGGAGAGCTTTTTTCTTTACATTAGGGAAGGAGGAGGGGCCTGAGCCTCCCCAAGTTGTGAGGGGAAAGAAAAAAAAACCTAGGTCAGGGAAACACTTGTAAATAATTGTCTTGTCATATATTCTCTACTATCCACCTATTCCTCACCACCACCACCACCACCACCACCACGCCCCTCCCCCAACCAAGGTCCTTAGGATTTTCAGTATGACCTTCTACCATTTAAATGCTTATAGGGCTTTTTATGGGAGAGTCTGATTGTCATAAGTATTCCTTATGGACAAAAAGGGGGTGGGGGGAAAGATTACATCTTCCAAGGTGTAATTAAAGAGAGGAAAAGAAAAAAGAATCTGAAGTACCACTATGCATTCATGATTTCCTATTTGGGAGGTCATCACCTGCCAAAATATATTCCTTTCTGACAGCCACATTAGGAGAAAGATTAAACAAAATCTTTCTCACGTAAGGAATTAATTGTGATTTGGGGTTTCTATGACCCCATCTTTGCTTCATTATGGTCAGACTGAAAACATGTAATCTTGAAAAGCCTAAGAGAAGATGGGTCTGTACTTGAAGAGATTATAGATCAAACAAAAGGAACTCTGATTAGATTTGTCATGTATATTAGGTGGGACTGAATAACACAAAGAACATTTATTGAGTCAAAGTATCCAAGCAAGTACCTAAGCCCCACCTAGGTCTTCCCCTACTCTGGCATGGGCCTGGCCAAATTATAATGGGGACAGCCCAAAGGGTCTGTTGAACCAGTTGGAGACTCAGAATGGCTAAGAACCTTCCTTCCTGTGGGAAAGGAAGGAAGGGGAAGAGAGAACTCCAAGATGGATGGGGAGGAGAGGGAAAGGTTGAGAGAGGAGCTGGTGGTGCTTGACCTGCAAACAGAACTGGGAGACACTGCACAGTTAATCAACTCCTTGGAAATATAGATTCCAGGTGGTGGTGAGTTTGGGTCATATTTTTCCCTTTGTCTATCCCCTTTCTCATTATCCCTGGCTCTATTAATTTCACTTGTGTTATAAATTTTATTCCCATTAATAAAACCTGATTTGTTTGTGGAAAAGAGGCTGTTAATTTCCTTTCTTATCAGTCTGAGAGAAATAACTAAAGAAAAGGAAATTTGGAAGAGAGTGAACACTGGACCTAGAGGTCTCACATTATTTCCTGAACCCCAACATTATGGCGAGCCACCCAATTAACTCTCCCCCATACTGAATTTAGTCCTTACACTCATTTAGATTTTTCTGTGTAGGGAGTGCCTCCTTCTTCAACAGCTGCAAAATACGGATTCCCCTTTACCTCTATCCGATGAATCAAAATTATCATTACCTCAGTTACAGGGTTGCCTTTCATCCAAAGTATTATATAACCACCATTGTTATATGATGACGATTTCAACTCTCTTATTTAATTAAAAATATTCCCCCAAAATATTACCTCCTGGTCTCACAAGTCCATTTTGGGAGAGAGTTGCATAAACCATCCAAGAGAAAAGAAAAACTATCAAATCTACAGGGTTTGTGAAGCTATCTGAGGGGACAAGAACCTTAAGATCGAAGACATTGTGCATTATGGAAGGAATAAGGAATTATCAGAGAGGGCCAGAAGCAGTCCATTCTTATAAGTTAAGTCTTCTTGGAGACTGGATATCAGAAATCACTGAAGTAGAAAACTTCAGTGTAGCATTGAGT
This sequence comes from Dromiciops gliroides, assembly GCF_019393635.1. Lineage (NCBI taxonomy): Eukaryota > Metazoa > Chordata > Mammalia > Microbiotheria > Microbiotheriidae > Dromiciops > Dromiciops gliroides. The sequence goes on along the minus strand of NC_057866.1, from coordinate 178,186,679 downwards.
CACAGACATGACTTATGGGAGGTTAGGCACCTATCCTGGGCAGTATAATGCATAATAATGTAATTATTAAAAAAGCAGAAATAACCCTCTTAATCCAAGATGAAAAAGTGTTATTTTTTTCCAGATGGATATAAAATAAGGACCCATCCCATGGTTTCTTACTGTGATGGGTAAAATCTTAAATAACTGAAGAGACAAAGATTCAGGTTTTCAAACAAATCTCGTTCTTTGAAAAAGCATGCCAATTGCATAACAAATCGGGGCCTGGACTCCTCAGCTTGGCACTGAACTCTGAATATGTCAGAAGACAGATTTTTATGCATTAACATAAAATAATTAACAAAATATATACCAGGATACAGGATTAGATAATCTGATTTATATTAGGAAGAAAATTTTAAAATGTCTGAGTTGGGAGGTATAATGATTGGAATGATGCCACCTACCAGAGACTTGCTGTGGGAAAGCTCTGCCATGAGGAAAATGCCTCAGAGGGCAAGGCCATGTGACTTTTCCTTGGTGTCAGGAAATGACGTTTACTCATGGGTGCTGTCTATCAAGGCTACCAGCCAATCAACTTGAGGAGCCTCCTTTTTTCTGGGAGGAGACAGAAAGGAGGAAATGGAGCCTGCGTGGAGAGCTCTCACGCTTTTGGGTTCCTGACTTGATGGTGGTGGTGGTGGCAGAGGACTTCACAGGAAATTTGAGGAAAGATAGGAATTCCAGGCTGTTGGAATTCTGTTCTCAATCTTTTTCTTTCTATTTTCCAATAAACCCTTAAAAACCTAAACTCGTTTTATCAGTGATTTTAGTCAGTTTCCCCCAAAACTGGGGGAACAGATTAGAATCCACATTTAGAATCATAAATTACACAGAGGGGAAGAGAAAACATTTGCAATTCCCTGAAATCAGAAAAAAGGAGGTATTCCACTCCCACCAAGTATCTGTACTCAATCAAAAGAACATGGGAAGAGGAACTGATTAACCATTACAGGGCCAGTTTTCAGATAAGTCATATGAATTAGTTGAGATTTATAACTGTGAAACAATTCCTTTCATCAATCTTCAGATCTAACTGGGTTTCTGCTTAGAAAAACAAAAACAAAACAAAAACATGTTCTTTGTTAAGGGTCTCCAAGATAGAGGTGGTCCAGCTTCCCAAACATACAGAAGTAGGTTGAAACAGTTCAACAAAGTTTTCAGACAATTACCATAATTAAATAAGATTTTCTCACAAGAAAGCAACTAGACTGCACCCATGATTGAATATAAAGGGAACTGAGCTAGATTTAGAATTGAATTATAAAATGGAGTCACTGAGGTTTATTCAATTCAAATACCAAACAAACTTCCATTTTGTAATCAACTTTCAGTATATCTTTTCAATTCCTCTTTTGATTTTAGGGTTGGGGCAATCACACTCTCCTGTGAATTACTTCTTTATAGGCCAAATTTGTAATTGTTTTCATATATTCATAATGAGAATTATGTATCAAGAAAAGACCACTGGTAAGTAGCCTCTCACATAACTTAGTATAATAGCTAACAGAACAATAGAGGGAAATAGCAGTTTGACCTTCTCCATTAAGAAATTAGGATGGTTTCAGATAACTCAGCCTTTAATTGGACATGACCCCAACATCTCATTCCTCACTCTTATAGGTACTTTCAACACTTCATGCTGATCAAAACAATATAACACACTCACTGTGACCTCTTTGTAGGTTATTAGTGAGATCTCAATAGTTTTGTAGGTTTCAACTTTCATGAACCTTAGACAATTGATTTATTTAATGGAAGTTCAGTGAAGATGGTATGTCAGCTTTAAGATCATCTGATATCATCTCTCTAACTAAGTTCAAACAGAAAGCTCCTGGCAGCAGTGGATCCTGATGGCATGGTCAAATAGAGCCAATGTTGAGTCATTCTCCTCATCTGCTTTGCATGAAGTGAACTCAAGGAGAACATTTTTTATAACCAACTAAATTTAGTAGAGCTTCCATCCGAGGAAAGATTTTGTTTCTTTTTTAAAGCCATTTTAGGTTACTTAAGGCATGATGACTTTTGTGGTCTTCAGAAATCTACTAAATCCAAAGAACCCTGACTGACTTCGGCCAGGACATTTTTATAAGTATAAGTGAAAAGTAAGCTGTGTCTTCTATTATTTTAATAGACATTTGATTTCATCCAGTTAGAATCTCCGAAAGAGGAGATTCCTTCTACCAATGCAGATTGGTACATTCACTGCAAGTGATAGTCTTAGAAAATTTCCCTTGAATATTGACAGGTTAGGTAATAATAATTAACATCTACATCATATACAGAGCTTCATAAAACATAGTGTGTATGTTTGATTCTTGCATGATGTTTTCAGGATCACACAGCCATATATGGCAAAGGTAGAACCAGAGCCCAAATTGTGCTGACTCTCAGATCAACTATCTTTCCACTACACCACAACATTCTCACTTTGAATATGAATAATCATAATGCTTTGTAGGGACAGCATAAGCCCTATATCATACGTTTTTTTTTCTTGTGAGATAATTGTGGTTAAGTGACTTGCCCAGGGTCACACAGCTAGTAAGTGTCAAGGGTCTGAGGCCAGATTTGAACTCAGGTCCTCTTGAATCCAGGGCCAGTGCTCTACCATTGCACCACCTAGCTGCCCCAGCCCTATATCATTCTTTTTTTTTTTTGGCAGGGCAATGGGGGTTAAGTGACTTGCCCAGGGTCACACAGCTAGCAAGTGTCAAGTGTCTGAGGCCGGATTTGAACTCAGGTACTCCTGAATCCAGGGCCAGTGCTTTATCCACTGTGCCACCTAGCCGCCCCGCCTATTTCATTCTTACCATGCTTTGGCCTCTTTTTCTTTGTTAAAGAAAGAGTAAGCATAAGGTGCAGGGATGAGGTCTGTTTCCACTCTATGTGTTTCTTGCATCTCTGTGTTTTGTTTTGTTTTGTTTGTTTTGCTTCTTAAATGCCACCTAATAACCTACATTCATTTCATAATCCTCTTTCCAAACTTAGTAAGAGTGATCCTCAGGCAGTGACCCAGTCGTCATGTGTCCTTAAACTCTTTCCATCCTCAATCCTCCATTTTCAATCCTCAAACTCTTTCCATCTTGCTAAATCCTGCCAGGGCTAATGCTCCAGTGACTTCACTATCAAAGACCCATGGGATGACCTTCAAGACATGATGAGGCATTGGAGTGGAGCTTTTGGGAAGGTATGTGTTGGAACTAATGCTTTAAAGTGCCCCAAGACAAAATACTAATTCCTCTGACATTTAAGTCAGAGTCTGGCTCCAATCTATCCTTCCAGACATAAATCACATGTACTCCCCAGTATGTACTTTATGTTCCAGGCCAACTGGGCTATTTGTTTTCAGTAAACAACATTCCATCTTCAAAGACTGTATGCTGCCCCTCCCCCAACAACACTTTCCTGGAATGATTTTTCTTCCTCACCTAAGCTTCTTGGAATCCCTAAATCTGCTCATGATTTAGCTTATCTGTGTGCCTCCACACAAGCTTTTTCAAATAATCTTCCCTTATCTCTCCCCTCCATCCCACTAAAATCACTTAGTGTATATTGTTTTGAGTTGTTTCAGTCATGTCTGACTCTTTGTGACTCCATTTGGAAAAGACCCTGAAGTGGCTTGCCATTTTCTTCTCCAACTCATTTTACAGATGAAGAAACTGAGGCAAATAGGGTTAATGATTTGTTCAGGGTCACACAAGTATAAGTAGATGAGACCATTTCTAAACTCACAAATATCAGTCTTCCTGACTCCAAAGCCAACACTCTATCCATTGTGCCACAGAGCTGTTCTCTTTTAAAAAACATTGTCTACTTACTTAGTATATCTCTCTTTTTCTCCCAGTGTAATACAAGCTTCTTGTAGCCTGTTATTTCATTTTTTTTCTTTGTAGACCTAGCAACTATCCATTGCTTAGCATATGCTTAATAAATGCTTGTTGTATTGAATTAAACAAGAAGTTTTATATATGAAGTTTCATTAACATCTGGTCTTATGAGTAGATGAAGATTTTTTCATAAATAATTCCTCCATCAGTTTCTCAGTTACTTCAACCTTTCCTGGATAATTCATTTGTGGTGGCTACTGATGCTTTTGTTTAACATTCTTCATTTAATCACTTCCCCATTTTGAGTATGGAAATAGAGATATAATATGGTTATACCTTTCCCTCTTCTGATTATGCCAATATGTAATATGGATATGAAATTAATAATCCTATAGTACAGACATGGGTATAGAGAATTTGTCATACCTTGGGTCCATATATCATTCCTCAATAACAACAAAACAATTGTCACAGACTTCTAGTTGCATGTGTGAAGTCAGCATGTACCAACAAGGGCACAATTATCATATTCATTAGCCCCAAGAAATTGTTGTCCTTTGTGTACAGTTGTATTTGGATGAACCTTACAAGGAAAAGAGAGTTTCAGAATTATTCAGAAACAAAGAAGTAATTCTCAGGATCACGTGAGCACTAAGACTGGAATATCAAACCTCTCCAAAACAGAAATTATGGACTAGAGATCAGTCAACTTTAGCTGATTCCATGGTCTAGTCCTCCCAGAACTTATAATAAAAAGGTAAAAAACCAAACCAAAATACCACAACCATTCACTGACCCTAAGCTCATTCAGCATCCATTTGTACCTCCCTACTACCAGTAACAAGGCTTCACTAACAGACCCAAGGCTATGTAAGAGGCTTCTAACAGAACCCATCTCTACACCCACCCCTCCTCTTCCTCTTTCTAGTTCTATGGAGACCCCAGCTCCAGGCTGTAGAAGTTTGCTCAGGTGTCTCCAGTCAGCTTATCCTCTGCTAACCTCTTAGCTCAGCAAACCTCTTAGAACTGAGGCCAAAGAACTGAGGAATAGAGGGACTGGGACAAGGTTCCCTATTTGGAGGGGGGGGAGGGGCTACATAGCACTGCACCAAGTCTGAGGAAAAGAATACAGCACCTAGAGGGGACCAGTTCTGACTACCCAAAAGTCAATTGGGTCAGAAATCTAGGCTGCTCAAATGGTAGTAAACCAGTGTGGGAAGAGTGTGAGACTCTGAGATCCAGTCCTCGAGGAGATTACAATCAGAGAAGACAGAGTTGGGAAATGAGTGATAAAGAAAATAAGAGGGGAAAAAGGGCAGAAATTACCAAATATTTCAGGAAGAAGAAAATTCAAAGTCCCAGAACAGAAACAGATAATTCAATAGGATTAAGAGTAACAGTAGGATGAAATATGACCTCCAGGTCTAGTAAAGGAGTTCATCAGAATGAATATTGAAAAACAAAGGAAAATGACCAACACTTGATGAGATAGAGAATTTGTCGAATTTGAGAACATGGATACAGAAAAACACTTAAGGTTTTCTTTTTAATTACTATAGCAAAGGAAATCATTGTCTCATTCAGATCATGTTTCTTGTGAGTGTACTGGTAAGTATTTCACCTTTATGCATTGCATCATCAATAGACTTCATTTTTTATGATATGTGATATAGTCTTGAAATTATATTTAATTAGGGGCGGCTAGGTGGTGCAGTAGATAAAGCACCGGCCCTGGATTCAGGAGTACCTGAGTTCAAATCCAGCCTCAGACACTTGACACTTACTAGCTGTGTGACCCTGGGCAAGTCACTTAACCCCTCATTGCCCCCCCCAAAAAAAAACAACTTTATTTAATTGTATTTACTTAAAGCTGCAAAAGATGTAATCAACACGTCCTAGGGAAGTGAAATGTATGTCAGCTCCATCCCTTTAAGTCTTGTATAATCAAATTTCATAAATTAATTTTCTCTGTGAACAGAGTTGCCTGAAGGCAAACTGGGCAAGGTGAGGGACTGAAAAAAAGAGATGAATTGAAAATCAATTCATAGAATAGATAATGTCAACTTAGGTACTTATCCCAGAGGCAGATATAAAAGCTTTGCAAGGGAAAAAAAAGTGATCAATGTATCTGAATTCATGTCCATTGTTCATCATCTTTTCCTTTGCTCTAAATTTTCACAATTAGTTCTAGCTATTCTTTGGATCTATATTTTCAGCCTTGTTAGAGGATATTAACATTCATGGTAAATCCTAGAATTCAAATTCACTTGATAGGGTTTTTTGTTTGTTTTTGTTGTTTTATTTAGAAAATCCAATCAACAGCTACATTAGTTTGCTTTCATTCAGTGTGTTACTTCCAAACACTAAATCTTCTGAGTCTTTGATCAAATATTTCCTGAGATAAGCATTTTAGAGTAAAAGGAATATTAGCCTGAAACATTTCATTGAAATAGTGGCTATCTACTCAAAGGCATAAGCAACCCTACTTAATTGATGCTATGATGGCATGTTCATAATTAATAGGAGATACCTTAAAGGAGGATTATTGGGTAGAGTAATTAGGCAAACATGTGAGTGACCATAATGCTTATCAAGTAATTTTCTGCTACTGACCTGATCATACCCAATAAGTCTTATGTTGTCATCTTTATTCATCCTGAAATAAAGGATGCAAGTTGCCAAATAAAATGCAAAATTACCTTCCAGTAGAAATGAACTTTAGAAAGTTTAATTTAATTCAATTTAATAAACATTTGTTCAGTTGCTTCCATGTCTGGGATATTGTGCTGAGTACTAGGTAGGGCGTAATGAAACAACTGCCTTTAAAGAACAAAGGTGGAAATAAAACTATTCCTGCCTTCTAGAAATATATATATATATATATATATATATATATATATATATATATATATATATATATATATATATATATATATATATATATATATATATTCTTTTGTTCTTTTGTGGGCAGGGAGGGGAAAGGAAGAGAATGCAATATGGATATGGATAAGTAAATACAAATATATATCAAGTAATTTTTGTGCACCTAGAGAACTAACACCTGGGGGAATCCTATAGAATTCTTATCAGGCAGGAATCCTAGAGATGTTGGCAATGAAGGGAAATCTTGAATTGAGATGAGAATTACAAGAGCCTGGAAAAAGAATGAGGAACACTCCCAGTATGAGGGATGAAAGCACAGGGCCAAGAAAGGGATTCCTTTTTATAGGGAACAGCTAAGAGATTAGTTTAAATAGAATGTTGTCATGTAATTGATCTGTTAAATTCCATATTTAACCATTTCATTAAAGGGAGACAATTACTCTCAAAAGCCAGGAAAACAAAAGAAGCTATACACACTTTTGTTACTTCTTTTTATTTTTTATCCTGAATTTACCAAATATGCAACAAAACGAGCACTTCCACATACAAAGTAAAACAGAAAAAGAAAATTATTCATTAAACATCAAATCTATTATATACATCTTTATTCTTTTCCTTATAAGCACATAATAAATTGAGCACAAAACTTTTAAAACTGTTTGGTTTTCTTTTGACTTTCCTCCTGTTTACTTTTTGTTCAGGGCAATGAGGGTTAAATGACTTGCCCAGGGTCACACAGCTAAGTGTCTAATGTCCAAGTCTGTATTTGAACTCAGGTCCTCCTGAATCCAGGGCTGATGCTTTATCCACTGTGCTACCTATCTGCCCTCTCCTGTTTACTTTTGTGCATTTAAAATGTTTCCTTCCTTTCTCCCTTCCTCCCTTCATTCCTTCCTTCTATCCTTTCCTTTCCTTCTTTCCCTTTCCCCTTTCTCTCTTTTTTCTTCTATTTGTTTCTGTCTTTTTCTGTCTTTTTTATAACCCTACACTTATCTTACCCAGTTACACAACTCCCCGTTAGGAAAAAGCAAAACAAAACTCTTGTAATACAATTGTATATTTAAACAAAACCAATTCCCACATTGACCTGACCATGTCCCAACATGTGCATCTCAATCTGCATCTTGAGATCATCAGTTGCCTATTAAGAGGTGGTTAGCATGCTTTATCATTAGGCCTCTGAAACTGGATTAAGTCATTGTATTGATCAAGAATCTTAACACTTTCAGAGTTGATTTTCTTTAACATGTAGTTGTTATTGTTAAAATATTAATATCCTGGTTCTGCTCACTTCACTGTATTATTTCATATATGATATGCAGCAGAACATAGAAGATTCAATATAAATATATAAATTTCAGATCTTTACTTAAAAAAACATACAATGAATACTATACATTGTTTTCAAAGATATCCAGCTTTTCTGTGCTTCCTTCTAAGTTTTCTTTTGTTTTCTTGTGTGCACTTTTATTTTTTTTTCTCTCTCCCTCCCTACCCCACTGTACAAAAGGCTATAATTATATACAACTATATATACATGAATATGTATACCTACATTCATACTTTCATGCATACATATATGTAAAACCATGATATATATTTATAATTATGAGGGTTTTTCTGATGTTGAATAGTATCTTCCTTCATATATCTAAATCTTTATATGTTTTTTCTAGAATCAATTAGCTCAAAAATTCATATAGTTCAATAGTCTTCCATCACAAGCATTTATCACAACTTGTTTAATCAGCAACTAAAGAGATAACTCTTGGGATGAATATTTTGTATACTCCTATGAGGCATCCTTAAAGGTCAGTCAAGGAACCCTAATTGTGTCTCATTCTCATCTCTTATGAGAACTACTGATTTGTAGTCAGTATCATCATCATCATCATCATCATCTTTGCTTTAACCCTTATATCCCTAGTTCTGCTCTTTCTTATGGTTACCATTTTACATTTGGAGACCCAGTGTGAATTGGAAAGATTTGGCATCACCTACCACATGGACCTGATCATTTCGAACTGGGACTTTCCTCTTGTACTACTCTCTTAGATTTGTCATTGTTTCAGGAATTTTTTATATTGTTTATTTCTTTGTTTTGCTATTTCTGTTTTAAATTTTAACCTCTACTTTTAGTGCTTTTTGAATACTAACTGAAAGTTTAACAATATCCCTAAAGAAATTTAAGTACTAGAAAATCCTCTAAAACAGTGGTGTAAAATTAAAATAGAGGGGCAGCTAGGTGGTGCAGTGGATAGAGCACTGGCCCTGGATTCAAGAGTACCTGAGTTCAAATCCGGCATCAGACACTTAGCACTTACTAGCTGTTTGACCCTGGGCAAGTCACTTAACCCCAATTGCCTCACTAAAAAAAAATTAAAAAATAGAAATGTAGTGTTTCCTATCATCTCATATTGTTATAGAAATCCACAAATTTATATTTTCATCTTTCATTTTTATTCATTATATTCACTATTTATCAGTTATATTTTAATCAGGTTTGGGCCCATTCAGGACTGTTGGAGACCATATGTAGCTAGATAATGGAAAATTTGATTTTACACTGAGACCTTAAGTAACTTGTCATCAATGCATGAAATATAGTAGGATATGTCATTCAATACATGTAAACTAAGATTTTGTTTTTCTTTTAGTTATTAAGAATATTCTCAGGACTTGTTTGGCTCGGTGAATTGAGGCTGTTGACATCACTTCCTTGTCATCTGAGTACAAAATAGCCACAAGGAGTTCTTATTGGAATCTGTCAATCAGGTAAGAGGGCTTCACTTTGCTGAATAAGCCTAAGGTGTGCTCAGTGCCGATCTTTGTTGAACATCCTGCTATAACTAAATAAATCTCTCTTTTAACTGTTGAATGATCCAGGAGTGTCTCATGTTGTTCTAGTATTGCACTTAAACTATCAAGAGATTGTCCTGAAGCAGAGGCAGCCAGGATTAATTGCCTCAAAGATCCCTTTCAGTTCTATATGATCCTGTGAGAAATGAATGTGCTGGTCTCTCCCAATTTTAGAATTTGATGGTTTTATTTTCTGATCCAAATGGGGATTCTCTAATTGTATTGTTATTCCTAGTAAAATTTGGGCGAAAACAGACAGATGAAATTTCCACACTAGGAATCCCCATCTTGGATAAATTCACAAATTCAAATCTTCCTCACCAATAAGACACTGTTCAATTCATGTTTAAACAATTGCAAAATTCCATAATTTGACTTTTTTTTTAGAATAGAAAAAAATATATAAAATAACTTAATCCTCCTCTTTACCCTGGGGAATGCATGCACTCTGGGTATGAAAGAATGAAGCTTCTCCCTTGTACTCACAATATTGCTGAATAAAATTTACTCTCTTCCTCCAATATAATTTATGGAGGCTGGCTCTCCTATCCCTTGGAGAGTAAGAGGGGAGAGAACTGGCTACATTATTTCTTTAGCCTTTTATCACTTAATCCCATCTTTCCCTTGGAACAACTTTTACAAGTCTCTTATTTAATATTTTATTCATAGTACTGCCATACAAGTGTTGAAACAAGATGCATTCTGATGCTGATATAAATGTATAAAGCAGGCCAGAAATAAGTCACTTGAAGTTGAGGGGTTTGAGAAAAGGTAGCAAAGTCTAACATCCATTTACAGTAAGCCTCTTCTTTCAATATGTTTTTTTACCTGATGATAAACAGTTTTATTAGAATGGTGATTAAATGTTGATATATGTTTCCTTACAAATTTTCCTTATTAGTTTTATGCTTGATTCACAAAATAAAAAAAGAAATGTTTTCAGTTTCTAGAAATAAATATATCCCTGTATTTCTTTTTTTTAATAATAATAAATATTTTTATTTATAGTTTTGGGCTCCAATTTTTATCCCTCTTTCCCTTTCTTCCCTTCCTCCTCCCTGAGGCAGTAAACAATCGGATATGGGTTATACATGTATGATTTTGTAAAACATTACCATATTTGTCATTTTGTATAAGAAAACTTGATTAAAAGAAAAAAATGAAAATGAAAAATAGCATGCTTCAGTCTGTTCTATCAGTATAAGTTCATTCTTTGGAGGTAGATAGTATGTTTCATCAGTAGTCCCTTGGAATTATCTTGGATCATTGTATTTTTGAGAATAGTCAAGTCATTCACAGATCTTCATCAAACAATATTGCTGTCTCTGTGTATAATGTTCTTTTGGTTCTGCTCACTTCACAATACATCATTTCATACATGTCTTTGCAGACTTTTCTGAAGTGATCCTGCTTGTCATTTCTTATAGCACAGTAATATTCCAAATCTTTCAATTTTTAACCCTGTTCCTTGACATTTATGTCTTGGCAGTGATATTATACTACCTCAAGGACAAATATTGCTCTGTATCTACATTATTTTTTCCTACCTGAAGACCTCCTCTTTGCTTTACAATTCCTTTTTTACATGAAAGAAGCCCAATTTTCTCAATTTTCCTTCCCCACTAAGCCATTATAGATAGCAAACTATAATGAGAGACTGGATGTATAATACTAGGCAAGTAATTTAACCTTACTTTAAGGACCTCTGCTGATAAACATTTGTGTGACTTCAGGCAAGACACTTCATTTCCCTGCATCTATGTTTCCTCATTTGAAAAGTCTGTGTGTGTGTGTGTGTGTGTGTGTGTGTGTGTGTGTGTGTGTGTGTGTGTGTGTGTGTTGGGAGGGAGGGTGTACTGTTGTATTAAATGGCCTCTGAAGTCCCTTTCAGATCTAAATCTATTAACTTAAATTGCCGAGAAACTGTTGTTCAGTTACATCCAACACTCTGTGACCCCATTTTAGGGGTTTCCTTGACAAAGATACTAGAGTGATTTGCCATTTCCTTCTTCAGCGCATTTTACAGTTGAAAAAACTGAAGCAGAGTTAAGTGGCTTGCCCAGAGCCAAACAACTAGGAAGTGTCTGAGGCTGCATTTGAACTCAGGCCTTCTAGGTATGTGTTCTGTCTTCTGTGCTACCTAGCTTCCCACTTACATTATTAGAAAAGTTTTTCTCCACAGGAAGTTCCCTATCCGATAATGAATTATCTTGGAAACAGGAAAGAAATCTATATAAATCCCCAGATTAGATTTGCATCTCATTAGTAATATTGCTTTTATTGGCAAGACTTTGCCTATATTGCCCAACTTTTCTTCATGTTCATTTCACCAAAGAAGACATTTGTCTTCTCCACCCTCTACCTGTAGGTAAGTTCATGTCATTATCAGTAATGCATTTTTAAAAGTAATTCCTCCAGAACCAGGAAAACATTGTACACAGTAACAGCAACATCATATGATGATCAACTTTGACAGACTTACCTCTTCTCAGTGGTGAAATGATCCATGACAATTCCAAAGAACTCATGATGGAAAATGCTTTCCACATACAAAAGAAAAAAAAAAAAGAATGGTGAAATATGGATGCAGATTGAACCATACTGTTTCTACTTTTTTTTTTGTCTTTTCTTTTCTGAGGCTTTTCCCTTTTATTCTGATTTTTATTTCTCAACATTACCAATGCAGAAATATGTTTAATGTGATAATACTTATATAACATATATCAGATTTCTTTCTGTCTTGGGAAGGGGGGAGGAAAGGGAGGCAGGGAGAAAAAATTGGAACTTGAAATCTTATAAAAACAAATGTTGAAAATGATCTTTACATGTAAATGGAAAATAATAAAATACTTTTATGGGTTTTTTTTAAAGTAACTGCTCCATATCAATCAATCTCTTGTTTTTTAATGACATAATCAGTCCTATCCAGAGAGATTCCATGATGTTACCCATTTTCTCTCATAGCATTAGATTTTTCCTGTATACCTATTTTCTAGCTTAGCAGGCTATAAACTTCATATGCCTATATAACAATTATAAACCCATCATTTAAGGCCTTCTAAGAAGTGTGATATCATGGTTGTTTGTCTATGATATTACTCTCCCCTCATGTTCTTTGAAATTCAAGGACAATATGGGGATAGGAACTGTAATTATGATGTCTTCAAGACCAGGAATTCTCTAATCATAATGAAAATGAAATTGGAATTGAAATGGGAAATTTCATTGAAAGAATAAGGAGAGAAAAGTCTCTACCAGAGAAGCCTAGATTGATTGGCTAAATGACTTAACCCAGGGTCACATGGCTAGTATCTGTCATGTTTAGTACTTGAAGGCAGATGTTCCTGGGTCCAAGGTCAGCTCTCTCTCCACTATGCAACACCAGTTCAACCTCTTTGAGATATAGTTATTTAAAATTTTAAAGTGAATTTTGTTTTAGAATTTCATAACTGATCTCAAAAATCTTTAATTCCCTAAAGATGCAATGAAGCCTGGGGTTAGGAATTGCCATTTTGAGTATATCTTGTACAATATGATTGCATGTACTGATAAGGCTGAGATTTATTACAAAGTAGGAACAGGAAATTCTAGTTATCACAGGCATTGAGTAGAATAAATTGTGTTAAAGCACCTACTTTGCCATTTTTCATATATTTCACTTTGATGCAGTAACTAAAATGCTAGGCTTGGACTCAGGAAGACTTAGATGGAATCCTTGCTTTTCATATTTGTTTCATATATGATCACTCTGAACTTCAGTTTCCTCATCTATGAAATGATTTTTTTTATTGTTCAGTCATTTTTCAGTCATGTCTGACTCTTTGTGAGCCCATTTGAATTTTTCTTGAAAAGATACAGAAGTAATTTTCCCTGTCCTTCTCCGGTTCATTTTACAGAAGAGGAACAGAGGGAAACATGGTTAAATGACTTCTCCAAGGTCACATACCTATTAAGTATCTGAGGCTAGATTTGAACTCAGGAAGATGAGTCTTTATTCCTACAGTCATGGCACTGTATCTACTGTGCCACATGGAAGCCCATGAAGTGAAGTAATGCCAGTAATATAAAATTATATGTTTGTTAGGATGAAGTAATGCAAATAAATTACATAAATGTCACTTTAGACTATTGGGGAACAAATTAATCTATGACTCTGTATCCACTTGCAGTCAACTAAACATAGTAATGCTTAAAATATACCTTGCTTTGCTGAAAAGCTTTTTGTAGAAAAATAGCTTTTATTTAACTGATATTGACACATTCTAATATATGTTCTATTTTATAATAATACTGTTAGGACTCCTTTCACTATGTGTATGTGTGTGTGTGTGTGTGTGTTTGGGGAGAGACAGAAAGACTGAGAGAGAATTTTTCATTTCTTTATAATCACATTATAACTTCTACAAAAATAGCTCCCTACAGAATTTTCTTCATGTTACATATTATAGGAGGCCCATTTTGTGCTCCTTGTTATTGTTCTCTTAACCTAAAAAGTTGATTTGTATGTCCTTTGTAGATATAATATACATGTACTTACTTATACTTAGAAATATACATATACATATATGTATATTCTTTGTAAAATTTATACTGAAACATTTTAATACACTATATTATCAACATTATAATAATGTTAAGTGGGTCAAAGAATAAGTTATAGAAATAATCAACATTTTCACTTATGATAATTACAGTTATGAGACAAAATACCCAATTTTGTGTCAAGTACAGAAAAAGTAATACTTAAGGCAAAATTTATATCTCTAAATGCAGGTATGAAAATAAAAATAAAACAAAAGAACAAATTAAAAATCTCCAGTTAAGAACTAAAAACAAAGTCCTTAATATCAAAGGAGAAATTAATGAAATTAAAGTAAATAAGAATAACATTTAAGCTAATGAATAAAATTAGGAGCTTTTTATAAGTAGACTTTTCTAATTACATATAAAGAAAAATTTTAATGTTCATTAAAATCTTTGAGTCCCAAAATTTCTCCCTCACTTCACTACCCTTTCTTAAGATTGTAAGCATTTTGTATAGGTTATTTTGTGAAATGATGTAAAACAAATAAACATATTAGTCATTTTATGAAAGAAGAAACAGACAAAAAGAAAAAATAATTAAAAATAATATGTTTTGATCTGCATTTACACCCCATCAACTCTTTCTCTGGATGTGAATAGCATTTTTCCTCATGAGACCTTTAGAATTGTCTTGTATCATTGTATTGCTGGAAACAGCTAAATCATTTATACTTGGTCATCACTCAATGCTGCTGTTACTGTGTACAGTGTTCTCTTTATTCTGCTCTCTTCACTTTGCATAACTTCATGTAACTTTTTCTAAGCATTTCTGAAATCTATCTGCTCACCTTTTCTTATAGCACAATTGTATTCCATTACATTTATATACCACAGCTTGTTCAGCCAGTTGAACAAGTTGATATCCCAGTTGATGGACATCCCCTCAATTCCACATTTTTACTACCATAAATAAAGCTGCTATAAATATTTTTTTTTTGGAACATGTAGCTTTTTTTTTTCTTTAAAAAAAATATTTCAGATACAAACTACCAGTGGATCAAAGGGTATGCACAATTTGATCGCCCTTTGAGCATAATTCCAAATTGCTCTCCAGAATGGTTGGATAAGTTCATAACTCTTCAAACAATGCATTACTGTCCCAATTTTCCCATATCCCCTCCAAAATTTATTGTTATATTTTTCTGTCACAGCCAATTTGATAGGTGTGAGGTAGTACATCAATTATGTGTGTGTGTATATATATATATATATATATATATATATATATGGCCCTGGAGGTTTAATGCCTAGGGTCACACAGCTAATAAGTGTCTGAGGTAAGAGTTGAACTCTGGTCCTTTTGACTTTAGGGCCAACACTCTATCCACTGAACCACCTAGCTGCCCCTAGTTCTCTATATATCTTAGAAATGAGGCCTTAGGGGGCAGCTAGGTGGCACAGTGGATAAAGCACTAGCCCTGGATTCAGGAGTACCTGAGTTCAAATCTGGCCTCGGACACTTGATACTTACTAGGAACCCCCATTGCCCCGCAAAAAAAAACAAAAAAAGAAATGAGGCCTTTATCTGATATATTTCCTGTCAGAATTGTTTCCCATGTATCTGCTTTCCTTCTAATCCTGGTTGCATTGATTTTGTTTGTGTAACCTTTTTAATTTGGTAAAATCAAAATTATCTATTTGACATTTTGAAATGCTCTGTATTTCTAATTTAGTCAACAATTGTTTGTTTGTTTGTTTTTTGGGGGGGTGGGGTGGGGTGCAGGGCAATTAGGGTTAAGTGACTTGCCCAGAGTCACATAGCTAGTTAAGTGTCAAGTGTCTGAGGCTGGATTTGAACTCAGGTCCTCCTGAATCCAAGACCAGTGCTTTATCCACTGTGCCACCTAGCTGCCCCCACTCAACAATTGTTAAACTATCCCTTGATCTCATAATCTGTGCACGGTATCACCCTTTTTGTCTAAATCATGTATTCATTTTAACCTCATATTGCTATACAGTGTAAATGTTGGGCTATATCTAGTTTCTACCATCCTGTTTTCTTAGGAGTATTTTTGTCAAAAAAAGGTGTGTTTTTCTCCTGGAAGCTGAGGTCTTTGAGTTTATTGAATTCTAAATAACTGTAGCCATTTACTACTATATTTTTGTAGCTAATCTATTTCACTTACCCATCACTCTATTTCTTAACAAATAAGACAGTTTGGATGATTACCACTTTATAATATAGTTTGAGATCTGGTAGGGTTTTGCCACCTTTCTTTGTATTTTTTTTTCATCAATTCCCTTGCTATTCTTAACCTTTTGTTCTTCCATATGAATTTTGTTATGTTTTCTAGATTTGTAAAATATGTTTGGTAATTTGATTGGTAGGGCAATGAATAAATACATTAATTTAGGTAGAATTGTCATTTTATTATATTGGCTCAGCCTATCCATGAGCAAATGATGTTTTTCAATTGTTTAGATTTAACTAGGAGCTGTTTTGTGATTTAAAAAAAAATTAAAATAGGAAGAAAAACACCATATTTAAATTGAATTTTAAAAGAAGCAAACCAAATTACCAGAATAAAAAAAATGAAATGTGTGAATATACCACACACAAATAAAGATGAAAGCAATCATTAAGGATCATTGATGATCTAAGTGAAATAGGTAAATATATACATAAATATAAACTTCCTAGATTGACAAAAGAGGAAACAGAATACTTATCTAACCCTATTATAGAAAAAATAAACTGAACATTTGAGAGAGCTGCTAAATGGAAAAAAAAATAATTCCTAGGACCAAATGAATTTATAAGTAAAATCTGCCACATATTTAAAGAATAATTAATCCCAATATTATATAAACATTTGGAAAATTAGGTAAAGAAGGAATCCTACCAAATTACTTTCATGTCACAAATATGATTTTCATACCTAAATCATGGAGAGAAAAAATAAAGATTCTGATTCTTCTTTCACAACATGACTAATGTGAAAACATGTCTGGCATAATTGCACATATATAACCTATATCAGATCAGATAGCTTGCCATCTTGGGGGACTAGGGAAAGAAGAAAGAGAGGCAAAAAATTTGAAACTCCAAATCTTACATAAATGAATGTTGAAAATTTTCTTTACATGTAATTTGGAAAAAGTTAAATACTATTAAGAAAAAAAGATAAAAAAGAAAATGGCTTTAGGATTTTCAAAGTTTAACTGGTTAGCATGATGCAATAAGGGGTGTGGCAGAGAGTAAGGGAATAGAATTGCTGAAAGTTCAAATGAGAGGATGAGAAAATCATAACAATGTGTTATGTTTTCCTAGCTATGTTTATCCTTTTAAGCTTCAGTGACTTAAAAATGTCAGTGTATGGTTCAAGTGGCAGTCTAATTGTTCAGACTCATTAGCAAATCATTTCTGCTGAAACTTGATTTTTGTAAAAACAAAAAATAGCTTGTGTCATTTTTAGTCTATATACTGTAGTCCATTGTTCTGCTCCCTTTGGGTAATTAAACTCAATTTTAGATAGCATTAGAGTTAAATTATGTTAGTAATTATAGTACAATGATAAAAACCGCAGGCTATTGATCCTGGTGATATTTGTACTTATCTTTTATTCAGTTCACTGTTTGAAAATGATTTATTACTGCCTCAGGCCAGAGTTAGTAAAATGAAAGCTTTGGACTTAGACTATCCATTAATAGCCTTTAGGGAACTACAAAGCTCCGCCGCCTGTCTTTGTCCTGAGATCACAGTGACACACATGAATGAGTGTGATGGGCATGACTGTATACCAGTGGGTATAGTGGCGTGGAGAGAGAGGGAGAGAAAAGCAGTATTATTTGGGCAGGCAGAAGTAAGATGAAGAGAGAAGTAGAGAGAAAAAGAGGTAGGTAGTGAAAGAGGGGGAGAGACAGAGAGAGAGACAGAGACAGAGAGACACAGAGAGATATAGAGAAAGAGGGAGAGAGAGAGAGAGAGAGAGAGAGAGAGAGACAGAAACAAAGAGATTCTCTGGGCACCTACACAATTATAAGGGTGCAAAGGTTTCAAACATTTGGCTTTTCCTCAATCTTTCAGAAAATCAGTGGTTTCATCAGTGTGAATGTTTTAGCCCTCCAGGGAGGTAGCCTGCAGCCCCATCCACATATTAGTAGCTAGATCTCTCATTTGCCATAGATATCAAATAAGGCTAATAAGGTTTATGTCTCCACAAAAGGAAATGGCTGATCTATCTACTTGTGAAATGAATATATATGAAAGTCAATCTGGATAATGCTGGCAGTAAATCTCCCTGTCCTGAGGCAATATCTCCATGTATAAAGTAAAACTGAGACTTGACTTCTTAAAAAAAAATCTAGACAATTCAGGTGAGAATGCTTGTTTAATGTGAGTTATTTCAATAATTGCCTTTATTCCCTATTCCCCATTCCAATTCTACACTTGTGAAGTAGTTCTGAATTCACTGATCATAATCTGAGATTTTAAAACCAATGTTATTCGAAACCTGTCATATTTTCTAGATGTAGTTTACGATTCTTTTAACCCCAAAGAAGTTTAACCAACTTTTTAAAAAGAAGGGAACCGTAAACATCACATCCTTTGCTTTAGTTAGCTTCTTTATCATCTACTAAATAATCTAATTTATTAAGCATGCACATCCCAAAATCTATTAATGAATTAGTTTAGATAATGCTTACTTCAAACTTATTTCAAGTTCCTTGGAAACCACTGAAAAATGTCTGTGGGTAAAAATGTTGTGCTTTTTTTAATTAACATTTTTCCAATTTTGGTCTTTTTTTCTGTACAAAAGTTTTGACATATATAATCAATGAATGGATATTTAATTTGTATAAATCAATATTTTATTTATTTCAGGTTAATCCTGATTACTTACATATCTAATTGATTGATTCAAAAAATTCCTTTTCTTTCAAAGCCACATATCTATCAAGCACCTACTATATGCAAATCAAATGACAGTAAATTGTGAGCTGACCCCATGAGTCAGGGAGACCTTGCTTCAAGTTTTATCCCTGAAACATACTAACTATCATGTCCTCTGGACAAATCACCTTAACTTTTCAGTATTTCAGATAACTCTTTGAGGCATTAAGTTACAGAACAGGTGATGATTGTACTTGAACAAGGGATTTCCTCATCAAGAGTTCCTTATAATGATGCATTGTTTGTCTTCTTTTGTTTATATATTTTTTGTTTGTTTTTGGTGTGCTAGGCACTGGAAACAAACAGATGGATGGATGGATGGAAATAACAGATCCTGGACCCAGGCATCTTATGTTCTATAAGTGATTATGCCAGATGAAACATACATACAAGCATCTATACACACATTTGCATGTGCACATACACAAATATGCTCATTCACACATACATATATGTATGTATACATATGTATACACACACTCATGCATTCATTCATTCATTCATTTCGGTATAACCAGAGCACTAAAACCTAGCAATGGGAACGAGATAAAACATAAATGAAAGAAAATAAAGAAAACAATGTAGCATGTAGTACCCTAGAAAAAGCGCTAAACTTGGTAAGAAGCAAGAGGTATTCCCTTAAGCTCTTTTTTTTTTTTTTTGTCAAGTGGGGATCCTAAAGCTCATTTTACAGATTCCTTGTGAGAAAAATGCTTTATCAATCTTAAATTGTCCAAATAGATGTGTTTTCATTATTGTTCTTATAGGTGAATTTGTCTTGATGGTTGAAATTACATGGCAGGCAGTTTTTTTTTTTTTTTTTACTGTACAATTCTGTTGCTTCTTGAAATTTCTGAATTCAAACTCTCATCATGGAATGCCAATGACAGAATGTCATGACATAAGTTGTATTTGTTGTCCTACAAGTCTACTTAAAGAATATTTTCTAGAAGGCATTAATGGGTGTTTTAGATCATTAGTGTTTTTTTTTTTTAAGAAAGAAGAGACTTTTTTCATATTGTTTCCCCATTTCACAACAAACTGTTTAAAGATGTCAATGCGTGACATTTTATGTGCTTCATTGTCCTTGCCAGCCATTAAGTTTAACCTCAATAGCCTTTTCTTCTCATTAGAAAGTTATAGAGTACATTAAATGTCATATTTATTCAATGGATTTACTCTGCAATGTTATTTGTAGATTGGACACCTGACAAAGGAACCACAGGATGCTGTTAACAGGGAAGAGCATTAAGCTCTCTCTTTAATATATTTACTTTTGTGTCTAGAGTTGAACAGTTTAAAGTCACAGATCAAATAAAATTAGTAGCATCTGATTATTAGTCACTTGCTTTTTATGTCATCATGCATGTGGTCTTGGTTAAGATGAAGGGGAAAAATTTACTTTAACAATGAAAATTTTCCTCTGCTATTCTTTTCTCCATTTTCTTTTTCAATTAATAAGAAGTTGAAAATTTCAGCTTTCTATTCTGATGGTAATGGACTTAATTGAGTCAAATTCATGTGTAATAAAGTTCTTGTTTTTCTTTTTTTCCCCCTTATGTTTCTTCTAAATCAGTCATGAAACAAAGTTTATATCTGTTGACTTTCTTTTCCTAAATTACACTAAACACTGAGTTCTTAAAGACTATAACAGTTTTGAGAAATGCAGAGTTCAGAGAAGAACCTAGTCCCTATACACAGTAAGTATTTAACATGAGTTTTGACCAACTGTAATTATTGCATTAGCAGTCTAATTAATGTCTCTCCATCTATTATTTCCCCTTCACAATCCATTCTCCACAAAAGTTTCAGATTGACATTTTCAATGCACAGTTCTGGCCAAATAACTGCCGTACTTACAAAGCTTCATTGGCTTTCTACTTCTTCCAGGATAAAATAAAAATTCCTTTGTTTAGCTTTTAAAGACCTTTACAATCTGGATTCAACCTCCCTTTGAGTCCATAGAGCATATTAACAACCTTCATAATTCTATGTTTGCAGCCAGTTGTTTTATTGGTTATTCCCTAGTATTCAGAACATTCTATCTTCCATTTCCTTATCTTTACATAGGCCACCTCTCATGTTTTTACTGCATGACCTGCTCAACTTAATCCATACAATCAGTAGTTTGTTTTAAAGTGCAGATCAAGAGTTTTGCTTCCTATAGGAAGCTAGCTTGCTCTTCTAAGTTGTTAGTAGCCTTGCCTAGAAATTATTTTGTACACATTTTGTATTAGAATAAATATTATATAAAAGTAATATATTTATTTTGGGGGGATTTATTTTTTGAGACAGTTGGGGTTGAGTGACTTGCCCAGGGTCACACAGCTAGTAAGTGTTAACTGTCTGAGGGCAGATTTGAACTCAAATCCTCCTGACTCCACGGTAGTGCTCTATCCACTGCGCCACCTAGCTGCCTCCAAGTAATATATTTATAATAGTATATATATGTGTATACATATGTATTTTGTCCTTGAATATACATGTTCAGGTACAGAATACCTACAAAATTTACCCTGTATATATTCTATATTTGATGTGTTACATATAATGAATACAGAATATATGCAAATATATGTTGTGTTCATTTGCATATGCATGCATAAAATAAAATACAGAATGTTTTATATGAATTTAAAATAGTATACAAAATATATTTTATTTAAATACTATACATAGGGGCAGCTAGGTGGCACAGTGGATAAAGCACCGGCCCTGGATTCAGGAGGACTTGAGTTCAAATCCAGCCTCAGACACTTGACACTTACTAGCTGTGTGACCCTGGGCAAGTCACTTAACCCCATACATACACATATACATATTCTCTCCCTCTCTCTCTTTTTATTTCTCTCTTATATCATAGATTAAAAGTCTATAGTTGCATGGGGCCTTAAATGTCAAAATGTCAATGAGTTAAATCACTTCATTTTACAGATAAAAAGAGCAAGTCCTTGAGTGGTTAACTGACTTACCCCAAGGTAATATAGCTAATAAATGACCTGAAGTGAAATTTGACCATAGGTCTTCCTGGCTCCAAACAATCCAGCACTATCCATCACACTACCTTTCGTGTTGTGTCCTCCAACTAGCATATAAACTAGCCTAGCACATAGTACGTACTTAAGAAATATTTCCAGAATTGCATTCAAGTAAATTTTCCATTCTTATGAGTTCTGGCTTATTAAGTCTAAGTTCCTCCTACATTGCTATTGTTTGAATATTTTTTTCTGTTTCTATTATTTTCATATTAATTTGTTTAAAATTCTGTGAGGTCATCACAGCACTTACTGGATAAAATTATTCTTTATCATATCTTCCCAAATACACACACACACACACACACACACACACACACACACACACACACACACACTTACATGTCTACTTGACTCTGGGCCTAGTGCTTAATCCACTGTGGCACCTAGCTGCCTCTTATTTAAAAACTTTTTTTTTTTTTAATCAGCCAGACCCCTTTGTGAGATTACATCTGAATTAATGGGCATAAATACTTATGAATGTTCTACTTTGTTGATTTTAGTGACTACAGGACTATTGCTTTCTTACCCTTGTCCCCTTGTTGGGGTTTAGAAATCAATATTAGATATGTTTCTGCCATTTTCTACTCATCTAAAAAGGAAAGCCTTCACAGTTGATTAACATAGAAATGGCTAAACAAATCAAACATAACCTCTTCCCCACATGCTCCACTCCCTTCCCTAGCCCACTGACGTTGATTATAATGGTAAAAGTAAAAGTTTACCCTGCTATACAGTTCTTAGCAACCATTAATTTTTCTAGGGAAGAGCTAGAAGTTCAACATCCATTATATATTCTTACTTGTCTTACAGTTTTCCCCTAATGCAGGACAAATGTTAGTGGCCAAATTAAATCTTTTTTTTTTTTTTTTTGCAGGGCATTGAGGGTTAGGGCTGGTACTTTATCCACTGCACTACCTAGCTGCCCCCATCAAGTTAATCTTAACACATCATCTCATGATAAATTCAGCAGGGAAGTCTCCTGTTGCTGAACATGCAACAGCTTGTTTGGTAATAAGAACACTTGATAATCTTGTTATTCAAAATCCTGTGACCCTCCACTGCAGGACATTTTTAGTAATCTGTGAAGTATTTTCAGCTTCAGCATTTACAGGATATTTACAAGGAAGTTTGGTGACAGTTAAGATAATGCATTTTTCTTCAAATGCCTCAAATGTAATGGATGTAGATGCAAATTCAATATCAGAAATGATGGCATATGGCAATCTATGAGCTACAAATGACTGATGCAGAACCACAGTTATTGTGAAGAAAGAAGTACCCTTTTCCATCGTGTAAATGTAATATTGCAATCAATATTTTAAGTACTTCATTATCCCCAGCCCATTCCCCCTCCACGCACACACAACAACAAGTAGATCTTTATTGATTTTTGCAAAGGTGTTGTCCAGATTGTCAATGCCTTTTGGGGAGCCATACTGTATGGAAAATGTAATCAATCTGAGAGGTCAACTGGTAATTACCAAATCCATGGGGAAGGGGAAAAGATAACTGTCAAAATGTTCTATAGGAAACAAGTGTTTTGGCAGCTAACATGTTAAAAGAGCAGAGCGCTTAGAATTCTGGAAGGCAAAGGAACTAGGATTACAAACAATAACAAACAACCCAGCAAAACTGAATATAATCCTTCAAGGGTAAAATGGAAATTTAATGAAATAGGAGAATTTCAAGCATTCCTTATAAAGAGACCAGAGCTGATAAAAAATTTGACATTTAAACACATGATTTAAGGGAAGCATAAAAGACAAACATTAAACTAATCATATGACACATGAAAGTTATAATGTTTACATTTCTGTATGAGAAGATGATATATATAACTGCTAAGAACTCTATTGGTAGTTAGAAGGACTGTTTATAGACAGAAGACATGGGGATAAATCAATTAAGTTGAGATGATTTCCTCTCAAAAAGTTAAAGGGTGAGAAAGAGGAATGAACCAGAAAAAAGGGAAAAGGAGAGGTAGAATGGAGAAAATGTTCTTGCATCAAACATACTTGTAAGTAGGAACTTTGATAGTAGAAGTGAAGATGGAATATGGGGCTGATTGGTAATGCTTGAACTTCACTCTCTTTGAATTTTTTCAAAGGGAAATAAGAGGGGAAGGGGATAAGAGATATGAGGAAGGAAAGATTAAGGGAGGCAGTGGTCAGAAGCAAAACAGACTTGAGGAGGCATAAGATAAAGAGAGAGAAAAAAGTATAAACAGAAGAAAATAAGATGGAAGGAAATACACATAAATCATAACTGTAAATGTGATGAGGTCACAAAAAGAACAGAAGGAGAGAACAGAATGGATTACAAAATACAATACAATAATATGTGGCTTACAAGGGACATATTTGAAACAGAAACACACAGAGTTAAAATAAAGGTCTAGATCATAAACTGATTGCTTCAGCTGAAATTAAAAAAAAAAGCAGGGGTAGCAATCATCATCTCAGACTAAGTAAAAACAAAAATAGACCAAATTAAAATATATAATCAGGGAAATGATATTTTGCTAAAGGTACCATAGACAATGAAGTAATATCAACAATTTTCACTGCAAGGTTCCCTGATAAAGAAATCATTTCCCAAGTAAATTGAACTGAGTCACATTTATAAAACAAGGAAACAAACAAACAACAACAACAAAAACACTGAGACATTCCCCAGTTGATAAAACACTATTGATTCTATAAATATAAACCAAAACAACTTGGAAGTATCATCTCATACCTATCAAAAATGACCAGTGCTGGAGGGAATGAAGGAATATAGGTACACTAATGAACTGTTGGTGATACTGTGAACTGGTTCATCATTCTGGAAAAAATTTGGAACCATACCCAGAGGACTATAAAATTGTGGATACCCTTGAATTCAGCAGTACTATTATGAATCCCAAAGAGATCAAAAAACAAAAGGACCTATATGTACAAAATCATTTATAGCAGCTATTTTGTGGTAACAAAGAATTGGACATTGAGGGGATTTCCATTAATCAAATATATGGTTGTGATGGAATACTTACTATTGTGTCATAAGAAATGACAAGGAAGGCCAAGATGGCAGAGAGAAGCTGGGAAGTTGCCTGAGCTCTCCCAAGTTTCCCTCAAAAACAACATTAAATTAAGCCTCTAAATGGATTCTGAAAGAACAAAACCTACAAAAAGACAGAGACACACAATCTTCCAACTTGATATAATTTAGAAGACTTCAGGAAAGCTTCGTCTCACTCAGGCAAAAAGGCAGCACAGCTCAGCTCAGCTCAGCCCAGCACTGAAGGGGTCTGGGAAAGTCAGCAGGAAGCTCTTGGCCACAACACAGCAACTGAAGACCCTTGATCCTGGCTCAGCAAGCTGGTAGTACAGTGGGCCAGTCATGAGATCCACCAGCACCAGCTAAGGGGGCAGACTGCCAGTTGGAGGGCTACCCACAGGATAGGCATGACTGAGCCTGACCATCCCAGGACCTGGAGCACACCCAGGAAACAAGCCCAGGGCAGTGAGTAATCCACAAGCCACAGAGGCCTCAGAGAAGAAAGCCAGTGACACAGCCCCCATCCTCCAGCAAAAGAAGTTTGAAAAAGTGACCCTTGTGTCCCAGGAGCAGACCTCAGCTTTAAAAAAAATAAACTATAATATGAGTAAGAAACAGAAGTGGGCTCTTACCAGTGAGAGTTTCTGTGTCAACAGGGAAGAGCTAAAAACAAACTCAGATGAGGACAATACTCTCAAATTTCCTACATGTGAAGCCTCAAGAGGGAGGATGAATTGGTCTCAAGACCAAAAAGCCTTCTTGGAAAAGCTTGAAAAGGATTTAAAAAATCAATTGAGAGAGGTAGAAGAAAAATGGGGAGAGAAATGAAAGCAACACAAGAAAATTATGAAAAAAAATCGGCAGCTTGGAAAAGGAAGCACCAAGATTGACTGAAGAAAACAATTCCTTAAAATTTTCATTTGACCAAATAGAAAAAGATGTGCAAAAGCTTATTGAAGAAAACAATACCTCAAAAATTCAAATTGGACAGATGGAAGCTAATGACTCCATGAGACAAAAGTCAAAAGAATCAAAAAAAAAGAAGAAGAAGAAGAAGAAGAAGAAGAAGAAGAAGAAGAAGAAGAAGAAGAAGAAGAAGAAGAAGAAGAAGAAGAAGAAGAAGAAAATGTGAAATACCTCATTGGAAAGACAAATGACTGGAAAATACATCCAGGAGAGACAATTTGAGAATTATTGAACTGCCTGAAAGCCAGGATCAGAAAAAGAGTCTACATGCCATGTTCCAGGAAATTATCAAGGGAAACTGCCCTGATATTATAGAATCAGAGAATAAAATGGTCATTGAAAGAATCCACCAATAACCTCCTGAAAGAGACCTCAAAAGGAAAACTCCAAGGAATATTGTAGCCAAATTAAAAAAAATTAACAGATGAAGGAGAAAATACTCCAAGCAGTGAAGAAGAAGCAATTTAAATATCATAGAGCCACAGTCAGGATTGCTGAGGACTTGGCAGCTTCAACATGAAAGGATCACAAGGCTTTGAATATGATATTCAGGAATGCAGAGGAGCTTGGATTGCAAAGAAGAATCAAATACCCACCAAAACTGATCATTCTCTTTCATGAAAAAAGATGGACGTTCAATGAAATAGGGGACTTTCAAGGTTTCTTGATGAAAAGACCAGAACTGAATTGAAAATTCAATCTTAACATATAAGACTCAAGAGAAGTTTAAAAAGTGAAATGGGGGGAAAAAGTTATTAAATAACATTAAACTGTTTACACCCTACATGAGAAGATGATACTTATAATGCTTGAGAATGGTATACCTATTTGTGTAGACAGAAGGAATATACACAGAGGGTATAAATATAAATTGTCTTTGATGTGATGATATAAAGAAAATTAAGAGGTAAAAAAAAAGAGTTTATTGGGGGAAGAGGAAAGTGGAGGTAGAATAGGGTTTACTACATCATATGAAGAGGCACAGAGAACCTATTACACTAGAGGTAAAGAAGGGAGGGGTGAGCATTGTTTCAAACTTTCTCTCATCATATTTGGTTCAAAAGGGGAATAACATATACATTAATTTGGATAAAGAAATTTAGCTTATTCTTTAGGGAAGTAAAAGGGTAAGGGGAAAAGGGGGCACTGATAGAAGGGAGGGCAGAGAAGTTAAATGAGTTACAAGAGAAAATAGACAGCAAAACTCTCTGTCTCTGTCTCTCTCTCTCTTTCTCTCTCTCTCTCTCTCTCTCTCTCTCTCTCTCTCTCTCTCTATATATATATATATATATATATATATATATATATATATGAATATGAATCTTCTCCTCTCAGAATTAAATAAATCTAGCCACAAAATAAATAAGACAGAAGTTAAAGAGGTGAATAGAAGGTTAGAAAAGTTAGATATTATAGATGTCTTGAGAAAATTGAATGGGGATAGAAAGGATTATACCTTTTTATCAGTGGTACATGGCACATATTCAAAAACTGACCATGTATTAGGGCACAAAAACCTCATAGTCAAATGTAGAAAGGCAGAAATAGTAAATACATCCTTCTCAGATCATAATGCAATAAAAATTAGATGCAATAAAGAGTCATGTAAAGGTCTTTGGAAAATTAATTGGAAAATAAATAATCTCATTGTAAAGAATGAATGGGTCAAACAACAAATTATAGAAACAATCAATAATTTCATCCAAGAGAATGACAATTATGAGACAACATACCAAAACCTATGGGATGCAGCCAAAGCAGTGCTTAGGGAAAATTTTATATCTCTAACTGCTTACATGAATAAAAAAGAGAAAGAGGAGATCAATGATTTGGGCATGGAACTAAAAGAGATAGAAAAAAAACACAAATTAAAAATCCCCAATTAAATAATAAATTAGAAATCCTGAAAATCAAAGGAGAAATTAATAAAATTGAAAGCAAGAAAACTAGAAATAATCAATAAAACAGAGCTGGTTTTATGAAAAAAAAACAATAAAATATGTAAACTTTTGGTTAATTTGATTAAAAAATTAAAGAAGAAAAGCAAATTAACAGTATCAAAAATGTAAGGGGTGATTTCACCACCAATGAAGCAATAATTAGGAACTATTTTGCCCAACTGTATGCTAATAAATTTGACAATTTAAATGAAATGTATAATTATTTGCAAAAATACAAACTGCCCACGTTAACTGAAGAGCCCATGTTAGAAAAATAAATTGAACAAACCATTAATGAATGCCCTAAGAAAAAATCTCCAGTGCCAGATGGATTTACAAGTGAATTATACCAAACATTTAAAGAACAATTAATTTAAATATTATACAAATTATTTGGGGAAATAGGTTAAGAACAGTGCTACCAAATTCCTTTTATGACATAAATATGGTGTTGATACCAAAACCAGGCAGAGCCAAAACAGAGAAAGAAAATTATAGACCAGTTTCCCTAATGAATATTGATGCAAAAATCTTAAATAAGATATTAGCAAGGAGATTATTTTAAGTGATCACCAGGATAATACACTTTGACCCGGTGGGATTTATACCAGGAATGCAGGGCTGGTTCAACATTAGGAAAGCTATCAACATAATCAACCACATCAATAAGAAAACTAACCAAAATCACATGATTATATCAATAGAAGCAGAGAAAGTTTTTGACAAAATACAGCACCCATTACTAATAAAAACACTAGAGAGCTTAGGAATATGTGGAGCTTTCCTTAAAATAATTAGCAGTATCTACCTAAAACTATCAGCAAACATTAGATGTAATGGAGATGTTAGAGGCCTTCCCAATAAGATCGGGGTGAAACAGGGATGCCCATTATCACCTCCATTTCTTAATATTGTTGTAGAATTATTAGCTTTAGCAATAAGAGAAGAGAAAGGAATTAAAGGAATTAGAATAGGCAAGGAGAACACAAAACTATCAATCTTCAGGGATGATATGAAGGTATATTTAGAGAATACTAGCGAATCAACTAAAATTACTTGAAACAATTAAAAACTTTAGCAGAGTTACAGGATATAAAATAAGTCCACATAAATCATCACCATTTTTATACATTACTAACAAAATCCAGCAGTAAGAGATAGAAAGACTTGAGGGATAAACCCAAAGACTGCAGCTTCTGGGATAGGAACTCAGTATTTGACAAAAACTGCTGGATAACTGGAAGATAGTGTGGCAGAAACTAGGCATAGACCAACATCTTACATCTTATACTAAAATAAGGGAAAAATGGAGACATGATTTAGATATAAAAGGTGAGACCATAGGTAAATTAGGAGAGGAAGGAATAGTTTACCACTCAGATTTATGGAAAGGAGAACAGTTTATGACCAAGCAAGAGATAGAGAATATTATGAAATGCAAAGTGGATAATTTTGGTTACAGTAAATTAAAGTTTTTGTACAAACAGCAGCAATGCATCCAAAATTAGAAGGAAGGCAGAAAGCTGGGAAACAATTTTTATAGCCAGTATTTCTAATAAAGGCCTTATTTCTAAAATATATTGGGGGGGGCAGCTAGGTGGTACAGTGGATAGAGCACCAGCCCTGGATTCAGGAGGACCTGAGTTCAGATCCAGCCTCTGACACTTAACACTTACTAGCTGTGTGCTCCTGGGCAAGTCACTTAACCCCAATTGCCCCGCTAACAAATAAAAATAAAATAAAATAAATTATATTGGCAACTCAATCAAATTTATAAGAATCCAAGTCATTCCCCAATTGAGAAATGGTCAAAGGATATGAACAGGAAGTTTTCTGATGAAAAAATCAAAGCTATCTATTACCATTTGAAAAAATACTCTAGATCACTTTTGATAAGAGGAATACAAATTAAAACAACTCTGAGGTACCACCTGACACCTATCAACTTGGATAATATGACAAAAAAGGAAAATAATAAATGTTGGAGAAGTTGTGGAAAAATTGGAACACTAATGCCTTGTTGGTGGAGCTGTGAACTGATCCAACTGTTCTGGAGAGCAATTTGGAATTATGCCCAAAGGGCTATAAAGCTGTGTATACCCTTTGACCCAGGCCTTTTCCCCAAAGAGATCATAAAAAAGGGAAAAGGACCTACATTTACAAAAATATTTATAGCTGCTCTTTTTGTGGTGGCAAGGAATTGGAAATTGAGGGGTTGCCCATCAATTGGGCAATGGCTGAACAAGTTGTAGTATATGAATGTAATGGAATACTATTGTGCTGTAAAGAAACAAGCAGGCAGATTTCAGAGAAACCTGGAAGGATTTACATGAACTGATGCTGAGTGAGATGAGCAGAATCAGATGTTGATCATCTGTGATAGACTTGACTTTTCTCAGCAATACAATGGTCCAAGATAGTTCCAAAGGACTCATGATGGAAAATGCTTACCAAATCCAGGAAAACACAAAAACAAAACAAAACACAAAAAACCTAAGGAGTCTAGATGCATTTTGAACCATACTATTTCTATTTTTTTAAAGCTTTTTCCTTTTTGCTCTGATTCTTCTTTTATAGCATGACTAATGCAGAAATATGTTTAATGTGATTGTACATATATAACCTATATCAGATTGTTTGCTGTCTTTGGGTGGGGGGAGGAAATGGAAGGAGGGAGAAAAATTTGAAACTAAAAATCTTATAAAAACAAATATTGAAAACTATCTCTACATGTAACTGGAAAATAAAATACTCTTTATGGGAAAAATACTTTAATAGTCTAGAAAGCATATTAACAATATAGTATAGAAAGGGTCTTTCTCTTAGATGAAAAAAATGTGTTATTGTTGCAAACCAAACACCCTAAAGTTCAAATTCACATCCCATTATAGTTCCATGGCTACTTGTAAAGGCAACCACATTTTGCACAGAAATTAAAACATCAGTTTGGCACCAGATGGACAGAGTGATAAATTTGATAACATGCCTGAGAAAGCACTGTTCAGGAAATGTGACTGTTGCCCACAAAACTAAAATTATAGCTTTGCACTAGTTGCTAACCTAAGAACTGTCCATCACTGTTGTCCATCACCTAACATAGGTAAAAAGAGGACTGCATTTAAAGTGAGGAAACCTGCATTCAAATTCTGGCTTCTTCACTTACCAGGTGTATGATCCAGAGCAAGAGGGATGTCATAGTGGAAAGATCACTGGATTTGGAGTTACGAAGACATGTTCAGATTCTATCTTAGACACTTGCTGTGTGATATAGAACAAGTGACTAAAGCTTTCTGGGTATCATTTTCTTCATCTGTAAAATGAAGGTATTGGACTCAGAGACCTCTAAGCTCCCATCCAATGCTATGATCCTCCTATTTAAATGTCCAGTATTCATTTTCCTTAGCTGTAAAATGAGGCCAATTATCCTGATAGGTAGAACTGAGATTAAGGGGTGTGTGTGTGTGTGTGTGTGTGTGTGTGTGTGTGTGTGTGTGTGTGTGTGTGTATGTGTGTATGTATGTGGCTAGGACTGCAAATTACAAGGAACTGTTCTGAGACCATGGATGTTGTGGGGGGAGAGGGGAGGGCAATGGAACTCACAAGAAAAGAGGACTATTCTAGTGATTTTTTTTCTGTTTTAAGAGCTATTAAAAATATCACTTGTTTTGAAACCTTATGTTGACAAAGAAGTTCAAACTGGGGGCCCAGAGACATTTGAGCCAAATTTTTGATGTTCTGTAGCTTACCCTAAGAGTGGTAGGGATGAATAATTAACAACTTTTCTTGAGAAGCCACAAAGGCTAAACCAGGAACACAACCTCAGATATGAAATCCTAATCTACAGACTAAATACTTGTGTTATACAAATTAACTTCAACAAAGTAAAATAAATGTATTGACCCATAAAATAATTCTTACAACTTTTTAAATTTTAAAAAAAGAAAAGAAATGACAACGAAGATGTTTCTAGAAAAACCTGTGAAAACTGATGTAAAGTGAAAAAAGCTGAAAAGGAGAACATCATACACAGTAACAGCAATACTGAATGATAATCAACTGTGAGCAATAGGTATTCTAAGCAATACAATGATCCAAGACATTTCTGAAGGACCTATGATAAATACAGTTCTCCACCTCCAGAAAAGGAACTGATGGATTCTGAATGTGGATTGAAGTATATCTTTTAAAATTTTTGTTTTCTGCCTGTATTTTCTTTTGCAATATGGCTAATATAGGAATTTGTTGCGTGACCACACATGTATAATCTATATCAAATTGATTGCCTTCTCTAAGAGGTGATAAGTGAGGGAAAGAAGAAATTTGGAACTGATTTTTAAATGAATATTCATATATTATATATTTGTATATATATAATATTTGTGTATATATACACATATATACACACACACACACACACACACACACACACACACACATATATATATATATATATATATATATATATATATATATATACACATACATACATATATACACACACACAGTTAGGGAAACTATATTGTGCTAAATATTTAAGCAATATCAATATTAAACATATGCACCAAATAGCATAGCATCCAGATTCTGAAAAAAGTTCTTCTAGGGACCTTTAAGTTTTCAGTTCTCCCGAGGTGGTATGATCTAAGAAGAGGTGTGTTTACTGCTCTCCTGGCCTGTGCCTGTGCTCTGGTCTGTGCCCTGGAACTGTGAGCAAGGTCTTTCCCCTGTCCTTTTGTGGATTCTGCTGCTCCAGGAATTGTTTTATGACATTATATGAAGTTATTTGGTAGGGTCTTGTGGAGAGTTCAGGTGATTCAATGCCTTTTTACTCTGCTGCTTAAATTCTAATGTAGAAGGCATTTTTGTTTTTGTTCTTCTTGTTGTTTCTTCTAGTCATGAGAAAATTCTAGGGCATATTATTAAATGGATACTTTGGGGACATTTGTTGTTTATCCTTCATTCTTTTTTTTTTTTTTGCGCGAGGCAATAAGGGTTAAGTGACTTACCCAGGGTCACACAGATAGTAAGTGTGAAATGCCTGAGGCTGGATTTGAACTCAGGTGCTCCTGAATCCAGGGTCGGTTCTTTATCCACTGAGCCACCTAGCTGCCCCCATTTTTCATTTCTTTTTTTCTTTTCTTTTTTTTCTTTTTTATTTTTTTTTGCCGGCAATGGGGGTTAAATGACTTGCTGAGGGTCACACGGCTAGTAAGTGTCAAGCGTCTGAGGCTGGATTTGAACTCAGGTCTTTCGGAATCCAGGGCCGGTGCTTTAACCACTGTACCATCTAGCTGCCCCTCATTCTTTAAGAAGATCAATAACATCAAGAAGGTGACCTCTTGACTTCTAAATGAATTGGGTTTAAATGAGGCAGGGCCCCTCCGCCCCCCCCCCCCCAGCAATGATAGTTAAGTGAATTGCCCAGTGTTACACAGCTAGTGTTATGCCAAATTTAATAATTTAGATACAATTGAGATGGTTAATGAGTATCTAAATCACCTGGATTTGAGGGAACTGCCATATTATCCAGGTAGATTCTGTGAGGCTCTGGATTGATAGAAGAAAAATGCCTTTTGACAAAGACTTCACACTGAAACCAGACAGTTCCTATTTATTTTCCTCAAGAGAATAAACAAACTTAAATGCCCCTTTGAAATGCCCATTCACTATCTTCTTTCCGGAGAAAGTAAAGGGACCTTATTGTTATCCTGATCAACTATCTAGACCCCCTGGTCTTTAATAATATCCTTTCTGTTTCCACATAATCTAATCTAATCATAGCATCTACCTTAAGTTAACTGCTAAACTAATTTGTATTGTTTGACTAATTTACATTTGTGGTATCTGTTTTGGGTTGATTTGTAGTATGCTAATGACATGGATGTTACCCTATAACCAGTGAAGAAAAAAAAAGGTCATCAAAAAAAGGAAAACCTTTGAGAATTTTTCTTTGAAAGATTCTCTGCATGTAATGTTTGCTTGTTTTGGGGATGAAATAAATCTGTGTTTAGTTTTCCTACCCATGCTCTGATCTGGTTTTCTGTGAGGCACCTACTTCTAGTAGGAGAGGCAGAAATAGCTTTCTGTGATCCGTCTCTGTGAGTTCTGGTTCTGTTTATCTTGTAGGAGAATAGGTACAAAAACTTCATTCAATTTTCAACACTAGTAAGTGTCAAATATGGGAGTTTGGATTTGAACTCAGGTCCTCCTGAATCCAGGACCTGTGCTTTATCCACTGTATTACCTAGCTGCTCCCTAGGCAAGGTTTTGCAAAGTCACCAGCCCTACTCTCTCCTCCAGAACCATCTCTATAAAGTGGCAAGACATAGATTAGGACAACTGGAGATGGCCCTAGATACAGTTGGAGACCTTGGCCTTTTTTAGCTAAAAACTTCCTTAGGTGTCACTTTGCCTGATGTAACATCCACTCAGTGATTAAGCTACAAGAAATGGGACCAAAAAAACTGCCTCTGTTTTCTACTCAAAAAAGAAGCAATCTGGGAGAGGAAGATCCTCAGGGTTTCAGGCCAGAACAGAAACAATTGCTATTTACAGTCACTCTGAGCCAACAAAGCCTAAAGAATGAACAAATGAGGCTTGGGACCCATTATTGGCCAATCAGTGAGAGCCTGAATGGTTTGCATTTAAGATATAGTAAAGAAGATCCATATGATTCTGAATGGGTTTTATCAATGCCTGGTTTCCAGGGTTCAATTTCAAGAAATTTATTTTCTTTGTAAGGTCTTTCTCAGTTATGTTTGTCTGAGGCAACACCCATTCAGTGATTTAAGGCTGTGTAAGAAATGAAACAAAAGATGGTTTGTTTGCCTATTGTTAAAACAAAACAAAGAAATCAATTTTCTAGGGGAAGATACTGGAGGGTGTTTGACCAGAACAGAAACAATTGCTATTTATACTCTAAATCATCAAGACCCAAAACAGTAAAAGAAGCTTGGGCTTGTACTTATCATTGGCCAATCAATGAGATCCAGAGTGATTTGTGTTTAAGGCATAGTAAAGTAGCTCCATTTGAATCTGAATGGGCTTTATCAAAGCCTGTTTTAACAGAGATCTATTTCCATAAATTTCTATTCTATGGGAACATTTAGAAAGGGAAACAATGATTAAATCTCAGAATGCCTTTATCAAGAACAGGTGCTAGTAGAATAAATCCCTCTTCCTTTGACTGTATAACTAAATGAATTGATTATGGGAATTCTATAACAATAATATAACTAGTTGCTGCTAAAATGTATGACAAAATCTCTTATGTGATTCTTATAGGAAAATTGTTATTTAAGCTAGATAATCATATCATTACAGGTGGCCTCATGAATGCCTTAATGGACCTAACTTTAGAGGGATATCTCTAGTCATTACTCAATAGGATCTAGCCTTGGCTCTCTATTTCTCTTGGTTGGAAGTAAAGCTTGTGATCTGAGGTGCATTACAATTTATTGTCCTTAGACTTACCTGAACCAAATAAAATACAATTTATTAGGGATATGTTTGTAGTTCTAAATATAGGTTTTTAGTATTACTAAGAATTAGTGCATTCATTTATTCATAAATCACATACATGTACTACTGTATTATTATATTATGTCCAATAAATAATATAAAATAAACATTGAAAAGATAAGATAAAAATGGATTAAATAAAAATTGTATTTTAAAAAAATTGATGGTCATTAATGATACAATAAAAATTTTGCTCTTGATCAAATATTATCTATAGGATTTCATCTAGACCTATGCAATTGAAAATGCTTCCAAATGACATGGGACTTGGGACATATGGAGGAATTAAGAGACTATCAAAATTTAAACTGGGCAACTAGATATCAGGAGGGACATACCTAAGAAGTAGGGGGAGATTAAATTCTATAGCAGAAAGTCAGTTAGGCATAGCTACTGCCTGACCTAGGAGATAGATAACTCCAGAGGTCAGGCCTATCATTCCAAAAGAAATATTCCCCTGACTCTCATCTCAGGAATCTTTTCCCTCTCCACCCCCAAAATGAACTTTCCATTGTCAGGTGGTCACCCCATCTATTTTCTATGAAAGCTTTTGTTTTTCTTCTGTTCCAAGAGGAGATTGTTTCTTTTTCTTTTGTCTTTTTTTTTTTTTTGGCAGGGAAATGAGGGTTAAGTGACTTGCCTAGGATCACACATCTAGTAAGTGTCAAGTGTCTGAGGCCAGATTTGAACTCAGGTCCTCCTAAATCCAGGGGCAGTGCTTTATCCACTGTGCCACCTAGCTACCCCTGAGGGGATTGTTTCTAAGCCATCTTTTTCTCCTCATGAGGCTGTCTTCCAAATGCCCTTCA
This sequence comes from Dromiciops gliroides, assembly GCF_019393635.1. Lineage (NCBI taxonomy): Eukaryota > Metazoa > Chordata > Mammalia > Microbiotheria > Microbiotheriidae > Dromiciops > Dromiciops gliroides. The sequence goes on along the minus strand of NC_057866.1, from coordinate 178,150,271 downwards.
GTCACTTGTTAGTGCCCCCCCCAAAAGACCATTTTATTCTAATTGGACTGTGTGCAAGAGTTGTAATTCTTTAGAGAGGAATAACTAAGGACCCCAACCACCTATTTCTCTGTCACACATCCATATATTGTTTTATCAAAACTTATTTTTTTCTCATTTCAAGATAAAAATAATTGTAGACAGACATTCAAATATATTTTTTCCCCTACTCCAGTAGACTGTCTTGTAGATTTTATTTTGGAAATTTCAATTTCATAGCACTACCTTCCTAATATTTAAGTCATCCTAGAGAAAGACAAAGTCAAGTGTGACTGATTATTTTGTGATCCCTTAATCATGGTTTCCTTACTGTGGACAGTTAACTAAGAAATTATGCTGAACCTAGTGATTAAAGTTATTAAATACCTAGACCATCCCCCACCCCCCAACTAGCCAGCATGCAAAGTGATTGTTGGATTTTTCTTCAAAAAGTTCATTAATTGTCATCCAATATAGTAGGTTAAGATTGATAGTCTTCCTTATATTTTAAGGGAAATCCCTATCCAAGTGAACTCAAAGGGACAAGCAGCCTGATGAGAAATATGCCCCATGATTAACAGAGAATTGGAGGATCCACTTAGGACTCATTCATTTATCACTGAGAAGCAGTAAAATGGTTATGCAGGATATGAGAGGTTTTTTTAAGCCCTCTAAGTGCTAGAAGTTTCACAGTTTAATTAATGAGCACCTAGATAGTGATTAATGGTTTCATAGAATAGGGTTTCATCATTTTTAAGACAGTGACATTTTCTAACACATAAATGATATTGTTAGACAATTTAATAGTTTATTAACTTTGTTCTAAACAATAGGTAAAAAGAAAAAAATGCATGTCAGATAATTTAATATTTTCTCATATTATTTGAAACAAAGGGTAAAATGAAAATAAAAAGCAAGAAACACAATGACTCTTCATTAATATGCACATTCAAATATAGCTTCTACCTGGCCAACAAGGAGCAAATCTGTGGAAGTTGTAAAGAGGCAAATTAAGGCTTAATGTCATTGGGGGAAAATCCGAAGAATTAGAGGTCTTCCAAAAGTGGAGCGGGCTGTTTTGAAAAGTGGTGGGTTCCATCTCCCAATCCTGCATAGGCTGGACAATAACTTCTTGGGCATGGCACGGTAAAGATTTGGTTGTTCTTTATGAGTTTAACTAAACGGTCTCCATGCTCCATGCCAGCTTCAAAGTTATGTCATTACGGGGTTACAAAAGGAAGCATCCTTCTTGAATGCCACCTATTTTTTCCAGCTATGCCCAAATTAAGTCTAAAATACCCATGGCTTCTCATCTTTATATTAAGCTTTAATCTAATTAGACAGTATGAGCTGATGACTTCCGGAAGAAAAAAATATGAATGTAAACATAGGTCTAAGACCTAGTACTTGGGAGAAGTAGGATCTAGTCCTGTAAAAGGGATTATGCTTCAGTGAAATGAGAACTGGGTTTGGAATCAAGAGATACTGGTTTAAATCTCCACTCAGAATCCCTGTGCTCACTTACCTGATTACTTACTCTTTGGGTCTAGGATTTCTTATCTGAAAAAGCAAGGATTTTAAAGGAAGTGTGATATAGTAATAGAACTGAATCTTATTCTGATGTGAAAAACAAGTAATATGAAGAGCAAAAGAAAAAAACAACTTAGAAAATCATACGTACTGAAAAAAAGGACATAACTGGAACCAAGGAGAACAGTATATAAAATCATTATTAAAATGAACAAATATCAGAACTCAGAACACTGTGTTGACCAATCTTGACTTGAGAGAACTAATGGAGAGGATTGCCTCCATTTCTGTGTGGAAGGATGCAGGTGTAGAATAAGGCAGCCATTAGGTTTGAAGGGACCAGACACACTCTTTTAGAAATATGGCAGATACCTAAAATGGCAACCTTCTTCTCTGATCTGGCAGGAACATTTCTGGGTTTTGGATTTTTTGGGTATTTTTTTTCTGGGGCATTGGGGGTGAAGTGACTTGCCCAGGGTCACACAGCTAGTAAGTGTTAAGTGTCTGAAGCTGGACTTGAACTCAGCTCCTCCTGAATCCAGGGCTGGTGCTTTATCCACTGCACCACCTAGCTGCCCCTAAAAAGTCCAGCTATTTCTTACATATTTTTTTTTTGGGGGGGCCAAGGCAATGGGAGTTAAGTGACTTGCCCAGGGTCACACAGCTAGCAAGTGTCAAGTGTCTGAGGCCGGATTTGAACTCAGGTCCTTCTGAATCCAGGACTGGTGCTTTATCCACTGTACCACCTAGCTGCCCCCATGGCAAGAACATTTCAACTGACTGTCTGCAGGAACTACAATCCAGGCCATGAGCACTCACAGTCTCATTGAATAGGAAGGCAATACAAATATACATACATACATACACACACACACAAATATACATATATATGTGTGTGTGTATATATATGTGTGTATATATATACATATATATATGTGTGTGTATATATGTATATATATACATATATATATGTACATATATACACATATATATACACATATATATACATATATATATGTGTGTGTGTGTGTATATGTATATATATATATATATATATGTATATACATATATATATATATGTATGCTTAAAATCTAAATGTGGATCCTAACCTGCCACCCCCCAGTTTTTTTGGGGAAATTGGCTAATATCACTGATAAATTCAGCAAGAGTTTAGGCTTTTAAGAATTTTTTAAAGTGGATTAGAGGTTAGTGAAGAGAGAATCAGTATAGCCAGAGAGAAACCCTTGCTTTTCCTAGCAGTCCACGTGAAGTCCCTCACCACGTCAAAGTTCAGGATGGAAAGGGGGGCCCTCCTGTTCTCTGTCTCCCACCATCAA